>NC_091367.1:14570186-14727686 GCF_038502225.1 Cherax quadricarinatus
TCACTCCTGTACACTTTATAAAAACGCAGCCTTGGGTGAAACTTTGTATTAAAAGTCTTTATCCTTTTCCAGTGCCATTTATTTTCCCTGTGATGTGTCTCGTTCCTCTGTAGAGAATTCATTGGAAGTTTGGCCCAGACCTTCAAAAGAATCGTTTGGATCTGTTTATATCTCGGGGATATGTTTTGTGCTATGTTAACCCCAAAGTCCTTCTGCGTGTTTGAAATTTGTTAACTCTGCAAAACCCATAGTCTGTACTCCGTCCCCGATCATCTTTATTTCTTCCTGAGTCTTACAACCTTGTACTTGCTGGCAGTGAATCCAGTACCCATTTGTCTAAACATTTATTTCCAAGTCTTTTTTTTTTAGGCAGATCAGTCAAGAGAGATCAGCCAAGTCGTTTACCTATAATGATCCAAGTCACAGCCCAGCATTAGCATCCTTATATATATAATAATAACCGACAATATGAAACTAATGCCACATTTTATTGTGGCATTAGTTACACGTATATCATATGACATAACATCCTGATATATCTTGCCTGACCATCACTCTGTCTCCTTCCCGTTATGTGTTTTGCGATCCCTTGCAGTATCTCTGCAGTTATCCTTGTCCACTTTACAAGTAGTTCAATATCAAATGGATTATTACGGCACAGAAATATGCAGTCCACTCTGTCGCAGAACTCTAGTTGCTCCGTAAGATAAAACTTCTCCAAACCCTTATTGACTGTCATATGAACTCCCTCTTGTGATGCCCTCTCTAGGTTTTCTAGTGAGAATAATAAGTGTGTCAAGGATACATGTTCTAAGTTCGGCACTACTGATTACCACATTCACTGTCTTTCATATTTATTGGTAGATTCCTAGTTTGTAATGAGATGAATATTTTTGTTGCATGTTCACATAAGACTCCTGCTGTCTCCAGAGACCTTTGTCATACATATGTGTGCTCACTGTCGTATTTACCTAGTTATGTTTACAGGGATCGTATCATAGCTTCTGGTCCCGGCCACTTAACTCTTATAAATCGCCTTAAGTAGCAAATTTTTGGCCTCCAGGATTGAGAATACCTAGTACTGAAGCTGTGTATACAGTGTTTGCCTACATCATCTCTTCGTGGTTCATTTGCGTATTTAACCACTATTAGTGTCCCTTCGTACCCTCTCCTATCATCTCAAACAACCTGTTACTCTTATAGTCTATCTAATCTCCTAAAATCTTTGTATGTCATAGTCGTAGCCCATTTCAATCAGTTCCGGATTCCAATCTCGTTCCGAATCACTGGATCAGCTATTTTCGCTCTGTTATTTTTTTTAGTGTAATATTCTTTTATTATTGTAGTCACACGATACAGTGATTGCTTCGCACGCGCGCGCACGCACACACACACACACACACACACACACAACACACACACACATATATAGATATATATATATATATATATATATATATATATATATATATATATATATATATATATATATATATATATATTTATTATATATATATATGTGTGTGTTTATTTTAATATATATATATATATATATATATATATATATATATATATATATATATATATATATATATATATATATATCAAGAGCTACTCTTCATAAGCTTCAATGGACACCTTCTGTGACTACATCCGGAGTCTCTTTCATTTAAACTTTATTTTAAAGTCTCTTGCGAAAGCGAGCACTTTTATTTTTCCAAACGATTTCTTTCTCCTCCGTCTCGTATAAAACACGAGGGTCATTGGGTTTCCACTCTTTTAAAGGGCAAAGTTGCGTTTTTTTCTGTGCTGCAGCTCCTTGATAATTTCACGTCCTTCTGGAGTTTACTCGTGTGAATGAGAGGTTTTCTGGCACTGAGATGAAATAGGCTGAAAAGGTAATAGGTTAGAAGGGAGCAAGCATCCTAGGAGGTACTCCCTTCATGTTACGTGTCGCATGCAGTATGTAGGGTGACAGACAACCATGTTATAAGAGGGAGAAAGACAGGTATTAGGTTGGTAGACAGCAACTACCCAGGTAGGTAATGCTCTCCTATTGAGTGTAAAATATAGTATTCCGGCAGACAATGATCGTCCAGGGAAATACTACCTTGCTGTTATTTAAATGTGAAAGATATGTAGTAAACTGCTAGACAGCAGCCATCCATGAAGGTATTATCCTCGAGTCAAACTAGCGTGAAACATAGTAGTTGACTGGTCAACAACTATCCATGGTTGTACTATCCTCCAGTCATACTAGTGTGAAGGACAGTACTAGGTTGATAAACAGTAAGCATGCAGAGAGGTACAAACTGTATATCAGTGGCCAGACACACCAGTAGAGCGGAAGCCTGAGCTCTAAGTGGAGGAACTTAATCGTGCCATGGAACCATGGAGGCAGAACAAGTATATTCCTTCTCCTTGCAATTCCCGCATTGCTCCAGGCACCTGTGCATTCCTCCATTCCTCCGCAACCTGCAACAGGACAAGTGCATTGTTTGGTAGCCGCCCAAGGCAAGGAGACTTGCAATTCTGTTTTTCAGTACTTGCACTTCCAGCTTCATATTTTTATCCCCTTTCTTGACCAGCAATGTTGGGGTGGCCCGGTGGCCTGGTGGCTAAAGCTCCCGCTTCACACACGGAGGGCCCGGGTTCGATTCCCGGCGGGTGGAAACATTTCGACACGTTTCCTTACACCTGTTGTCCTGTTAACCTAGCAGCAAATAGGTACCTGGGTGTTAGTCGACTGGTGTGGGTCGCATCCTGGGGGACAAGATTAAGGACCCCAATGGAAATAAGTTAGACAGTCCTCGATGACGCACTGACTTTCTTGGGTTATCCTGGGTGGCTAACCCTCCGGGGTTAAAAATCCGAAGAAATCTTATCTTATCTTATCTTAAGGGTGGCCCTTGATGCTGGCCAAGTGCTCTTGATACTAGCAATTACAGCTACCCTTTCTATCATCGCATCAAATCTGAGTACCACCCATTTCCCAAGCGCAGTCTATTCTCCAACTCTATCGACTTACATCTAGCCATTTCAATGCTAAATGGCTGAAAACCTTTTCTCATTTATGTGCTTTTATGCTTAGAAAATAAAAAACTTAACCAATCCTTTCAACACTAATGTACCATCTTATAATTTTATTATTTACTTATGATTAAAACTCAGATTTTTTTTCAATTTTAAGCTGTTAAGAGAACGAATACCAGATCCTGAAATGCCTTACTGAAAAACCTGTATATGATATCCGAAAAATTTAATTTATTTCGTGTCTTTGACATATGTATCACTAATTAAAATTCGTCAATATATGAAATTTGATTAAATTCCTGACTTCATGAGCAATCATATACAGTGCTGTTATCTTACTGAAGACCCATTATGATGCTGCTTAATTTAAATTTATGGATATTTACTCTAAATCAATGTTTTTTTTATCCCCAAAATATTTTAATTTTAACGAAATCGTTGATACTTCTTAAAAATGTTTGAAAAAAAAATTAAAATCTAGCGAGATACAAATATTTTTTCTTTGATATTAAATAGGAAGATTTTACTCAATTATTGAAAAAAAATAACTAATGCGATGTTTATTAGCAATTATGTTTGATGGTTTTCGAAGATCTAAGCACATTGTGGTCTTTTCTGACAGCTAAATAACCTATGATCTTTCTCTCCTACCCAAACAAGAGTTTTTTTTTTTTTTTTGAAAAAACAAACTCAGTCCTTCCATTGATACCTTATATAACTTCTGACCTTCCACTGATACCTATACAATTTCTGGCCTTCCATTGATACTTATATAAATTCGGGCCTTCTACTAACACCTATACAACTTCTGACCTTCCACTGATATCTATACAATTTCTGGCCTTCCATTGATACTTACATAATTTCGGGCCTTCCACTAACACCTATACAACTTCTGACCTTCCATTGATACCTGTACAACTTCTGGCTTTCCACTGATACATATATAACTTCTGTCCATCCACATATATCTACATAACTTCTGGCCTTAATATTAAGTGGAAATAAGTCACTCTGTCTGAATTTTTTGGGTTATTCTGGGTACTTCACACATATGCTGCTATGTATCATACTCTGTAACTGTATTTGTGTATACCTGAATAAATGTACTTAAAGTGACATCACCTGTGAAAAGGGCCACATGCATCCATTTGATCACTGATAATAAGCTTTAACCTTGCTCCAGGAAGCTCTACTTAATGCAGTAAATTATAGTTGAGGGAAATTACAAATCGGTCCATATAACACAAAAACAATAATCTGATTTTTGACACCTATATAACTTCTGAACTTCTACTGATACCTCTACATTGTAGAGGTATCTATAACATACAGTGATACCTCTACATTGTAGAGGTATCAGTGGAAAGTCAGAAAGTGTCGAGTCTACAACTTTTGACTTTACACTGACACCAATATAACATCTGGCCTTTCACTGACACCTATATAACCTCTAACCTTCTACTGATACCTCTGTAACTTCTGACTTTACACTGATACCCACGTAGTCTTTGAAATCCTATTCGTGACGTTCTTCCCTGCCCTCTCGTTCAGTGTGATCCTCCTAACTCAGAATAACTGGTTTCGTTAGAAGTCACTCAGCTGTGGAGTTTGAGGCAAGTGACGACTACCACCAAAACATTGGCGTCGTCGTGTTGGCTGTGAGTACAATCTTGTGAGGTAAACAGGGGCAACGAGCCGAGAAATAGACAAAGACACATGGAACTTAAGCTCTTTATGAAAACGACCTTTCGCGCAAGGACAGCAGTATGAAGTTATGCTAAAATTCTGGGTGCCAAAATCCTCTTGAGATAAAAGGACACGTACGTACGTACACACACACACACACACACACACGTGCGGTGTGTGTGTGTGTGTGTGTGTGTGTGTGTGTGTGTGTGTGTGTGTGTGTGTGTGTCTGTGCGCGCGCGCAGCTGTTCTAATACTAGTGTGTGCAGCTGTGTCAAGACCTGTGTGGGCAGCAACCAGGTTTATTTTCAAAGTAACAAGCACATTTGTAAACCACACAGAAACCCTGAAGCATCAGCTACAAACATCACTGAAACCGCCTAAACAACATTTATGCGAAAAGCAAATCCCCCGTTTGGATCATTTAGCTCAAGGATTACTGCAGGCTCAGTCCTCCGTCAGCTCAGTAGTATTGTCTAAGGTGTGAACGTTAACAAGAGTTTAATGACCCATACGAGTTCACCTTTGAACTCAGAGATAGGGTTACACAAAGAAGAAAACAGTTTCATCGTCAGTCATTCAACTGTCATCTTTCCAGATGTTGCTAGGTGTCTGAGGGACAATATGGCTGGCTCATTGATGCAGGGAGGAGGAAGCCGTAAATATGGTGCGGTTACCAGAGGCTTGTAAAATGTAGTCCAATATTAGCGAGAATCTCCACTGTAACTGCTTATGAAGATTAGCTGGGAACACATTCTGAGAATATTTTTTTCTACTGGTCTAATCTGTCGTTTCCTGTGGACTTTTCGTGGGTATTTGACGAGCAACACTGTGATACATCTGCAAACATCTGCAGGCTGAGGATCCGACTGGGTGATGCTGCTTCAACCAGTATGTTAGGTAAGACACATATGCAACAGTTAGGTATCTTTATTTCGAAACGTTTCGCCTACACAGTAGGCTTCTTCAGTCGAGTACAGAAAAGTTGATAGAAGCAGAAGATACTTGAAGACGATGTAATCAGTTCATCACCCTTAAAGTTTGGGGTGGTCAGTCCCTCAGTCTGGAGAAGAGCATTGTTCCGTTGTCTGAAACAATATGAAGTTGAAGTGACAGAATGGGGACTGACCACCTCAAACTTTAAGGGTGATAGACTGATTACATCGTCTTCAAGTATCTTCTGCTTCTATCAACTTTTCTGTACTCGACTGAAGAAGCCTACTGTGTAGGCGAAACGTTTCGAAATAAAGATACCTAACTGTTGCATATGTGTCTTACCTAACAATCTGTCGGTATTTTATACCATTTCAATGTTCATTCAACCAGTATTGTAGGTGCCATCAATGTCACAATCATAACCACCATCCCTCTCCTACATCATATCATGATCACATCACATCCACTTTCATTCTTCGTTCCTCGTTCTCCTCCTCCTCATCTTTCCCATTCTCGGAATCTCTAAACTTCTTCAACTCTATTAACATTCTGTGGTGAATAAATTTGGTGGACGTTTTTCATGTGGCAAAGTTGAGGCGTGTTGGAGCCACCAGAAGAAATGTTCCAGCAGCTGGCGCTCAGCCCAACATTATTATTATATACCTTTATTATTATTATTGGTATTATTATTACTATTATATTATTTAATACTTATTTGTATTATCTTATACTTATTATTTGTAATTTATATTATTTTTATACTTTTTATTATTAATTTTTATATTTTTTAGCTATTGTAATTAATTATTTCTGTTTCACACAAATCCAATTCGCTGTTATTTTTATTAAATCTTTCAGATCTGTCACACACACACACACACACACACACACACACACATAGAAAGGAATGATCTCATCAACAGCAGCCAACATGGTTTCAGGGACGGTAAATCCTCTGTCACAAACCTCCTGGAGTTCTATGACAGGGTGACAGCAGTAAGACAAGAGAGAGAGAGGGGTGGGTAGATTGCATTTTCTTGGACTGTAAGAAGGCGTTTGACACAGTTCCACACAAGAGATTAGTGCAAAAACTGGAAGACCAGGCAGGGATAACAGGGAAGGCACTACAATGGATCAGGGAATACTTGTCAGGAAGACAGCAGCGAGTCATGGTACGTGGCGACGTGTCAGAGTGGGCGCCTGTGACCAACGGGGTCCCACAGGAGTCAGTCATAGGACCAGTGCTGTTTCTGGTATTTGTGAACGACATGACGGAAGGAATAGACTCCGAGGTGTCCCTGTTTGCAGATGACGTGAAGTTGATGAGAAGAATTCATTCGGTCGAAGACCAGGCAGAACTACAAAGGGATCTGGACGGGTAGCAGACCTGCAATTGGCTCCTGGAATTCAACTCCACCAAGTGCAAAGTCATGAAGGTTGGGGAAGGGCAAAGAAGACCGCAGACGGAGTACAGTCTAGGGGGGCCAGAGGCTACAAATCTCACTCAAGGAAAAAGATCTTAGGTTGAGTATAACACCAGGCACATCTCCTGAGGCACACATCAACTAAATAACTGCTGCAGCATATGGGCGCCTAGCAAACCTCAGAACAGCATTCCGACATCTTTATAAGGAATCGTTCAGGATCCTGTACACCGTGTACGTTAGGCCCGTATTGGAGTATGCGGCACCAGTTTGGAACCCACACCTAGCCAAGCACGTAAAGAAACGAGACAAAGTGCAAAGGTTTGCAACAAGACTAGCTCCAGAGCTATGGGGTATGTCCTACAAGGAGAGGTTAGGGGAAATCGACCTGACGACACTGGAGGACAGGAGAGATAGGGAGGACATGATAACGACATACAAAATACTGAGAGGAATTTACAAGGTGGACAAAGACAGGATGTTCCAGAGATGGGACACAGCAACAAGGGGACACAGTTGGAAGTTGAAGACACAGATCAATCACAGGGATGTTAATAAGTATTTCTTCAGCCACAGAGTAGTCAGGAAGTGGAATAGTTTGGGAAGCGATGTAGTGGAGGCAGGATCCATACAAAGCTTTAAGCAGAGGTATGATAAAGCTCACGGTTCTGGGAGAGTGACCTAGTAGCGACCAGTGAAAAGGCGGGGCCAGGAGCTGGGACTCGACCCCTGCAACCTCAACTAGGCGAGTACAACTAGGTGAGTACAGCAGAGATAGGAAGGGCTCTGGGAAGACAGCACTGAAGTGAAGCAGTGAAGACACGGGGCCAGGAGCAATGACTCGACCCCTGCAACCACAACTAGGTGAGTACACAGACATACACACACTCTCTCTCTCTCTCTCTCTCTCTCTCTCTCTCTCTCTCTCTCTCTCTCTCTCTCACTCTCTCCCTCTCACACACACACGCACACAATAAAGATAGGAAGGGCTCATGGAAGACAGCACAGAGGGGAACACCAACAGGGAATATACCAACAAGTGTTCGATGACATACACACAACTGAGGAGGAGGTGCAGAAGCTTGTAAGTGACACTGATACCTCAAAGGCGATGGGACCGAATGTCTCCCCGTGGGTCCTTAAAGAAGGAGCAGAGACGCTGTGTGTGCCATTAACCACAATATTCAACACGTCCCTTGAAACTGGGCAACTACCTGAGGTATGAAAGACGGCAAATGTAGTCCCCATTTTTAAGAAAGGAGACAGAAACGAGGTACTAAACTACAAACCAGTGTCACTGACGTGTATAGTATGCAAAGTCATGGAGAAGATTATCAGGAGGAGAGTGGTAGAGCACCTGGAATGGATCAAGAATATAAACGACAACCAGAATGGATTCAAACTTTCTGGAGTTTTATGACAAAGTATCAGAAGCAAGACATGAGAGAGAGGGAAGGGTTGATTGCATTTTCCTGGACTGCAGGAAGGTCTTTGACACAGTTCCTCACAAGAGATTAGTACAGAAGCTGGAGGATCAGGCGCGTATAACAGGAAGGGTACTGCAATGGATCAGAGAATACCTGACAGGGAGGCAACAACGAGTCATGGTACGTGATGAGGTATCACAATGGGCGCCTGTGACGAGCGGGGTCCCACAGGGGTCAGTCCTAGGACCAGTTTCTATATTTGGTATATGGATAGGCTGGACACGTGGTCCGGAAACTGGCTTCTCGAATTGAACCCGGCCAAATGCAGTCATGAAAATTGGGGAAGAGCAAAGAAGACCACAGACAGAGTAAAGGCTATGTGGACAAAGACTAGAAACCTCACTAAAGGAGAAAGATCTTGGGGTGAGCATAACACCTAGCACGTCTCCGGAAGCACACCTCAACGAGATAACTGCTGCAGCATATGGACACCTGGCAAACCTGAGAATAGCGTTCCGATAGCTTAGTAAGGAATCGTTCAAGACACTGTATGTAGACAGCCTGTACTGTCTGCACAGACAGCCCATGCTGTCTGCCAGCTTAGTTCATATTTCGCGCCACTCAAGTGCTGCCACCTATAGGCCTTGCCACTTCAGTATGCCCAGACTTGCCTCGCTCTCACTCACACAGCGGCCTGGCATCAAGACACAAGTACTCCCAGCTCTCTCTCGTGGCATGGCCCTGCCCGGGCCATGGGCACAAACACACAAGCCTGTGTAACCCACCACTACTTGTCAATAAACTAAGAAGCCTCCGAAGAAGTATATCATTTAACTACCCGCTCTACAGCTACCAAACAACCCCATTTATATTGGTACCAGCGGTGGTCGCAGCGTTGTGTTTACCCTGGAGAGAGGAAGGAGAGGTATGAAGTCACCTTCACTTCATCACCCTACACAAGAAGCATCCGTCTCTCAACGAGTTATCCTGATGTCGTGTCTGCACGTTTGAGCATCCTGACACAGGTACAAGCAGGATCCAGCCGAAATTTATCGAAATTCTCCGAGAAATGTGAGTGGCGTCACAGTGACCCCACGCTACAGCGTCCCAGTGACCCCACGCTGTTTCTCAAGTCACGTGTTCAGCGTCACTTGTATGTTGCTGTTGTTGTTCAGCTCAACACAGCTGTTTCAGCAAGCCAGAGGTGAGTTTTGTGGTGATTTCTGCGTCCAGTGTGAGCTTCTCCACGTGTTTGTGGGTGGGGGAGGAGAGGAGAGGAAGTGGCTGTTCCTCACCTTGCCCATGCCCGCCCTGCCATACACACGCACGCTCCTCGCCGCTAGCCTACCATACACCACTCACCACTGCCCACTCCCTCTGCTGTGTTTTCTGCTGTTTTTCGTATGAATTCATTGCCAGTGCTGTGTATCCGAGTGCCCGAGGCCACTCGAAGCTGCGTGGATCAGCATCCCACGTAGATCACGACACCACGTGGATCGACACCACGTTGGGTGTGGCCGATGTCACGTAGACCTACAAAGCCACGTGAGTTACCAGATATCCCAGGCCTCATGCTGTGGTCTGCTGCCCGCATCACATCGACGCCACCCACGATGCTGCCCGACTTCATGACGTCACGATGTCTGCTGACGTCACCTCACGATGTCTGTTGACGTCACCTCACGATGTCTGCCTGACGTCACCTCGAGATGTCTGTTGACGTCACTGCTGCTGACGTCACCTCGCGACATCACATGATGTCACATCGAGTGTTCTAGTAATTATTTCAGTATTGTCGAGAAGATTGAGAGAAGATATATGTCGTGTGTTAATTAATTCCTCTCAGTCAGTGTTCTCACATTATAGTATGTCTTAGTCAGTTTTATGCGCAGAAAAGCATCATTTGCTAGTTAAGCCATGTTGTACCGTATGTACAGCGGTGTGTTTTTAAGTTTTCCGTGTGTCCAGTGAGGTCTGTGGTCAGACCCCTGAGTAGCACCACTGTGTTAGTCACCCGCCTGACCAGTGTTTGACAGCTGATTTCTCAGCCCTGAGCGTATGAGCCCCCTTGTACAGAAAGCTTTTATGCTCGTCGCTCGTGATGTTCTGCAGAATCGTACCTGCTACGATTCCCATCGAGATTTGTTTCACTTCACCTCCAGACCGTCAGAGTGCAGTTATATGTAGAGAAACAAGTCTGGGGACGCTTAGACTAACCTCTGCTATAACTCCAGCTGTCGAGAGATGATACTCGTCAAGCCGCAGCCAGCCCTGTCGGCAGGCGCTGTGTCAGCCTCGTGTCACAAGCTTCAGTGAGCAGCCTGCACAAAGAAGATGTCACTTTGACTGCTAGCTCTCTCACTGCAGTCTGGTGTATGATGTTACGACTCCCAGATGTTTCGCCCAGTCGTCTCTGCCACGACTCGCTCCACAACTCGCTCCACGCTCGCCGGCAGTGATAGCCCAGCGACAGTACCAGTCGAGAAGTGTCCTCCTGAGTCGCTTGCCAGAAGTCCTGCCCAGTTGCCGAGTTTTGTCGACGCCTCACTCGAGGGCACCAGCATGTCGTGCCCCAGGTTGAGTGAAAACCTGCAGCGACTCCTACGATGTCTGCTTCACCGTTCCAGAGGAGACCGTACCCTGTTACGTCACAGCTCAGCCGCAGCGATGTCTCCCGTGTTGCAGTATCTGTCCAGACGCAGGAAGGCGTGCAGTGATGCCCTTCGACGCTCACTGCCTTTGACCACGATGTTTAGCACACCCCACATGTTTTTTTCTTCCCTCCCTGTAGGAAGTTTTTTTTTTCCATATCCATATGTATATATATGTTTTTATTTTGTGTTCTGTGCCCTGTTCCTACGAGAGAGAGACCGAGTTTCTTTTACTACCAGTATTGTCGTGTCGGGACGACGCGCGGTAGGTGGCCGAGCGTATGTAGACAGCCTGTACTGTCTGCACAGACAGCCCATGCTGTCTGCCAGCTTAGTTCATATTTCGCGCCACTCAAGTGCTGCCACCTATAGGCCTTGCCACTTCAGTATGCCCAGACTTGCCTCGCTCTCACTCACACAGCGGCCTGGCATCAAGACACAAGTACTCCCAGCTCTCTCTCGTGGCATGGCCCTGCCCGGGCCATGGGCACAAACACACAAGCCTGTGTAACCCACCACTACTTGTCAATAAACTAAGAAGCCTCCGAAGAAGTATATCATTTAACTACCCGCTCTACAGCTACCAAACAACCCCATTTATATGTACACTGTGTTCGTCAGGCCCATACTGGAGTACGCAGTACCAGTTTGGAACCCACACCTGGTCAAGCACGTCAAGAAATTAGAGGAAGTGGGAATGTCCTACGAAGAAAAGTTGAGGGAAATCGGCCTGACGACACTGGAGGACAGGAGGGTCAGGGAAGACATGATAACGACATACAAAATACTGCGTGGACTATATAAAATGGACAAAGACAGGATGTTCCAGAGAGGGAACACAGAAACAAGGGGTCACAATTGGAAGCTGAAGACTCAGACTAGTCACAGGGATGTTAGGAAGTATTTCTTCAGTCACAGGGATGTTAGGAAGTATTTCTTCAGTCACAGAGTCGTCAGGAAGTGGAATAGCCTAGCAAGTGATGTAGTGAACGCAGGAGCCATACATAGTTTTGAAACGAGGTATGACAAAGCTCAGAGAGCAGAGAGAGGACCTAGTAACGATCAGTGAAGAGGAGGGGCCAGGAGCTGAGTCTCAACCCCTGCAACCACAATTGGGTGCACACACACACACACACACACACACACACACACATACACACACACACACACACACACACACACACACACACACACACACAAGGCTCATCATGGGTGCACACTCCTTGACTTGGCAACCTTCAACAACCTTATTATTACTGAAGGGAGGCGAGACTGCACTTACTTCATCTGAATATGTTATGCAAATTTTGTCCTGGTTGTGAGATGATGTCATGACTAAGTTGATGTTTGGAGTGATGACTGGAGTGATAACTGTGGTAATATCTGAGGTAAGATGATGACTGAGGTGCTGACCGGTGGTGTGGTGGTGACTGATGTTTGCGGTGATGACTCGAGTTATGATTTGGTATTACGACTGCGGTGACGATTGAGGTGATGAATAAGGTGATGATTGGAATGTTAGTCGTTTAACTGGGGTGATGACGGAAATGATGACTAGGCAATGATGACAAAGGTGATGACTGAAGTGATAATGGGTGGAGAATGAAGAGATTGAGGACATGAGTGGTGTGATGACTTGACAGATTTCTGATACTACGACTGTTTATGACTGAGATATTGACTGGACTGATAACTGTGGCAATGACTGGTGTCATGACTGGTGATGACTAAGATAATTTCTGCTGTTATGACTGAGGTGAAGACAGGTTTTATGACTGAAATAATGACTGGAGTGATGACTGTGGTGACGATTGAACTGATGACTGATATGACTGAGGTAATGACTGATGACTGAGGTGATAACTGAAACGATAATTAGTGTGATGGTTGAGGTTCTGACGAAAGTGATGACTAGGGTGATGAATGAGGTAATGACAATAGAGGTGACTAAGGTAATGAGTGGGGTGATGACTGAAGTGCTGACGGAGGTGACAACTGAGGTGATGACTCTGGTGATGACTATGATGATGCTTGGGGGCGATGACTCTGGTGATGACTATGATGATGCTTGGGGGCGATGACTCTGGTGATGACTATGATGATGCTTGGGGGCGATGACTCTGGTGATGACTATGATGATGCTTGGGGGCGATGACTCTGGTGATGACTATGATGATGCTTGGGGGCGATGACTCTGGTGATGACTATGATGATGCTTGGGGGCGATGACTCTGGTGATGACTATGATGATGCTTGGGGGCGATGACTCTGGTGATGACTATGATGATGCTTGGGGGCGATGACTCTGGTGATGACTATGATGATGCTTGGGGGCGATGACTCTGGTGATGACTATGATGATGCTTGGGGGCGATGACTCTGGTGATGACTATGATGATGCTTGGGGGCGATGACTCTGGTGATGACTATGATGATGCTTGAGGGCGATGACTGGTGATGACTATGATGATGCCTGAGGTGATGACTGGAGGTAGAGAATATTCCTCAACAATAACCGTATTTGGTCCAGAGTAGCAAAATTCCTCTGGTTTAATTACTGAAGATAATTACGAGAGGCAGAAAAAGCCACGAACGTAATGAGGTGTGTGTGTGTGTGTGTGTGTGTGTGTGTGTGTGTGTGTGTGTGTGTGTGTGTGTGTGTGTGTGTGTGTGTGTGTGTGTGTGTGTGTGTGTGGCTACAGAAGCAGGGTTATGTTAGTGTTGGATGTTTTTTCAAGAATTCATTCATCACAATCTTCGTAGTTTCCAATTATTGTAGCATCTCCCACATTAAACAATTATTGTAGCATCTCCCACATTAAACAATTATTGTAGCATCTCCCACATTAAACAATTATTGTAGCATCTCCCACATTAAACAATTATTGTAGCATCTCCCACATTAAACAATTATTGTAGCATCTCCCACATTAAACAATTATTGTAGCATCTCCCACATTAAACAATTATTGTAGCATCTCCCACATTAAACAATTATTGTAGCATCTCCCACATTAAACAATTATTCTAGTTTCTCCCACATTAAACAATTTCATTCTTCATAAATTCTCTCTTAATTTAAATTCTAGTATCGTCTTGATTCCACGTTTATTTTTTTCAATATACAACTCTCTGTTACTGTTTTCGTTGTTAAAGGTACAAAGAAATCTGTTCTGTGTCCTTTATTACCTAATTTATTTATTAAGTTTGTATTTTCACCTTAACACAGATGTACGTTATCTTTAG
Source organism: Cherax quadricarinatus (assembly GCF_038502225.1). Taxonomy (NCBI): domain Eukaryota; kingdom Metazoa; phylum Arthropoda; class Malacostraca; order Decapoda; family Parastacidae; genus Cherax; species Cherax quadricarinatus. Next base: position 14,584,593 of record NC_091367.1, read on the forward strand.
TTTGCTGGAAATAAATGGCATAAAATACTGACACAATGGAAATATAAGCATATAAGCAGTATAATGTGATCCTTTATTGACAACGTTTCGCAGACATAGTGGGCTTTATCAAGTCACAAACCTGATAAAGCCCACTGTGTGTGCGAAACGTTGTCAATAAAGGATCACATTGTACTGTTTGTGTTTATATTTCCATCTTTAGATTGCTCAGACATTCGAATTCTGTTCTAACTCACGTTTCAAAAAAGCTTGTTTTTTTTAGGAGTTTACCGTCCATATATTTGAAGATTGTTTCACATTTCGCCAACATAAGTGATTACAATAATTTAGTAATAAACAGACACACTGAAATATTTATTTTTGTCGTTAGGTTCGGAATGATTTTTGCGAAATTATTGCATGCACAAATTTTCGCTTGCCTTATTCGGCAAGAAGAGCGTTGCTATTTAAGCCAAAATTGCAAGCTTTACCTGCTCGGCACACACACACACACACACACACACACACACACACAAACACACACACACACACACACACACACACACACACACACACACACACACACACACACACACAGGCACGTATAAGAGGAAGGGCACTGCAATGAACCAGAGAATACCTGACAGAGAGGCAACAACGAATCATGGTACGTGATGAGGTATCACAGTGGGTGCCTGTGACGAGCGGGGTTCCACAGGGGTCAGTTCTAGGACCAGTGCTGTTTTTGGTATATGTGAATGACATGACGGAAGGGATAGACTCGGAAATGTCCCTGTTTGCAGATGATGTGAAATTAATGATGAGAATTAAATCAAATGAGGATAATTAAATCAGATGAGGATCAGGCAGAACTACATAGAGAAATGGACAGACTGGACACGTGGTCCAGCTACTGGCTACTCCAATTTAACCCAGCCAAATGCAAAGTCAAGAAGATCGGGAAGGGCAAAGAAGACCACAGACAAAGTATAGGCTAGGTGGCCTAAGACTGCAAACCTCACTCAAGGAGAAAGATCTAGGGGTGAGTGTAATACCGAGCACGTCTCCGGAAGCACACGTCAACCAGATAACTGCTGCAGCACACGGGCGCCTGGTAAACCTGAGAATAGCGTTCCAATACCTCTGTAAGGAATCGTTCATGACACTGTACACCATGTACGTCAGGACCATACTGGAGTATGCAGCACCAGTTTCGAACCAACAACTGGTCAAGCACGTCAAGAAATTAGAGAAAGTGCAAAGGTTTGCAACAATGCAAGTTCCAGAGCTAAGCTGAAGGGAATGTCCTACGAAGACAGGTAAGGGAAATCGACCTGACGACGCTGGAGGACAGGAGGGTTAGGGGAGACATGATAACGACATATAAAATACTGCGAGGAATAGATAAGGTGGACAGAGACAGGATGTTCCAGAGATTGAACACAGAAACAAGGGGTCACAATTGGAAGTTGAAGATTCAGATGAGTCAAAGGGATGTTAAGAAGTATTTCTTCAGTCACAGAATTGTCAGGAAGTGGAACAGTCTGGCAAGCGATGTAGTGGAGGCAGGAAGCATACATAGCTTTACGACGAGGTATGATAAAACTCATGGAGCAGGGAAAGGACCTATTAGCGGTCAGTGAAGAGGCGGGGCCAGGAGCCGAGTCTCGACCCTTGCAACCACAAATAGGTGAGTGTACACACACATTTTGGCTAAAAAATAGCAGCTAAAAATTTATTGCTGAATATGAACAATATTTCTGTGGCTAAATGATCGTTTTGTTAGTGTTATTTCACCATAATTGCCAGAAAAATAAGAGGGAGGGAGAGAGAGGGAGAAATGGAGGGAGGGATGGGAGAGGAAAGAAAGGAAGGGCGGAGGGAGGAACTGAGGGATAGAGGGAGGTAGGAAAAGACGACGGAGGGAGGAAGGGAGGGTATGATGAATAGTGGAAGAGAGGTAGAAAATGAAGGAAGTACAGAAGGAGCAAGTTTGATAGGGAAGAAGGGATGGAATGAGAAGGAGAAAAGGATAGTGGAAAAGAAAATGGGGTGTTAAGTAAGGAAAGGATGAAAGGGCAAAGCGGAAGAGATAGTGTAAGAGGAATAGAGGGAAGGAGAAAATGAGAAAACAAGAGAAAAGAGAGGATGGAAGAAGGGAAGGAGGGATGAGAGAGGTTAAAATCATTTAAGATGTTCTACACGTAACGTTTCGTGGCTCTGATGAGAAAATTTCTCTAAAACCCTATTTATCCACACAATAATTGAAGAAATTCATTACCCTAAATATCCCACTTATGGAGAAATTAACCTTAAAATTACAAAGACAATTCCTTTATGTAATATTCATATATTTTGCAGCTTAGATAAATCACTTCCAATCTGTTATTTACAACAAAATATATAGCGAATGCAGAGGAACCGAAAAAAAACTAGTAATGTAAACAAATTTTCGCCCATAATACACTTGAAGCTCCACTGTGGGCGAAACATCTATCAGAGGACTCACACTGCTACCTGTATTTTACATTAATACTAACACGAAAAATATTATGACGAGGCAAGAGTTTAATTATATGATTATAAACTAGAATTAATTACTTTCTTTTCCTAAACTTGACTGAAATTAATCCAAAGACGGACTCGTGTGGGTGGGTACTATGTTCCTTGCTAAGGCGTCCCTCGGAACGAATCTGCTGAGATTTTCTTACTAATTTCTGCAAACTTTGCAAGCTCCTGACGATGTGTTGATTTTATATATATATTTCTTCCTTGAAGCCTTATTATCCACTTCTCCGAGGCTATGGGTCCCACAATTTACACCAGAGGTGGACCCCATCCTATATATATATATATATATATATATATATATATATATATATATATATATATATATATATATATATATATATATATATATTTGTCGTGCCGAATAGGCAGAACTTGCGATCTTGGCTTAAATAGCAACGCTCATCTTGCCATATAGGACAAGTGAAAATTTGTGTATGCAATAATTTCGCCAAAATCATTCTGAACCTAACGAAAAAAAATATATTCCACTGTGTTTGTTTAGTATTAAATTATTGTAAACAAATCTAAAATATATTTAGTTGGGTTAGGCTAAAATAAATTGTTCTTGTTATAATAAGGTTAGGTAAGTTTTCTAAGATTCTTTTGGTGCAAAATTATATTTTTTTACATTAACATTAATGGAAAAAATATATCTTTAAACGTATAAGAGAAAATTTTAGAAAGGACTTAATTTTAAATGAGTTCTTGCTAATTGACCAGTTTTACATATTCGGCACGACATATATACATATATATATATATATATATATATATATATATATATATATATATATATATATATATATATATATATATATATATATATATATATATAGCTTACTTGACGTACCGTGAGCAAGGTAACATACGAAGGGAGCTAGTAAAATCAGTTAGCTGGACTCGTATCCTGGAGATTGGAATTACAGTGGCTGCCTCCTAAAGGACGGGTGACAATATTAAACTTCAGAGATCCATCTGAATGGTGATGTCAACATCCTTTTGGTAAGACAGCGACTGAACACCACCGGCACAGGAGAAAACGCCAAACTAATGAGTGGCCTGATTTGGTGCGTATAGTTTGTCCCCCAAAGTCGTAGGTTCGACCCTCCTCTCTTCTGAGATAAATGTCTGCAAATTGTCTGCTTGTATTATGTATTTATATCTGTGCCATTACAATAGATTCCACAATCCGATCCAAAATAGTACATTAAACTTCATTAGTTTAATTTCAAAGGATGAAAGTTAAAACTTTTCCTGGACAATTCAGCACTATCACTGGGCTCTAGAATTCCGAAAAGCTGAAATAACTTAACACCAGCTTGGTGCTCCGAGGTATAAGAAACAACATCTTTCTTCGGCTACGCGTTATTATTTATCGGGGTCTGGTTGTGTGTCATAATTACCCTGTACATTAATGCAAAGTCTTGGTCTGGACTAAAAGATAATGCTATAATTTTAAAATTGATCTCTACACTTACTTTCGTGACAGGAAGAGGCAACCGCCACCTCGACAAGCCTCCTCATATCCTGGTGCGATGCCTCTACACTTTAATGTATCTTCATTTATGTCAATACTAGGAGTGTTCCTGAAATGTTGTAGTGCCTCTTATTTCAGTTTACTCATGAAGAAACCTTACCCAGTGACTCACCCTCCTTCTGGGTGGCGGCAGTACCTGACAGTATCTGATAGATTAGACATATGTGCAACTCTTGGGTATCTTTATTGAGGAAACGTTTCGCCACACAGTGGCTTCATCAGTCCATACATAGGAGAAACTTGAAGAACAGTATCTGATAGGTTGATAGATGTTAGCCAATTAGGACGTGAGCCGTTTACGGCTATACTGAAATCGAAGGTGTGTGCCGAGAGAGCTAGCCACATACCACGTTATAGCAAGGTGTTTATACTTTGGCTTTAGAGTAATATAAGAGGGTTTTCTACTCTTCCTGTCGCCCATTTCTTTTCCATCCCAACATGTGTTAAAGGGGATATCATCAGTTTTCACCTTTTTGCTTGGTGTCACACTACATGTTCCGTCCTCTTTCACCAAGCAGTTTAAATTTTCGCCAGTTTCTGAAATTTAGCAAATTTTGCTACATAGCCAAGGCTGGCAATTTTCACCTAGAAAGTACCGTACCATACCTTAAAGAAAATATTGCACCCTAATTTCGTACAGTACTTTACAAAAAAATCAACCGTACCAAGCCAAATTCCGTATTGTACCATACGGTACCGTCCAGTAACGTACTGTACCGTTCTTCCTGTCTTTCACCGGAGGTATATACTCTCATAAAGTCCCACTGCTCTAGGTATATAAATGAGAACTATTACGCTTGCAATATGTCTAGCAACAAGCAGTCTATTACTCTGTTGCTCTGCCTGCAATATGCTACCTTGAATATGCTTCCTGGAATATGCTGCCTGGAATATGTTGCTTAATATTTGCAGCCTGGAATATGCTGTGTGGAATATGCAGCTTGGAGTATGATATCTGGAATATGCTGCTTAGCATATCGCCTGAGGGACTGTAAATCTTACTTTGAGCCTAATCATTGTTTAATAAGTAATTAACACGGCCTCAAGCCAATAGATATTCCTTACTACGCTCACATAACCAATCACATCACATACTTTTCCAAGCGGAGTGAGGAGTCATAATGTTAATTAATGCGGGTTTAGATCTAAGATTGTGTGTTTCCTAGTCATTCACAATTGCTAGATACTTATAACCCTAATTTTGAAAGGGGTGGACCAATAAGTCAACGGAAGGCCAAGGTCAGATGACCAAAAACTCCAGTGGCGGGTTGGGATTAGTGTTTCTTTTTTATTATACTAATAATCCAGTGGCGGATCATCATTGTCAGCAAACAGGACAAGTGATGATCCAGTGGCGGATCATCATTGTCAGCAAACAGGACAAGTGATGATCCAGTGATGGATCATCAAATGATGATCCAGTGACGGATCATCATTGTCAGCAAACAGGACAAGTGATGATCCAGTGGCGGATCATCATTGTCAGCAAACAGGACAAGTGATGATCCAGTGGCGGATCATCATTGTCAGCAAACAGGACAAGTGATGATCCAGTGGCGGATCATCATTGTCAGCAAACAGGACAAGTGATGATCCAGTGACGGATCATCACTGTCAGCAAACAGGACAAGTGATGATCCAGTGGCGGATCATCATTGTCAGCGAACAAGACAAGTAATGATCCAGTGGCGGATCATCATTGTCAGCAAACAGGACAAGTGATGATCCAGTGGCGGATCATGACTTGTCCTGTTTGTTGACAAACTTTACCTATCCTCACAATTGTTCCTAAGTTGGAAAAATGACTGTTGGGATTCTCAAAAATCCATAAAAGAATACTGTCAGAGATAAGGGAAAAAATACATGAGTAAAAAGGTCTTAAAAGGGTCGAACTATAATTTACGAGAAGTAGATTCAAAATCTGTCAATATATTTTGACCGTGTGCTAAAGGGGTAAGAAAAAATGACGAGGAAATATACATGAAATAAAAACTAAATGTTTAAAGAAAAAGAAAAGACAACATATTATAGAAAAACAAAAAAAATAAAATAAAAGTCTATAAGAAAATAAAACTAGGACAGCGACAATAAGAAAAAAATCAACAAGGAAAATAGAGGGAAAATTAATAAAGATAAAACGAGATAATGTTGCTGGTGTGCTGATAATGCTTCTGGTGGTGATGCTGGTGGTGGTGGTGCTGGTGGTGCTGCTGCCACTATTGCTCTTTCTAGTGGTGCTTCTGCTGCTGCATCTCCTGGTACTCCTGTTGTTACTGCTGCTACTACTGCTCCCTCTCCTACTACTGTTGCCGCTTCTTCTGGTGGTGATGGTAAAGGTTGTGGTGGTGATGCTGATGCTGCTTCTCCTGGTTCTTGTAGTGATGCTGCTTATGGTGGTGGTTCTGGTGGTGGTGCTGGTGGTGGTGGTGCTGCTGGTGGTGGTGCTGGCGGTGCTGCTACTTGTGTTTCTGCCTGTGGTTTTCTCTGCTGGTCTGGCCTGGCAGGCAGCCCTGGAGTGCTCGGCTCGGCAGACACCTACTTTATGGATCAGTAATGTGAACCAGGAACGACATATTTGCTGGTGCTTGTGTCGTTTTTTCTTAATACTTGGCTCTTCCTCTTCCTCTCTCTCTCTCGCTCTCTCTCTCCCGCTTTCTCTCTCTCCCTTTCTCTCTCACACTCTCCCTTTCTCTCTCACATTCTCACATTCTCTCCCCCTTTCTCTCTCTCCCTTTCTCTCTCACCCTCTCTCTCACCGTCTCACTCTCTCTCTCACCCTCTCTCTTTCTCTCTCTAATCAAGAATTTTTAAATACGCAAAAAGCGAGAGTTCCTTATCTGAACTACGCTCCTAATACACAGTGAAAGTTTAACGGCAACTATTACTATCAGTGCCGTTTTCAACTCGGTGTTTATAACGTTTGCAGGAAAAAGAGCCAGACTCGCTGATTATTAGTGAAAGTCCCACTAAAACTAAAGTACCAAGAAACGTTTAATATTAACAAATCATCAGTGCCTGTCGGATGTCAGTCACAATACTAAAAAACATCTACGTATTAACTTACAGAAAGTACGGAGTTTGATCCCATTTGAAGCCAGTTCTGAAACTTCATCCCTTCTGTAAGTTGATTACAATGCTGTTACTACGATTTTGAGAGTTATAAACTAGGTATTAAATTGTGTACTCGTTAAAGGGTATACACACCCTATCAACCGAAGAAGACAAAGTACCAGGTAACTGGAAACTAGCTACTGAGACTAATTTACAATAAGGAAGACACATCCAGTACCCGTCCAGTACCGTCCTGTCAGTTTGTCGTTAATTTTGTGTAAACCAATGAAATGCATTAACATTTTTTTTAAATGTCTTGAAGAAAATAACGTTTTAATAAAAAATCAATATGGTTTTTCAAATAAAAGAACATTCCTAACAAACTTTATTTAAAAATTGATGCAACTTAAAAAAAAAAAAAATAATGGGTCTACGACATCCTCATAGATGCAGGCAGTTCCACTTCCAGAAATCATTGGAAATGTCTCAAGAAGATTATTAATCACCTGAATATTCATTTGAAAATCTTCTGTCTCTCCCCTTGTGAGTTTTCCACTCTGGCAGTCACCTTTGTCACAAGTAACCCAGGACTCCAAACTTCCTGGTTTAACAAGTGACTCTTAGGGAGCACTTCTAGTTGAGAATTAATTTAACTTGCAGGAAAGTCGTACCTGCATGCACAAACTAGAACAAACTTACCTGGACATGGAGTCTATGCTAACTAGGTATCTCCTAATTCTACCTAAGCAATCTAGACTTCTAGGACCTCTTTCTCACTTCAATATGCTACATGCAGAGAAGGACTGATTCCTGTAAATATTCCAGTGATGTTAGTATCCCCAGCCTGCATCATGAGGGCTCCTGAATTCAGTGAATATTCCGTATTCAATATTTATGAGGACAGTGGAATACTAAGCTTCTGGACTAATGCTTAAGGAAAGTTACACTGTAATCTAACTCACTCCATGTTGGACGTTCGCCCTTGTCGTAACCCTGTGCGTTTTCCATAGTCCCGTTTGTCAATAAATAAAAGAGTGAAATACTGAGTATTTTCTTACTAAGAGGGCCTGGGAAGAGACGAATATCCACAGCTATAGGAAGCCTCTCTGTTTCCAGGCTGGAATTTTGAAGACACGTGGGGGCTGTGAGCTCTAGCTCCTAAGGCCTTGCTGCCACTAGCAGTGTTTGTCCAAGAAGTTCTTGATGTGGTGTAAGAATGGTATATAATACCGACAAGATGAAAATAAGACACATGTGCAACATCTGGGTATCTTTATTGTCGACGTTTCGCCATCCAGTGGCTTTATCAATACAAATTCTAGAACATAACTTGAAGACAGTAGAACTATGTACAGAAGATGAGGTAATCAGTCCCTCAACCTAGGAGTAGGTGCGAAGAGCACCATAGTCGTGGAGATTTTGAAGCAGAAGGAGCCTGGCGCTTATATAGTAACGTCAGGTGTAGCAGACGAGGGCATAGTCACTGGTAGGCGGGATTCCCCAGTGGAAGTAGGTCCTTCCCAAAGAGATGGGTTAGTTGTAGTAGTAGTTGTCGTAGTCGTGAAGGTTATGTACATGTACTGTCTTCAAGTTATGTCCTAGAATTTGTATTGATAATGCCACTGGATGGCGAAACGTCTACAATAAAGATACCCAGATGTTGCACATGTGGCTTCCAGTTCTTGATGTGCTAGCGTCTGCATGCTCCGAGGCAAATTTGCTTGTGAGGTGCTAGGTACTATAATTTTATCTAGTCTCTTTACTTAATAGAACCTGATATTAACCTATATTAAGGACTTTACCTACATAATTAATTCTAATATTAGTTACTAACAATTTAAACCTTTCTAAGTGTATTGAACTTACTATCTAAGTGCTGTGTTGTTTGGGTGCGTGTTAAGGGTTCCAACCTGCCGCATCACTCATTTACAAATGAAGCCAGTTGGTGGAATTTCTTGGACTCAATAAATTTCCACAATTCACTACACAGTGGATACAATAAGTGGGTAGTTTTAGTGTCTGAGTGGAGAGTCGAGACGAATGGGATCACTCAAGGGTCACTTCTCATGTGTTGTTTTTAATTTACATAAACAGTCTAGAAAAGGAGCTTACATCAAAAATTGCAAAGTTTGAAAATGGGTCGGAATTAAAGGGCTGTGCGTCAGCGGTCACCGACTGTCAAAGTGTCGAAATAGACTTGGGCAGGCTGTCGCAATGGTCAGAAAAGTGCTGGATGAAATTTAATACGGGCAATTTCAAGACGAAGCATTATGGATATAAAAAATCTAAAATAAGAGTATAACTTACATGGAAGTTCTCATTAAGACGAAGGACGGGAAAGAAATCAGAAGAGTCATAGGAATGATCTGAAATATACTAAGCACTGTCTAGCCACAAGCAACAAGCTGAAAATTTCTGAGAGAGAAAAGCACTGTCTTGAATATGCTGTCCAGTTTGGGTCTCCTGTTTATAAACATGTTGAAAAAATGAGAGGTACAGATAGGAGCAAGAAAACTCACAACATCATTTAAGGAACTTGTTCTTTCAGAAAACAGCTTCTAGGGAGCCTTATACAAACTTTCAAGATATTAAAAAAAATTAATAAGCTCAAGCAAGTAGATATTTTTAAAGTTCAACGTGATTGTATTACACCAAACAAATGTATGAAACTCCGTGGCATGAGGTCTAACAGTTAAGTAGAATGGTCTCTCCACTGAAATTACGCCTTCACCCAGTCTTGAAAAACATAGATGAAGGCACACTTTACACAGGATTTTACTAGATAAAATCATCTCCATACAATAGCCACTGGTGTTTGCTTTAGAGCTGCTCAGTATATCAGAATGGTTGCTACCACTTGCAGGGCAGTATCTAGAAGTAGAACCATTGGTCTCTAGAAGCAGAGGTAGAAATAATGCTGTGCAGTAGAGGTAGTATGAAGCCCATGCATTCCATCTACTTTCCCCCCTATAAAGTTCAAGGCTTTTCTATAATATGGTATTGTATGCGTTGCCGACTATTTAATGCTGACAGTAGCAGGAGGGAGCAGAGGATGGAGAGAGAGAGAGAGAGCTTTCTGCTTGACTATCCACACCTTAATAGAAGCATAGATAAACAATAGAAGATAGTCCCTAATCACGACGAAACTAGGTAGGTAGTCCTAAGAAGAAAGCAGATATGACTGTCTACTTTCCGTTGGCTTGATAAAGCTCCTGGAGAGCGAAACGTTGCCACAATAAAATGTCACATTAGTTGCACTTGTGTCCTTTTACTTTACATATCTACTTTCCACTAAGGACTATCTACTTTCTACTAAGGACCATCTACTTTCTACTAAGGACTAAGTAGAAAGTAGATAGTCCTTAGTAAAAAGTAGATAGCCCTTATTAGAAAGTAGATAGTCCTTAGTAGAAAGTAGATAGTCTTTAGTAAAAAGTAGATAGTCCTTAGTAGAAAGTAGATAGTGTTCAGTAGAAAGTAGATAGTCCTTAGTAGAAAGTAGTCCTTAGTAGATAGCCTCGATGTCAACTAAACATTTTCTTCCATCTTCTCTCTCCCTTCACCCCCCAACCCCCCCCCCCCCGTCTCTTTCTCTCTCTTTCTCTAATAAATTCTCTAGTATCTATAATGCACATTTTAGCATGGAATCTCAGGTCTTATTCCCCTCCTTACCAACACAGGTTTCAATTCCCTTAATGGCACTATACACGAGACTCCAGCTCCCATAACTTCTACCAATGTGAGCTAGATTTTATTTTTCCCAGGAGAGTACTTGGCTGAATTATGATTATCATTATTATTATTAATCATTATAACTGTTTTTATTAATTTTAATTATTATTATTATTTTAATTTCTAAGCGCTAAATTCGAAAGGGTCATACAGCGCCTGGAGAGGCAATCAAGGAAACAATCAGATTTGATCTAAGGAAGGGGAGGAGAGTTCTAATTCCATGGATCGAGAGCTCTTCACTAGCATCAAGGCAGGGAATGATAACCTTACAAATTAATTTACTTTTAGTATTAATAAATGTAAAAAAAAAAATTGATGACGATATGTTGTCTTGACGATGTTGTCTTGATGTCTTGAAGATGTCTTCAAGATGTATTGATGATGTCTTGACAATGTTGCCTTGATGTCTTGATGTTGTCTAGATGTCTTGAAGATGTCTTCAAGATGTATTGATGATGTCTTGACAATGTTGCCTTGATGTCTTAACGATGTTGTCTTGATGTCTTGAAGATGTCTTCAAGATATACTGATGTTGTCTTGACAGTGTTGCCTTGATGTCTTGATGTTGTCTAGATGTCTTGAAGATGTCTTCAAGATGTACTGATGATGTCTTGACAATGTTGCCTTGATGTCTTGATGTTGTCTAGATGTCTTGAAGATGTCTTCAAGATGTATTGATGATGTCTTGACAATGTTGCCTTGATGTCTTGATGTTGTCTAGATGTCTTGAAGATGTCTTCAAGATGTACTGATGATGTCTTGACAATGTTGCCTTGATGTCTTGATGTTGTCTAGATGTCTTGAAGATGTCTTCAAGATGTATTGATGATGTCTTGACAATGTTGCCTTGATGTCTTGATGTTGTCTAGATGTCTTGAAGATGTCTTCAAGATGTATTGATGTTGTCTTGACAGTGTTGCCTTGATGTCTTGACGATGTTGTCTTGATGTCTTGAAGATGTCTTCAAGATATACTGATGTTGTCTTGACAATGTTGCCTGGACTATATCTTGACTATGTTGAATTAATGTTCTCTGTGTAAATGTTGACGATGTTATCTACACGATGTGGTCTTCACTGTGTTGTCTTCACACTGTTATCTTCACGCTTTTGTCCTCCTGCTGATCTTTCCGCGATATTTTCTTCATGATGTCTTGACCATATTCTCTTCACTATGCTGTCTTCACGGTGTTGTCTTCACGATGTCTTAACACTCTTGTCTTCATCGTGTTGCCTTCACTATGCGCCGCCTCATATGCTAATTCTGAGAATTCAGCAAAACCCTGGACGCAGCAAATTCTGCGATTTACAGAAGAGCCTCAAACTACGGTAGAAATTCTTTCGTGTGGTGTTTGTTAGTGTGAAGGGGAGGGGAGGGGGTGGAGTGGGGAGAGATGTGGGAGAGAAGCTGTATTGGTCATCCCCTACCCTCCCCTCCGGTCTTACGCCCACCCTTAAGGTTTTAGCGCTTCCCCCATGAGGGCACTAACAGAGAGTCGAGAATTTTCATATAAACCAACACCTCGTTTCGAGTTGGTATTGAGACCACACAGATCCGTTAGGGTCTCTGGGACCAATAAGCAAAGTATTCGTCACTGGGATCACTCAGCTGTTGGTCACTGTGACCACTGCAAAGCGTTAGTCAGTGTGGCCACTCAGCAAAGTGTTTATTGGGTTTATTGGGTCGTTCTTGGTAGCGGGGAGTAATGATAAGGCTTCGGAGGCTATTTACTTCATTTGCGAGATACTGGGTACACAGGCAGTGTATTTGTGCCCATGGCTCCAAGGGGCTATTGCCAGCGAGGGAGAGAGAAGTAGGCCTTGTTGACTCTAGGATGCCTGGGCGCCAAGTGAGAGAGAGCCAGGGCTGGGCAGGCTGAAGTGGCATACTCACCAGCCTTGCCCTCTGGGGAAAACTATGGGAACTAGGCATGTAGGCTTACTGGCTATATTTCGCTTGGCCACCTACCACATGGTCGTTCTCGACCATGGCTGGCGGTAAAAAAAAACTTTCTCTCGCAGGAACAGGGCACAGTACAGGGAGGGAAGAACAAAAAGGTGGGGTGTGCTCAACATCGTGGTCTAAGGCAGTGTTCCTCGGAGGCGTCACTGCACGCCTTCCTGCATCTGGACAGTTTACCTGGAGTTTACCTGGAGAGAGTTCCGGGGGTCAACGCCCCCGCGGCCCGGTCTGTGACCAGGCCTCCTGGTGGATCAGAGCCTGATCAACCAGGCTGTTGCTGCTGGCTGGCTGCACGCAAACCAACGTACTAGCCAGGGGTCTGTTGGTAATCCCCCTTATGTATGCTGGGAGGCAGTTGAAGTTTCTGTAACACAGGAGACATCGTTGTGGCTGAGCTGTGACGTAACAAGGTACGGTCTCTGGAGCGGTGAAGCAGTCATCATGGTACTCGCTGAAGGGTTCACTAATCCTGGGGCACAACCTGCTGGTGCCCTCGAGTGAGGCGTCGTCAATACTCAGCAACTGGGCAGGACTTCTTCAGGCAAGCGACTCTAGAGGACATTTCTCGACTGGTACTGTTGCTGGGGCTGTCACTGCCGGCGAGTGTGGAGTCGTGGCAGAGACGACTCGGCGAAACATCTGGAAGTCGTAACAGCATACACCGTACTGGAGTGAGCGGGATAGCAGTCAAAGTGACATCATCTTTGTGCAGGCTGCTCACTGAAGATGTGACACGAAGCTAACACAGCCCCTGCCGACAGGGTCTAACTGCAGCTTGAAGAGTGTCATTCTCTCGACAGTTGGAGATATTGCAGAGGTTAGTCTAAGCGTCCTAGGACTGGTTTTCTATATATAACTGCTCTGAAGGTCAGGAGGTGAAGTGAAACAAATCTCAATTGGGAATCGTAGTATGATTCTGCAGGACATCACGAGCGACGAACAACAAGAGCTTTCTGTACAAGGGGCTCAGGCACTTGTAACTGACGCCTGAACTGTCTAATGTCAGCTGTCAACACGCGGGTCACACCGGGTGACCAGTAACACCAGGTGCTACTCTGTGGTCTGGGCACAGACCATACATCAGGACACACATTATTATTATAATCAAGGGGGAAGCGCTAAACCCGGAGGATTATACAGCGCCTGGGGGGGGGATATGTGGAAGGCATTCAGGCTTAATTCGGGGAACTGGAGCACAGATCCAATTCCCTAAATCAAGAGCCCCTCACCAACATCAAGGAACCTTCCTTGAGGGGATCAGGACACACAAAACTTACATTGCACATATGGTACAATTACTCAGCAAATGACGCTTTCTGTGCAAAAAATCGACATTAAGGCATGTTACTACTGTTCATGCCGTTGAACAGCGGTTTAGAGCCGAAGGGGTAGTGTAGGTTGCAGAGATACGGCCGTAGACTAGTTTGATTTTAATTGATTAGGAGTACACAACGGGCAAAATGAGGGAATGATCAATAGCCAGTCCGTGGAAGGGAGGTTATTGAACCCGTGAGGGTAGACCGTGTAGTGAGACCGGGTAGGCTCCGCGTCTCACTGATCTGGGCAATCCTAGAGAGGGCAGCACCGTATTGCCGGGGGATATGAATCTAGCAGACGATACATGTTGTCTACAAAAGTGTTGGTCACTGGGACCACTCAACAATGTGTTCGTCACTGGGACTACTCAACAATGTGTTCGTCACTGGGACTACTCAACAATGTGGTCACTGGGACTACTGAACAATGTGGTCACTGGGACTACTGAACAATGTGTTGGTCACTGGGACTACTCAACAATGTGGTAACTGGGACTACTGAACAATGTGTTGGTCACTGGGACTACTGAACAATGTGGTAACTGGGACTACTGAACAATGTGTTGGTCACTGGGACTACTCAACAATGTGGTCACTGGGACTACTGAACAATGTGTTGGTCATTGGGACCACTCAACAATTTGTTGGTCGATGTGACCACTCAACAATGTGTTGGTCACTGACCTCTCAGCTCACTGCTGATGTCGGTGCACTCACAGGATGCAGTTGGGGTCTTTGCGAGAAACTGGAGAGAAGTACTGGAATTGCAGTGAAGGGAATGGGAGGGAATATGGATGGTACTACATGCAGCAGTTGTGCATGATACTCAAGAGATTAAGAAGGGTACCGGAGAATTGGGAAGGGTACTGAAGGGCTGGGAAAGGTACTGGAAGGCTGGGAAGGGTACTGGAGAACTCGGAAGGGTGCTGAAGAGCTGGAAAGGGTACCGGAGAGCTGGGAAGGGTACTGGAGGACTGCTAAGGGTGCTGGAGGACTGGGAAGGGTACTGGAGGGCTAGGAAGGGTACTGGAGGGCTGGGAAGAGTACTGAAAGGCTGGAAAGGGCACGGAAGAGCTAGGAAGGGTACTGGAGGTCTGGGAAGGGTACTGGAGAGCTCGGAAGGGTACGGGAGGGCTGGGACGGGTATTGTCGTGCTGGGAAGGGTACTGGAGCGCTGGGAAGGAAATTGTAGGGCTGGGAAGGGTATTGATGAGATGGGATAGGTACTGGAGTGCTGGGAAGGGTATTGTAGGGCTGGGAAGGGTACTGTAGGGCTGGGAAGGGTACTGGAGAGCTGGGAAGGGTACTGGAAGGATGGGAAGGATACTGGAGAGCTGGGGAGGGTATGCAGTGATGGAAAGGGTATTGGAGGTCTAGAAAGAGCACTGGAGGTCTGGGAAGGGTTCGTTAGTGCTAGGAAGGGTATCGGGGGCTGGAGAGAGTATGGATGGTTGGGAAGATTACTGGAGGGCTAGGAAATGTTCTGGAATCCTGGGATAGGTACTTGAGGGCTTGGAATGGGGCTGGAGGGCTTGGAAGGATACTGGAGGGCTGGGAAGGGTACTGGAGGGGATGAGGGAAGGAAATAATATGGGATTTAGTGTCGCCATCTTGGAATAAACACCTCACTGTGACGTCTTGGGACTACATACGTAAGTCTTTAATCCCTAAGCAAGTGACCCGCGGACTCTACCTTCAAATGTCACTATAGCAGAACTGAAATAATTCTGCCACATTTTCTTTTTAACTAATTTGTCGAATTTAAAACGTCTTCCACAAGCCGTACAGGGTTCAGCAGGACACACACACACACACACACACAGTGAAGAGGCGGGGCCAGGAGCTGAGTCTCGACCTCTGCAACCACAATTATGTGAGTACACACACCATCCAAAGCCAGCTGCCTGAGCTCTCGTCCCAATCTGTTCAGCAAATTTTAGTTGGCTGTCAGGTAAGTCCTTTTCTTTCATCACTTGGAAGCCTCCGGAACTTTTGATAAATTTCAGGTAACTCTTATAGTTTCAAATAAATTTTTTATAACTTCTCGATACTTTCACCACTTTTGGAAGCATATCTTTTATTTTATTATGTAAATGTTAGCATGATTTTGTTTATTGGATTATTTTTTTAGATACTGTCCATGTGTGGAAAGTGTGCATGAAACTGTCGAGTGTTTTATCTCAAAGATTACTGAATGACCTTTCAGTTCCCCTTTCCTTTAGAATAGCACAGGTGAGTAGGGAGTTGAGTTTAATCAAACATCAAAGGTAATTCCGTCGCGTGTAGAGAAACCCATTACCAGAAACCATTTTGCTGCAGTCAATATATATATCTATATATATATATATATATATATATATATATATATATATATATATATATATATATATATATATATATATATATATATAATGTAATAAGGTCACAAGAAACTAATGTAAAACTTGATATAGTCAGTAGCATTTTTGGGAAATTTTTATATCTGAAAGATTTCCTGTAAAAAATTGCATTGAAGTTTATTAAGGGCAACCCAGGAAAGTCTTGAACTAAGATTACAACAACATGAACATTTATACGAGAGATTTTACCGACCCAATTGATTTTGAAAAGGCTTGGAAGGGCGTGTCAATCACGTCCATGGTCGAACAAAATATATTCGTATTCTGTAATATGAATAAAAGTTCAGGGTTATATAAATTAGATTCTTTTATAAAGAACATAATTTTTGAGGATTGTAAACTATGATAAAATTTACCTTCGTCTGTCAAGTCACTCTTAAATTACTAAGTGTGAGTGAATGTTTAGGGAGTTTTGACCCCTCGAGGGAGTCTCCTTGATGCTGTTAAGGTGCTCTTGATCTAGGGGACTGGATCTGTGCTCTAATTCTTTGAATTAAGCCTGAATGTCTTCCATGCCCCCCTTTACCCCCGCCTCACATACACGCACACACAGGCGCTGTATAAACCCTACGGGTTAAGCGCTCCCCATGATAATTAGGGAGTTTTGAACAAAGTGAGACAGTTGTGGTGGGTGATCTAAATGCTGAAATAGGAGGCACTGTGGTAGAAGGCACGGTAGTAAGTCTGAAGTGACGGGAAGCCAGAAACCAGAACACCTCATCACTTCAGAACACCGCGAGTAAACATAGCCTCCCAAAGGGCGAAGACTATGTTCGTCGTTGACCGAAACGTCGTTATACGGCGCATGACTGCATTATATTGTTGTAATTGTTGTTTTATCAGAACAGAAAACACAATGTTCTTTGATGGTTCAGAGAACTTTGTGTACGAGAATTCAGGTCTTTACTGTTTGCATTTGCTATCCAGTTGCTCTGAATTCAATTAATTTCCCGTATTATTTGCGTGTAAATGTGTTTGAATGTACTCACTAGTTTGTACTCTAGTATTTAACTTTCCAGAGATTCGGTCTCGGCTAATGGCTCAGTCTTTTAAACTGGCATCGTGAGTCCTATGTACACGTTCTTAAAGCTGTGTATAGCTCATGCCAGTAATATTTCTTCCTGTCATTCCACTTCCTGACATCTTGTGACTCATATGTGCTTTCAACCTCAGACTGAGAAAGGAGTGTGTTGGGGAGGGAAATAAGCAGCATTAGCTGAGAATGGAATGTTGGGAAGGGGAATAAGCAGCATTAGCTGAGAATGGAGTGTTGGGAAGGGGAATAAGCAGCATTAGCTGAGAATGGAGTGTTGGGAAGGGGAATAAGGAGCATTAGCTGAGAATGGAGTGTTGGGAAGGGGAATAAGTAGCATTAGCTGAGAATGGAGTGTTGGGAAGGGGAATAAGCAGCATTAGCTGAGAATGGAGTGTTGGGAAGGGGAATAAGCAGCATTAGCTGAGAATGGAGTGTTGGGAAGGGGAATAAGGAGCATTAGCTGAGAATGGAGTGTTGGGAAGGGGAATAAGTAGCATTAGCTGAGAATGGAGTGTTGGGAAGGGGAATAAGGAGCATTAGCTGAGAATGGAGTGTTGGGGAGAAGAATAAGGAGCATTAGATGAGAATGGAGTGTTGGGAAGGGGAATAAGGAGCATTAGCTGAGAGTGGAGGGAGAGAGGAGGAGAATAAGGAGCATTAGCTGAGAGTGGAGGGAGAGAGGAGGAGAATAAGGAGCATTAGCTGAGAATAGTGTGTGTTGGGAAGGGGAATAAGGAGCATTAGATGAGAATGGAGTGTTGGGGAGAAGAATAAGGAGCATTAGATGAGAATGGAGTGTTGGGAAGGGGAATAAGGAGCATTAGCTGAGAATGGAGTGTTAGGAAGGGGAATAAGGAGCATTAGCTGAGAATGTAGTGTTGGGGAGGAGAATAAGGAGCATTAGCTGAGAATGGAGTGTTGGGAAGGGGAATAAGGAGCATTAGCTGAGAGTGGAAGGAGAGAGGAGGAGAATAAGGAGCATTAGCTGAGAATGGAGTGTTGGGAAGGGGAATAAGGAGCATTAGCTGAGAATGGAGTGTTGGGGAGGGAAATAAGGAGCATTAGCTGAGAATGGAGTGTTGGGGAGGGAAATAAGGAGCATTAGCTTAGAATGGAGTGTTGGGGAGGGGAATAAGGAGCATGAGCTGAGAATGGAGTGTTGGGGAGGGGAATAAGGAGCATTAGCTTAGAATGGAGTGTTGGGGAGGGGAATAAGGAGCATTAGCTGAGAATGGAGTGTTGGGGAGGGAAATAAGGAGCATTAGCTTAGAATGGAGTGTTGGGGAGGGGAATAAGGAGCATTAGATGAGAGTGGAGGGAGAGAGGAGGAGAATAAGGAGCATTATCTGAGAATGGAGTGTTGGGGAGGGGAATAAGGAGCATTAGCTGAGAATGGAGTGTTGGGGAGGGAAATAAGGAGCATTAGCTGAGAATGGAGTGTGTTGGGAAGGCGAAGTGCATCATTAACTGAGAATCGAAAGGATTTAATACCAATATTTATCTTATGTTTCATCTTCAATTCCACTTTCATCATTTCCCTCATGTCTTCTCCCGGCCCTTCAAAGGGGGGGGGGAGGTTTATCTTGATACTAGTGAAGGACTCTTGATTCAGAGATTTATAGTTGCAGTTCCACTCCTCGTCTGAAACCAGGCGCTGTATGACCCCGTACGGGTTTAGGGCTTTCCCATGATTAGATTAATAATTTGCGTCCACTTGTTCCTGCGTGTTCCCGCCTTAACATCCTTCATCATTTTTTTCCCCTCTTTAGTTTCTTAATCATGTTTTCTTTTTCATTTCCACTCTTCAGATCAGTCACTTCTTCCTTTTCGTTTCACAGATTCACGTCTCATATCTCATGTCTCATTTTCACGTGACTTCCGCATGTCTCCAATTCACGTCTCCACCTCAGTTTCGTTCTACATGACTTCCCTTTCCTCATGTCTGTGTCTCGTCGTTGCCCGAATGTCACTCCACATGTCTGCATATTCTATACCTCACATCCTCTTCTAATTTACGGACGTCATTTCGATGAAGAATAAAAGTCAAAATACAGTAGCTGGAATTCACAATTTACAATCTGAAATCGAAACTTTAGACAATGTTTCAGTCTGTTCTGAGCCACTGTTTATTCATGGATGTCCTGGCTTGACAGCGTCCCAGGGTGGACTAAAACGTTTCTCCAGTTTCTTCTCTATAACTAGGTCGAAACACATTCCGTGAGTTTGCTATTGTTTACCTTTATGGGATCATGATTTTCTCCTGACCCATTTCGTTATGTCTCAAGTGGGGTACGCACTGGCCTCAAGTTTGAGGACTCACTTGCCATGAGTTCAAACCCCGCCCGTTCCGTGGCTAGTTATATTTACTCGTGCACCTACCACGAACCTACATTATGTTCGTCCATGTGTCCAGCCCTCGTGTTCCTCACCCACGGCCCTCCCACATGTATCTAACACATGTTCCTCTTTCATACCCATCCCACAACCTACGTGTCCAACGTCTCCCTCCCACATTTCCCTCCCACATGTTCCTGCAACGTGTGCTCGCCGTGTGGCAGATGTGGTGCGTCATGAGATTAATATTAGTCAGGTTCCCGTGAGAGTATCATGCTCATCAGCTGTCACAAATCAGATTCCACTTCCTGAATATCATTATAGCCAACCACAGACTCCATCTGTGGCTCTTACTGCTGGAATTAGACTACATAAACTATATATACCACATATATGTAAATAAACAGAACAATAGACAGTCAATGGCAATTGTTTATTACAATATATATATATATATATATATAT
Source organism: Cherax quadricarinatus (assembly GCF_038502225.1). Lineage (NCBI taxonomy): Eukaryota > Metazoa > Arthropoda > Malacostraca > Decapoda > Parastacidae > Cherax > Cherax quadricarinatus. The sequence continues at coordinate 14,604,975 of NC_091367.1, forward strand.
ATATATATATATATATATATATATATTATATATATATATATATATATATATATATATATATATATATATATATATATATATATATATATATATACACTGATCTCTGGCTGAAGGAGACTCGAACCTAGGAACCTTGGAACAAGGTATGCAGTGCTATACCACTCTCACCACACTGGACAATACCGTGGCGTCCAGTTTGCGCTAGACTTTGATCCAAGGCAGCCAGCCTTGGATATATATATATATATATATATATATATATATATATATATATATATATATATATATATATATATATGCAAAACAACCACTCTGAAAGAATAGAGAAATTCCAAGCGCTTTCGTGACTACTCACATTATCACATTATCATAGTTCCTTGATAATGTGAGTAGTCACGAAATAGCTTGGAATTTCTCTATTCTTTCAGAGTGGTTGTTTTGCATATTCTGAAATCACCTGTTTACTGTGATCTTATTGCATATATATATATATATATATATATATATATATATATATATATATATATATATATATATATATATATATATATATATATATATATATATATTCATGATAATTTGATGTTTAACGAACACTTGCTAATGAATAAACTCATAGCAGAAAAACACGAAAATCTGAGTTGTATATATCGGTCTTCACTTGAGATAATCTTCAGAAGATATAGAAATGAGGAGACAATATTCATTTACTGGGGTACATAATATTATGTACCTGAGTAGTAGCGGTGCTTCGCGTTAAAGGTGTGGTGCTAAGATATATTCGTATACTGGTAGCAGGTGAGATGCTCTAAGTCTTATAGCATACTTTGAAACCCTGTCCTGCATTCACTGACTCTGTTAAATATTAAAATTAGGATTTTTTAACACACCGGCCGTCTCCCACCGAGGCAAGGAGACCCGAAAAAATATTTTTTTTTTTACATTTAGTAATTTATAAAGGAGGAGTTAATAGCCGCTTGCTCATGGCACTTTAGTCGTCTCTTATGACATGCATGGCTTACAGAGGAAGGATTCTTCTCCAAATTCTCATGGAGGTGGATAAGAATGTAGTTAATAATGCTGATTCTATTACAGTTCTTATATAGCTGCACGCTATTTTACGTACGTTGTTGGTATCGTTCAAGTTAGTAGCGTAATTTCCTTTTTAATGACTTGAAATATAGGTGAACTTTCCTGGGTATATCTCAGAGTTAGTCCTGTGACCTATGTGTTTTTCTCCATAATCGTTGCAGGAGGCTGGTAGACCCCTGGCGTGACCTACGACACTGATCTCTTGTATTCTGTGGAGTTGTTGCTAAGTTTGGATGGAACTTGGTGATGTCAAGATGTCTCTTCTGATTATATTGAGTGAAGGTATATCGAGCCGCTTATTATAGGTCTTTGCTTTTAATGAACCTTCTGATGATTAGGACATGTGATGATAAGACATGTGATGATAAGACATGTGCAAGAGTCTGGTATCTTTATTGTTGAAATGTTTCATCAACAAAGATACTCACTGCAGCACATGTGTCTTAATCAACTGCAGCACACGTGTCTTAATCATCAACTGCAGCACATGTGTCAATCAACTGCAGCACATGTGTCAATCAACTGCAGCAAATGTGTCTTAACAACTACTGTACATGTGTCTTAATCATCAATTGCAGAACATGTGTTTTAATCAACAACTGTAGCACATGCGTCTTAATCATCAACTCCTGCATATGTGTCTTGATAATCAACTGCAGCACATGTGTCTTAATTATCAACTTGTCAGTATTTTATACCATTTTCCACACATTTCACCTCCTAGTAAGATATGAAAATTTCTAAGCACCTCACCTTAAACTTTGATGAGGCGCCTCACCTTGAAGCACCTCACCTAACATTATGATGAAACACTTCACCTTGAAGCACCTCACCTTCAAGCACATCTTGAATTCACCTCACCTTGATGCACTTCACCTTGATTCACCTCACCTTGATTCACCTTATGGAAAATTGCATTTGTCTGAATGTAACTAATTATGTACATAACAGTAAATGATAACATAGATAATTATTATTTATCAATGTTACATAGACAAGTAGGAATTTGGGACACCTAGGTGGCAAAAAATGTCCCCCTTCGAAATCTACCACTGTCATAATCACAAGTTGCTCTGGACCTATTAATTAAATGAAATATACATACACCAGGAATACTGGTAAATATATAAATTTGTGGACTGTATATTAAAAATAATAAATGGTTATATATATACACAATTACATAACAGAAGAAAAATATATCTTAATATCACTCACCAATTTGACTGGAGATTAATGTGTATCATACTCAGAAAACCTCACTAACTAAATCTATGAAAATAATGCTGGCCAGAATTACACACAAATCTAGAGAGCTTATTTGAGGTTCCTGGAGCTGTCTTGTCCAGTCGTCTGATATCTCAAGTTATGCAGGAATGCACATCCACCAATTTCGTCTCCTATTTGAGAGGTGTCAACACAATTTTAACCTCTAGAGCACGAAAAATTCTTCCCATTACACCAACGTTTGTACAAAATTCAAAACCAAGATGGCGAGTGACCCCCCCAGCCGCAGGTTTCCCATTTTCGATAACATACTTCTTTTAAAAATACAATATAGGAAATCTATTTACCAATAAATTACCATATTTCCGGAAAATATATACAGTGTTTTCCACACTGCGGCCGGCCGGAGTTCGTTGCTAAATGACTCAAATTGCTCATCTGACAATGGTGGAGGACCTGGGTACATATAGGATCTGGCATCCACACGGCGACATATTACTCAAGATTTAATCACCCTTTTTACACTTTGCCGTCCTTGTGGAATCCAGAAAGTTTCCCTAATACAATTTAAGGTATCTTGTACCCCACCATGCATTACATTTTTATGGGCATTTAGAACAATTAAATTTGTTAGATGATGAGTTTTGGGCAGTAAGATAGGGTGTTTAGCATAATCATCCAATTCAGCATTTTGTAACCTACTTCTGCACCTAATTACATTGTTCTCTAAATACAGTCCTAATTTCTCTATTATGGAACCTTTCACAATTTTTCTTTCCATCATCAATTTAATCTCATTTTCATAGATTTCTTCTTGTACCCTCTTTATCCAATATTCAAGAGGATGTGAAAACTTAAATGAAATATTCATCTTGTTTAGAAATTTAAACACCAACTTAGTTACATTGATTAGTTTGGGTAAAGAAGAATACCTATTTATATCAATGGCTAAGGAAGTACAAACTATTGGAGCGGTGGTCACAGTAATTTCAACAGGAGCAATATACGCCTTTTGTACAGGCCAATTAGCTTTATTTACCAACCAGCTCGGTCCTTTAAACCATGATACAGCATTTACAAATTTAGCATAAGGCAAATCTCGAGACAAGAAATCAGCTGGATTCTCCTCACCAGGTATATGATTAAATGTTAACATATACTGACCCAAACTATTATACTTCTCTTGCATCTGATTAATTTCAGCGACTCTGTTTTGTACGTACACAATTTTACTGTTTCCATTACGAATCCATTGTAAGGATACCTCATTATCAGACCAAATTACAGTGCCGCTAATATTTATCTCCTGCAACTTATTTCTTATATAATTAGCTAATTTGACACCTACATAAATGGCTGTTAATTCCAACTGAGGTAAGGTACATGATTTAATTGGAAACACTTTAGCCTTAGACATAACAAGAGAAATAACACTATTACATTGAAGGTAAGCAACTGCTTCATATGCCAATTTTGAAGCATCACAAAAAATGTGGAGTACATTTTTCCCATTTGGATTGGCCACCTGGCGTGGGAACTCCAACATTTGAATTTTTTCATAATCACCAACTAATTAATCACACCTGTTAATGAATTCCTCAGGTAGAATTTCATCCCAAGCACATTTAAGTTTCCATGCTTCCTGAATTAATAATTTCCCTCTTATAGTAAGGGGTGACACTAAACCTAGTGGATCAAAACATTTGGAAACTTCAGCAAGCAAAACTCTCTTAATTTATTGGGCATACTGTAATTATTAGGTTTTAACATTAACAAATCTCTCTCAGTATACCAATTTAAACCCAATACATTACTACATTTTGGCACTTCATCTCCAGGGTAATCTTTACTTATTTTGTCCTTCAATTTGGACGAATTACTATTCCATTCTCTCAGAGGCATATTTGCACTTTGCATTATTTTATTAACCTCTCCATAAGTCATTAACAGTTCCTCTTCAGTTGACGTCACACCCAGGAAATTGTCCACATAAAATTGTTTGCTCATTACTTTACTCAATGGACTTCCCGTACATTTAAGGTGTGCATTTATCAGTTTCTCAGGCCATAAGAAGCGGATACAATCCCGGTCAGCCTCTTGTAAACCCACTCTTAGGAAAGCTTTACTTATGTCAGCCGTAAAGGCATAATTTTTCATCCTGAAATTTAATAAGATATCTCCTAATTTTTCCGTCAACGACGGACCTGTCATCAAACAGTCATTTAAACTAGGTACATTTTTGTTACTCCTGGCACTACAATTAAACACAATCCTCAGAGGAGTGGTCTTAGAATCCTTCTTCACTCCGTGATGTGGCAAATAGTGACCATAAATTTTGGCTTGCTCAGGAGGTACCTCTTTTATAAATTTATTAATTAACTGCTCAGCAATTATATCATTATAGGCAGTTAACAATTCTGGTGTCTTACTCAGTTCGCGGAGCTGAGCCTTTAACTGTCTATATGCCATTCTGTAATTAGTGGGCAATTCTGGATGGTTCAGTCTCCACCGAAGTCGTACCCAGTATTGTCCAGATTCAAATTTTACATCTATCAGGTATTGTTCTTGAGTAAAAGAATCGTCTGGACTTTCTTCATTTACATTTATTCCAATGCTGTCTAATTCCCACAATTTATGCACTGGCTCAACACCATCCTCTATGGAAGAATTATACTGGGGTACGACTTCATGAGTAAGACACACAGTTATGGTATTTGTAGTTTCCTCTAGTCATGAATTATTACTAGGAATCCTACCATACATTACATGACCTCCTGCAGTCTTCAAAAGGGTGACACCACATTTCTTTACCATACCCTTTACAAAGGAGGCATAATAGTCACTACCTATCAAAATATTTATTGGGCCTACAGAATCATCACTTACACCAGAAGGTGCTAAATTTACATTATGTGAGAGTCTTTCTGTAGCTTTACTAAGTCCTACTGTAGATATTTTCTCTGGAAGTCTATCTACAATTACTGCATTAACACGTTTTTTCTCATTGCCCAACCTGACAGTTACATAAACAGTGTCATACAATTGAGCCCTTTTATCCGAGAGAAAACCAGATAATTTTAAAGTTGTGGGATCTCCCATCTGTACTTTCATACCATCAAGACATTTACGTTTTATGAAAGTACGCTGGGATCCCTGGTCCAATAATGCAGTTACAATTTTTGATTTATGCCTTTTATCATCAATTTTTACCCGTAACACAGGTAAGGCTACTTCAGCAAAACCATCATTATTACCATTAGCAGCAATTTTTACATTAGCTACTGTTGTGTCAGGATTGTCAACATTATCATTATTATCAACATTATCATATAGACCTTTACACATGACTATATGGTGTCTTCCTTTGTGACATTGATAACAGAAGTTTAATTTGGCATAACAATCCTTTACATTGTGATTACCCAAACACCTGATACATCTGTCAAGTTCCTCCAATCTTTCAACTTCATCATTTCATGAATTGTATGCATTGCAATTCTTAGAAAAATGAGTACCCTTGCAGAAGAGACAATCTCTCATTTCTTTGACTGGTTTCTTATTAACTGGGCTACTCTTAGGAGGGTACTTATTCTTCTTACCTTGTGGAGAGTCATTATTTCTAATTCCTGCTAATTGATATGCCCCTATGTAACTCCTTTTAGGAAATGAATTTTGATTATTAACATTAGGATAATTTTTCCCTTTGTGAAACTTGGCAGATACCTCAGAGTTATCATGTGTTGCATCTTTAAAATGAGTTAGTTGGCTGGTCTGCAACTGAACAATTAATTCTTGTAGACCTAGTCTTATTTCCTCCAGACCAAAATAACCCTTGTGATATTTATTCGAGAACCATTCAAGTGTTTTACAGCTTAATTTATTCTGTACCATGGCACTCAATAACCAGTCTGATTCCTACAGATTATTATATTACTTAAAGTTTTGAGAGTGCTCTCCAGTTTAACTCTAAACTGTTGTAAACCTTTGTAAGTATGATCTGGAGATCTTAAATTAACAATAATATTCACTAGATCCAACCTACTTTGTTCTATATTACCATAAGTGACCTTCAACAAGTCAACTGCTTCCTTGTAAGAGTCATCTACATTGGGGAATGCTTGTATCAGTATGTGAGCATCTCCTCTTACCTGTCCTTTGAGGTAAAATAATTTAGTTACACAGGCTAGGTCACTCCTGTCATGCACAGCTGCTTTAAAAATTGACCAAAATTCCTCCCAGTTTTCACCAGGATTAAACACAGGTAAACATAATTCTGGGAGTTTTGGCAAAGACATATTATTTGTTGGAGCAGACTGATTAACTGCCTGGTTTACACATTTTAATTTATTCAAGGCCTGACTTTTACAAGAATCTTTTCCTCTAATTCATAATACTGATTAATCATGAGATCTACTTCAGTCTCATCTACACAGTTTACTAATAAATCTCCTTCATATTTGTTGTAATATAATTTGTATGAATCATATCTATTCCCTAAAGCATCTAAATACAATTTTAAATCATCAGTATTCACAGTTTCTTGATTCATTAATTCCAAGCACTTATTATATGCCTTGGTTACATGAACTTTTCTTGCTTTCTTTACTCTATATTCCATATGTTTGTCTTCTACATCAATTTCCTCATTTTCAGCCATGATGCAATGTATTAAATTCAACTCAATTAATAACACTGATTACAACTTACAACACTGATGCAACTTACCTTTGAATAAATCCTAGCTACTTGAGCTTAGCAATTACATGTATAATATAAATTTTAAATGTACATTAATACAAACTTGGCTCATCAAATTTAATATTATACAAGTTAGTAAATCCTTGCCAGAATTTGGCATAGCAAATTAATATTATACACATTAATATTAGTTACACTTGGCTTATCAATTACACATACACTGATATAAATCTTGGCCACAATTATCTTATCAAATTAATATTATACAAATACATTAATATAAATCCTAGCCACTTTGGCTTTGCAAAATTAATATACACATTAATATAATCAGCTACACTTGGCTTATCAATTACACATACACTTATACACATTAATATAATCTTTAGCCACACATGACTTATCCAAATTAATATTGTAATAATTATAATCCACTACACATTAAGTAAATTTGTGAACTTAACATCCACCTCCTTCTGTTATTTCACATATAATTATTAAGTAATTAACTATTTAATGACTTCACTAATTACCTCCGGTTCAAGAAGGACCAACGGGCAAATTAAATATGAAAAATTGCATTTGTTTGAATGTAACTAATTATGTACATGACAGTAAATGATAACAAAGATAATTATTAATCAATGTTACATAGACAAGTAGGAATTTGGGACACCTAGGTCGCAAAAAATGTCCCCCTTCGATATCTACCACTGTCATAACCACAAGTTGCTCTGGACCTATTAATTAAATGAAATATACATACACCAGGAATACTGGTAAATATATAAATTTGTGGACTGTATATTAAAAATAATAAATGGTTATATATATACACAATTACATAACAGAAGGAAAATATATCTTAATATCACTCACCAATTTGACTGGAGATTAATGTGTATCATACTCAGAAAACCTCACTCTAACTAAATCTATGAAAATAATGCTGGCCAGAATTACACACAAATCTAGAGAGCTTATCTGAGGTTCCTGGAGCTGTCTTGTCCAGTCGTCTGATATCTCAAGTTATGCAGGAATGCACATCCACCAATTTCGCCTCCTATTTGAGAGGTGTCAACACAATTTTAACCTCTAGAGCACGAAAAATTCTTCCAATTACACCAACGTTTGTACAAAATTCAAAACCAAGAAGGCGAGTTTCCCCCCTCCCCAGCCGCAGGTTTCCCATTTTCGATAACATACTTCTTTTAAAAATACAATTTAGGGCATCTATTTACCGATAAATTACCGTATTTCCGGAAAATATATACAGTATTTTCCACACACCTCACCTTGATTCACCTCATCTTGATTCACCTCGCCTTGATGCACGTCACCTTGATTCACCTCACCTTGATTCACCTCGCCTTAAGGCACCTCACCATACAGCAACTCAATATGAAATACAAAGATAGGATAAATGCTCTCAAAGCTGTTACTGGCTACAACCCCAACTATGGTGCTAATGTTACTTGCTACAACCCCAACTATGGTGCTAATGTTGCTGGCTACAACCCCAACTATGGTGCTAATGTTGCTGGCTACAACCCCAACTATGGTGCTAATGTTGCTGGCTACAACCCCAACTATGGTGCTAATGTTGCTGGCTACAACCCCAACTATAGAACTAATGTTACTGGCTACAACCCTAACTATGGTGTTAATGTTGCTGGCTACAACCCCAACTATGGTGTTAATGTTGCTGGCTACAATCCCAACAATGGTGCTAATGTTGCTGGCTACAACCCCAGCTATGGTGTTAATGTTGCTGGCTACAACCCCAACTATGGTGTAATAAAGTTGGTAGAATTACCGACAATATGTAAAGTAAAAGGACACAAATGCAACTAATGTGACATTTTATTGTGGCAACGTTTCGCTCTCCAGGAGCTTTATCAAGCCATTACAAACAATACATGGACACAGAGGGTATATAAAGGCTCAGAGTGAGGTGCAATACTAGTGAGGTACCATTTCGATGTTCACTAGTGGTAGTAGTAGTAGTAGTGACAAAAGTAATACAATATGGTAGAGCAATTAATTCGTACATGAGTAAAAGAATATAAAAGCTATTACTTGGGTAACATAAAAATAGGTTGGACAAATATATACTGGAAAGAGGCAGGTAGTTTCAGTGTTCACTCTCTGTAATGTGCTTTGTGTAGTATAACAGGAGAGACTATGTGATGGCAGGGTTTACTGTTTTCAGGAGGATTCTTGAAAAGACTTCGGAGATGGTGAAGCTGCCGTTGTTTTGTTTAATTGTATTCGAAACAGCGATCAGTGCTGATTCGAGGCACTTGCGTCTGCGGAAATTAGTTTCTTTGATCACTAACTGGGCGTCTCTGAATTTCATGAGATGATTGGTGGAATTTCGGTGTTGTACACAGGCGTTGTTCAAGTTATCGTTCCTACATGCGTAAATGTGTTCATTGAGGCGGGTGTCGAGGTAAAGTCAATCAGGACCTTAATCTTCCTCTACCTCCCGGAGATTTTGTTGACTTGATTGAACTCTGTGTTAATTTGAACTGTTTTTCTTTCAATAACAAGCTCTACAAACAAACCTACGGCATGGGAATGGGGTCCCCCATCAGTGCCGTCCTAGCCATCTTATACATGGAACACCTAGAGTCCGAACACTTCGCCAACATCATCCCTTCAAGCGTCACTTGGTTACGTTACGTGGACGACGTCCTCGTAATAACTTCCAAACGTTTTGATGTACGGGATCTTCAGGCATGGCTCAACGCAGTTGAACCGGCGATCCAGTTTACACTAGAAGAAGAGTCCAATGACAAGCTACCTTTCCTCGACGTCCTCATTCACAAAGTAGACAACAACCTAAGATTTCAAGTTTATCGGAAACCCACCAATAAAAATAATCTCACACACTTCTATTCCAGTCAAGATACCAAGACCAAAAGAGGCATCATCATCGGGTTTTTCCTAAGATCCTAAGAGCATACCGAATTTGTAGTCCTGAGTTTCTTGACGAGGAATGTACATACATTCATCAAACATTCACTGAGTTACATTTTCCTCCTTTTTTCATCAAAGACTGCAAGAAAAGAGCTCTTCAGATCATTAATTCTCCACGCATCAACACCACTCCCAACAAGTTATAATTCTTCCCAACAGCCAGGTTGCACTGAACGTCTCAAAAGTACTTTCACAAGCTAACACCAGAGTCGCCATCGCTTCTAGCACTTCAATAAAGGATCTAACCAGGACAAAATCCAAGCACCACGAACCAGTCAATGCAGGAGTTTACACTATACCCTGTGGAGGCTGTGACAAGATTTACGTAGGTGTAACAGCAAGAAACCTCGACACCCGCCTCAGTGAACACATTTACGCATGTAGGAACGATAACTTGAACAACGCCTATGTACAACACCGAAATTCCACCAATCATCTCATGAAATTCAGAGACGCCCAGTTAGTGATCAAAGAAACTAATTTCCGCAGACGCAAGTGCCTCGAATCAGCACTGATCGCTGTTTCGAATAAAATTAAACAAAACAACGGCAGCTTCACCATCTCCGAAGTCTTAGCAAGAATCCTCCTGAAAACAGTAAACCCTGCCATCGTAGATGGATGGTTCAGAGAACCGACATGTTGATAAATTAGACACATGTGCAACTCTTGGGTATCTTTCTTGATGGACTGATGAAGCCACTGTGTGGCGAAACGTTTCCTCAAGAAAGATACCCAAGAGTTGCACATGTGTCTAATTTATCAAACCCTGCCATCACATAGTTTCTCCTGTTATACTACACAAAGCACATTACAGAGAGTGAACACTGAAACTACCTGCCTCTTTCCAGTCTATATTTGTCCAACCTATTTTTATGTTACCCAAGTAATAGCTTTTATATCCTTTTACTCATGTACGAATTAATTGCTCTACCATATTGTATTACTTTTGTCACTACTACTACTACTACTACTACTACCACTAGTGAACATCGAAATGGTACCTCACTAGTATTGCACCTCACTCTGAGCCTTTATATACCCTCTGAGTCCATGTATTGTTTGTAATGGCTTGATAAAGCTCCTGGAGAGCGAAACGTTGCCACAATAAAATGTCACATTAGTTGCACTTGTGTCCTTTTACTTCCCAACTATGGTGTTAATGTTGCTGGCTACAACCCCAACTATGGTGCTAATGTTGCTGGCTACAACCCCAACTATGGTGTTAATATTGCTGGCTACAACCCCAACTATGGTGTTAATGTTGCTATCTACAACCCCATCTATGGTGCTAATGTTGCTGGCTGCAACCCCAACTATGGTGCTAATGTTGCTGGCTACAACCCCAACTATGGTGCTAATGCTGCTGGCTGCAACCCCAACTATGGTGCTAATGTTGCTTGCTACAACCCCAACTATGGTACTAATGTTGCTGGCTACAACCCCAACAATGGTGCTAATGTTGCTGGCTACAACCCCAGCTATGGTGCTAATCTTGCTGGCTACAACCCCAACTATGGTGCTAATGTTGCTGGCTACAACCCCAACTATGGTGCTAATGTTGCTGGCTACAACCCCAACTATGGTGGTAATGTTGCTGGCTACAACCCCAACTATGGTGCTAATGTTGCTGGCTACAACCCCTACTATGGTGCTAATGTTGCTGGCTACAACTCCAACTATGGTGCTAATGTTGCTGGCTACAACCCCAACTATGGTGCTAATGTTTCTGGCTACAGCCCCAACTATGGTGCTAATGTTGCTGGCTGCAACCCAAACTATGGTGCTAATCTCACTGGCTACAACCTCAACTATGGTGCTAATGTTGCTGGCTACAACCCCAGCTATGGTGCTAATCTTGCTGGCTACAACCCCAACTATGGTGCTAATGTTGCTGGCTACAACCCCAACTATGGTGCTAATGTTGCTGGCTACAACCCTAACTATGGTGATAATGTTGCTGGCTACAACCCCAACTATGGTGCTAACGTTGCTGGCTACAACCCCAACTATGGTGCTAATGTTGCTGGCTACGACCCCAACTATTATGCTAATGTTGCTGGCTACAACCCCAACTATGGTGCTAATGTTGCTGGCTACAACCCCAACTATGGTGCTAATGTTGCTGGCTACAACCGCAACTATGGTGCTAATGTTGCTGGCTACAACCCCAACTATGGTGCTAATGTTGCTGGCTACAACCCCAACTATGGTGCTAATGTTGCTGTCTACAACCCCAGCTATGGTGCTAATCTTGCTGGCTACAACCCGAACTATGGTGCTAATGTTGCTGGCTACAACCCCAACTATGGTGCTAATGTTGCTGGCTACAACCCCAACTATGGTGCTAATGTTGCTGGCTATAACCCCAGCTATGGTGCTAATGTTGCTGGCTATAACCCCAGCTATGGTGCTAATGTTGTGGCTACAACCCCAGCTATGGTGCTAATGTTGCTGGCTACAACCCCAGTTATGGTGCTAATCTTGCTGGCTACAACCTCAACTATGGTTCTAATGTTGCTGGCTACAACCCCAACTATGGTGCTAACGTTGCTGGTTACAACCCCAACTATGGTGCTAATGTTGCTGGCTACAACCCAAACTATGGTGCTAATCTCACTGGCTAGAGCCTCAACTATGGTGCTAATGTTGCTGGCTAGAACCCCAGCTATGGTGCTAATGTTGCTGGCTACAACCCCAACTATGGTGCTAATGTTGCTGTCTACAACCCCAGATATGGTGCTAATGTTGCTGGCTACGACCCCAACTATGGTGCTAATGTTGCTGGCTACAACCCCAACTATGGTGCTAATGTTGCTGGCTACAACCCCAACTCTGGTGCTAATGTTGCTGGCTACAACCCCAACTCTGGTGCTAATGTTGCTGGCTACAACCCCAACTATGGTGCTAATGTTGCTGTCTACAACCCCAGCTATGGTGATAATCTTGCTGGCTACAACCCCGACTATGGTGCTAATGTTGCTGGTTACAACCCCAACTATGGTGCTAATGTTGCTGGCTACAACCCCAACTATGGTGCTAATGTAGCTGGCTACAACCCCAGCTATGCTGCTAATGTTGCTGGTTACAACCCCAGCTATGGTGCTAATGTTGCTGGCTACAACCCCAGCTATGGTGCTAATGTTGCTGGCTACAACCCCAGCTATGGTGCTAATCTTGCTGGCTACAACCCCAACTATGGTGCTAATGTTGCTGGCTACAACCCCAACTATGGTGCTAATGTTGCTGGCTACAACCCCAACTATGGTGCTAATGTTGCTGGTTACAACCCCAACTATGGTGCTAATGTTGCTGGCTACAACCCAAACTATGGTGCTAATCTCACTGGCTAGAGCCTCAACTATGGTGCTAATGTTGCTGGCTAGAACCCCAGCTATGGTGCTAATCTTGCTGGCTACAACCCCAACTATGGTGCTAATGTTGCTGGCTACAACCCCAACTATGGTGCTAATGTTGCTGGCTACAACCCCAACTATGGTGCTTATGTTGCTGGCTACAACCCCAACTATGGTGCTAATGTTGCTGGGTACAACCCCAACTATGGTGATAATGTTGCTGGCTACAACCCCAACTATGGTGCTTATGTTGCTGGCTACGACCCCAACTATGGTGCTTATGTTGCTGGCTACGACCCCAACTATGGTGCTAATGTTGCTGGCTACAACCCCAACTATGGTGCTAATATTGCTGGCTACAACCCCAACTATGGTGATAATGTTGCTGGCTACAACCCCAACTATGGTGCTAATGTTGCTGGCTACAACCCCAACTATGGTGCTAATGTTGCTGGCTACGACCCCAACTATGGTGCTAATGTTGCTGGCTACAACTCCAACTATGGTGCTAATGTTGCTGGCTACAACCCCAACTATGGTGCTAATGTTGCTGGCTACAACCCCAATTATGGTGCTAATGTTGTTGGCTACAACCCCAACTATGGTGCTAATGTAGCTGGCTACAACCCCAGCTATGGTGCTAATGTTGCTGGCTACAACCCCAGCTATGGTGCTAATGTTGCTGGCTACAACCCCAGCTATGGTGCTAATGTTGTTGGCTACTACCCCAACTATGGTGTTAATATTGCTGGCTACAACCCCAACTATGGTGCTAATGTTGCTGGCTACAACCCCAACTATGGTGCTAATGTTGCTGGCTACTACCCCAACTATGGTGTTACTGTGAGAATTGTGAGAATGATGTACATAGCGTATATTAGGGCCTTACTGATTATGCTGCTCTGATGTTGATATTAGCTAGGGAAAGTTCTCTTCGACCCTTTGAGTTAATGCAAAGGAGGCTCTCAGAATTATTTTTGGCTGTCCCAGTTCTACCAAGATTCTTAATATGAGGAAGGAGCTTGGAGTCTCTAGTATCAGTGATAGGATTGAGATTAACACTGTACTTGGTATTAGAAGTGCATCGCTGTAAACAAAAGCATTTCACTCCTCCTTTGAAGTTGTGTTTATTTAATATTACATACCTGCAAGCCTCTCCCAAGACTCTCATCATTAATAATCCCTTCCTTGAATCACTTGTAAAAGCAGCTTCTCAAGAAGAAATTTCATCTGCACTTGCTGCCACCTCCCTAGTTAAGAATTATAGGAACCATATTGAGTTATGCATAAGAATTAGCAACTTGGCGTTTGCACTGGAAAATGAATTGTTTGCCATCCTGATGACGCTAAAGCTAACACAGAGCTTTACTCTAATAATTATTACTGATTCTATGTCATCACTGAAGGCCCCTGACTCACATAATGACTAACAAAATGCTCATTTGAGAAATAAGATACAGACATTAAAAAATTCGGGAAAAGGGAATCAATGTACAATTGTTATGGATTCCGTAACACAGTGGATTACTCCTTCATGATAAAGCTGACACATTACCCATGAAATGTACCCTGAAGGAGAATACAGATTATAACTTATGTTTGTCTGTGACAAGCGTTAGGAAGAGTATTAGGAGAAATAAACTGAATGTTATATGAATGCAGTTAGAAGCCTAAGTAGATCTGTAAACCATTATGATAATATGAACAAAGATAAACACGTTTACGGAGCAACTTTTCATGTGAACAGACTGATGTTGTAGTAGCCAGGCTTAGGCTTGGTTACGAGTACTTCTGGTAGTTTGCAGACACACAGATAATGACCAAACTGAATGCAAAGCATGTGGCCAACCCTATGGTAACTATCTTGAACACTATGTGCTTAATTCTTCACTTACTGAGGAATATAGAGATAGACCTATGTAACATGTCAAGACATCTTGTGAAAGTAAGATACCAGACATATTAAGCAAATTTCCTAAATTTGCTTGTAGCAGATAAGTGAACTGTAGATATAAATCTAGATGTACTCCTCTTAACCCTTCAGGGTCCTAGTTCCTAGGCCTTTTATATATCCATATGCTCTTTCCCTACCGTCCACAGAATGGATATAGGGTGCACAATAAAACAGCTACTTCGGTGGCAAAATCTAAATCTCTACAAGTCTACTATCACCTTCCCTAAACATAACAACTTTCCTCGAAACCATATAGTCAATAAAAAGTCACAGTGAAGAACTGTTAATAAATAAACAGAATAATGGACAAGGCATCGAACTGAAATCCTCGAAGTAACAGGCTCTTCGCTGAACTTAAGGAGCTCCTAGACTCAGTGGCTTAATAACTATGAAAGGTATATATTTAAATGCAAGATAGCTGTGATAGTTGTGGATGGGGACAGAAGCATTGTAAACAATAGTAGCTGTTGCAACATGAAGAAACAACAGTTGCAAAACCCTTGTTATGTAAACCACTTATGATGAATGGTACTTCCTAGACCTATGTTCTATCCCCAGTCCACACACACACACACTATATATATATATATATATATATATATATATATATATATATATATATATATATATATATATATATATATATATAATACTTTACGTGCTGTTGGAGTGTGAGCAAAGTAACATTTATGAAGGGGTTCAGGGAAACCGGCAGGCCGGACTTGAGTCCTGAAGGAGGGGTGTTAATGTTGCAATTTAAAAAATGTAGTGTAAAGCACCCTTCTGGCAAGACAGTGATGGAGTGAATGATGGTGAAAGTTTTTCTTTTTCGGGCCACCCTGCCTTGGTGGGAATCGGCCAGTGTGATAATAAATCAAAAAAAAAAAAATAATATATATATATATATATATATATATATATATATATATATATATATATATATATATATATATATATATATATATATTAATACATATTATGTATGTGTGTGTACAAGATTGTCAGAGCAGCCAGTGATATCAATTATGCAATATAACCACAGTGAAGATACAGTCAAAAGGGATCTCTAAGTTGGTACAAGACAGAATAATGATCAAATACACAAAACGACTGCCAGGGCTAATTAATGTACGGGTTGTGCACATATCCGAGGAATGAGTTAGTGAGTGAGGTACCTCTGGCGTCACTGATTAGTTGTGTTAGGAATGTTTTGATACGAATGTTTTGACGTCACGGACCAGGAATGTTTTGACGTCACGGACCAGGAATGTTTTGACGTCACGGACCAGGAATGTTTTGACGTCACGGACCAGAAATGTTTGGACGTCACAAACCATGAATATTAGGAATGTTCCAACATCACTGTCAGATACGGACTCTAAGAAATGTCGTGACGTAAACGTCTCTAAATTTTTTCCACTTCAAGTAAATTCATTTACCACAGCAATAATATTAAAGCAGCTAAATATAATAAATTTACCAGCGAGCGAAACGCTGCAAAAGCAAAGTTTTGCTGCACTTTTCCTCCAAAAGTACAAACATTTTTAACATTCAAACCGTTGAAAATAATTTAAATTTATTAAATAATAAACTTCAAACCACTAAAAAAATTATATGATGAGTAAATTATCCCTGTAAATAAACAATAAAAATAATTATAGAGCTTCAACAAAATACATGAAATTATAAGCTAACTATTTGTGCAAACATTAAAAATCGTAAATATAATTAGTGAAAAAAATATAAAAAGAGCATTTATTTACACAAAATACGAGTGGGTTGGGCATGCGTTTAGTGCCAATTTTACCCATAATTCGGCGAGTTTGTCATGTGCGTCCAATTTGATCATCGTGTGAACATCAAAGAGCGACTCCCATCACTACCACAAGTTCCTATTATCGTCATACAAAAGTAATTTGGTCTGCAAGCCACATATAAATTTATTGTATAATATATATATATATATATATATATATATATATATATATATATATATATATATATATATATATATATATATATATATGTCGTGCCGAATAGGCAGAACTTGCGATCTTGGCTTAAATAGCAACGTTCAACTTGCCATATAGGACAAGTGAAAATTTGTGTATGCAAAATCATTCTGAACCTAACGAAAAAAAATATATTTCACTGTGTTTGTTTAGTATTAAATTATTGTAAACAAACCTAAAATATATTTAGTTGGGTTAGGCTAAAATAAATTGTTCTTCTTGTAATATGGTTAGGTAAGTTTTCTAAGATTCTTTTGGTGCAAAATTATAAATTTTTACATTAACATAATGAAAAAAAATATATCTTTAAACGTATAAGAGAAAATTTTTGAAAGGACTTAATTTTAAATGAGTTCTTGCTAACTGACCAGTTTTACATATTCGGCACGACATTATATATATATATATATATATATATATATATATATATATATATATATATATATATATATATATATATACATATATATATATATATATATATATATATAAGCATGCAGATATAGTTAAGAGGTTCAGCTGTTGTTTAGACCGAACATCAGAATGGGAAAGAAAAGTGATCTATGTGACATATACCGTTGAATGATTTTTGGTGCTAGACGGGGTGGGTTGAGTATCTCAGAAACCGATTTGGGAATTTTTAGCATTAGAGTGTACGGATAATGGTGATGGAAAACACAAAAAATCCATTGATCGGCAATTCAGTGGGCGAAAACGTCTTGATAATGAGAGAGATCAGAGGAGAATGTCCTGACAGGGTCAAGATGACAGGAAGGTGACAGTAACTCAACACGTTACGGCATTGGTATTAAAGAGCAGTTCTGAACATATACGTCTAACCGTGAAGTGTTACTTTGTAAATGGTCCAAGTCTGACCCAAACATCGTCGGGTTATTCGTGTATTGTGTCAGCCAAAACAGGAAATTCAAGCTACAGTCGACACAAGCTCACCAAAACTAGACAGTTGAAAACTGGAAAACGTTGCCTGGTGTGACGAATCAAGATTTCTAATGTAATTTAGATGGTATCATAAGAAATTGGCGTAAACTTTTGGGATGTGATGAAACGGGAGATTCGCAACATGGATGTGTAGTCGATAAATCTGCAGCAACTGTGTTATGCTGTCTTGTAAATGTGGACTAGGATATCTAAGAAATGGAAAATCCTGGAGGGACTTGTCCCATATTTACACACAGAAATTACTCCATACAAATACAAAAGACTAGGCAGACTGAGCGGTTTACACCCAATCAAAAGCAATGAATAAGTGTCTGAGGCCCAAGACTGTTCAACAGCCTCTCATCATACATAAGAAAATTAACAACAGAGCAATAGAACCATAGCTGCAGTTAAGAAGGAACTAGATAGATACCTAAATTCAGTACTGTATTAGTCGGGCTATGGTTCATAAGCTGGATTGCGGTTAGCTATAACAGCCTAGTTGATCAAGCCCTGATCCACCGGGAGGTCTGGTGAAGGACGTCCTGAGCGACCTCCTGGTACTATGTAGCATCTTGTTGAATCCATGCCAAGAAGAACTCAGGCTGTTCTGGGGAAGTGGGAGGCCCTTCCCAGTTGACGGGAATATATATATATATATATATATATATATATATATATATATATATATATATATATATATATATATATATATATATACAGAGAGAGAGAGAGAGAGAGGGAGAGAGAGAGAGAGAGAGAGAGAGAGAGAGAGAGAGAGAGAGAGAGAGAGAGAGAGAGAGAGAGAGAGAGAGAGAGAGAGAGAGAGAGCAAATGAGAGTGGGCGAGTTGCTGTCAAATTTTGCTTAAAATAAGAAAAAGTTTTGAAGTGAAATTATTAAAACGAGAAAGCCTAGAGAACGAATGAATTTGATATAGTATATGAGTGGTTATTTTATCTGGTATACCTTCCTAGTCCTGAGTAGTGTTCCCCTTTGCCCCCAAAACAGCCGGAATTCTTCGTGTTATGGATTCAACAAGGTGCTGGACACATCTCTTATAGATCCTGGTGACATGACAGCATCACACAGGTACTGCAGATTTGTCGGCTGCACATTCATGATGTGAATCTCCCGCTGCATCACATCCCAAAAGTTTACGCCAAATTCTGATCTACCATCTGCTCATCTTTAATTTAACGGATGGGAAATGTCAGGAAGTCTCATTCCTTGAACTATCACTAAATGTGGACTATTACATGCGGAAACTCAAATGATCAGTAAGTGCTTCATCTACCTAGAATGGATTTATGTTCATAGGCCATTGTTAAACATTGTTTATAAGATTTACTGTATTCGTTCATGTAACTGTTGTCAAACACATAGAATGAAATGGGGCAATAATAATTACAAGGAAGAGACAGCAGCCATTCAAGAAGGGAGAGCGGGAGAGAGAGAGAGAGAGAGAGACGGACAGACACTATGATGCAACCCAGTATTTTCACCCCAGCCTCTATAAGTGACATTTTTTTGGGCAAATATTGTTGCGAAATAGAATTGCCTGAGAGTGAGCGCCATGTTGACGTAGCGATCAGAGCAGGAAATGACCTGGGCATGAAGGGGACACTTTTTAGTTCAATTTTTCCATTCACAAATTATTGAACAGATCCACATAGAAATGTATATATATATATATATATATATCTATATATATATATATATATATATATATATATATATATATATATATATATATATATATATATATATATATATATATGTCGTGCCGAATAGGCAGAACTTGCCATCTTGGCTTAAAAAGCAACGCTCATCTTGCCATATAGGACAAGCGAAAATTTGTGTATGCAATAATTTTGCCAAAATCCTGCTGAACCTAACGAAAAAAATATATTTCACTGTGTTTGTTTAGTATTAAATTACTGTAAACAAATCTAAAATATATTTAGTTGGGTTAGGCTAAAATAAATTGTTCTTGTTATAATAAGGTTAGGTAAGTTTTCTAAGATTCTTCTGGAGCAAAATTAAAAAATTTTACATTAACATTAATGAAAAAAATATATCTTTAAACGTATAAGAGAAAATTTTAAAAAGGACTTAATTTTAAATGAGTTCTTGCTAATTGACCAGTTTTACATATTCGGCACGACATATATATATCTATATATATATATAATATATATATATATATATATATATATATATATATATATATATATATATATATATATATATATATATATATATATATGCAATAAGATCACAGTAAACAGGTGATTTCAGAATATGCAAAACAACCACTCTGAAAGAATAGAGAAATTCCAAGCGTTTTCGTGGCTACTCACATTATCAAGGAACTATGAAAGTAAAGCATCCAAGGAAGCTATATAAGGGGTCTGGCCAGCACCTCACTATCAGATCCCACAACGGTTAAACACCTGACGCGCGCCGACCCAACTTGGATAGGTCCTTTGCACAACTCACCCCACAAACTATTCTACCCAAGAAAATTATGATTTATGAATACAACTTTAATATTAAAAGTCTTAAGAAGAGAAGGCATATCAACCACGTTTTCATGGTAAGGGAGAACCAACATATTTTTAGTTGAATAAGGCTGGTTGTCCCTTTTTGGATTGTAAAAAGTATTTCTAGCAACTTTAATAGATTTATCTTTTAATTAAATAGCTTAGCCCATTCTATAAACTTTACTGTTGAGTTTGAAGAAAATAACTCATTGCCTTTTCTAGATGTTTTAATTATTAAGGGTAATAATGAATTCAAATTTAAAATTTACAGAAAATCTACAAATAATTGTTCCTATGTCCACTATTATTCCTCGCATCAAGATAGAGTCAAACTGTCTGTTTTCTCATCAATGTTTTTGAGAGCTTCACGAATTTGTAGTCCTGAGTTCATAGATGAGGAAATATCCAAAATTTATGAAATAGGTAATGATTTAAAATACCCAAGAAATGTAATTGATAAATCTTTTAAAGTTGCTAGAAATACTTTTTACAATCCAAAAAGGGACAACCAGCCTTATTCAACTAAAAATATGTTGGTTCTCCCTTACCATGAAAACTTGGTTGATATGCCTTCTCTTCTTAAGACTTTTAATATTAAAGTTGTATTCATAAATCTTGATACAGTAAAAAAACTTTTGATAAAGAATTCCCCCCAAAATGCTGATGGATGTGTCTATAAGATTCCTTGTAAAATTTGCGATAAAGTTTATTACGGTCAAACTGGTAAAAATCTCGAACTAAGATTAAAACAACATAAATATAGCATTAGAACTGGACAAGATTCCAATGCTCTCTTTATTCATGTAAGAGATTTTAACCATCCAATTGATTTTCAAAAAGTTGAGAAAGTAGTATCAAGCAAGTCCATGGTCGACAGGAATATAATTGAATCTTGTTTCATAAAAAGCAGTTTTGACAATAATATGAATATTTCCTTTGGTTTATATAAATTAGATCCATTTATAATTAATAGAATTTGGGAAGAATTTAATAATACACTGGACAAATAATTTTTAAATTTTCTTGGGTAGAATAGTTTGTGGGGTGAGTTGTGCAAAGGACCTATCCAAGTTGGGTCGGCGCGCGTCAGGTGTTTAACCGTTGTGGGATCTGATAGTGAGGTGCTGGCCAGACCCCTTATATAGCTTCCTTGGATGCTTTACTTTCATAGTTCCTTGATAATGTGAGTAGCCACGAAAGCGCTTGGAATTTCTCTATTCTTTCAGAGTGGTTGTTTTGCATATATATATATATATATATATATATATATATATATATATATATATATATATATATATATATATATATATATATATATAAAACAATGAAACCAGGAAACAAGTGGTTTTAAATCATTTACTAAACTGTGTCAGGCCAGGGTTCGACCCCACTACACCACATTGTCTCACCTCAAGAGCCAACACAATGTACATGTCACCTTATCTCAGCCATCGAACCTACAAAGAGCACGCACCCAGTAGAGCTAGGTGTTTTCACGTGATCCGAGGACACATGTGGAGGCGGGTATTGAAACAAGCGGAGGCTGAAATTAATTCTTGAGTATATCACTGCCACGAGTATCTTTGGATCACGAAAAAACATCTAGCTCTGCTGGGTGCGTGATCTTTTAGGATCGATGGCTGAATGGATAAAGTGACATGTACGTTGTGTTGTTTCTTGAGGTGGGGTCGAACCCTGTCCTGCTGCAGTTTAGTGCAGTCTAGTAAATGACACACACGCACACTCACACACACACACACACACACACACACACACACACACACACACACACACACACACACACACACACACATATATATATATATAGTAAATATATAGTAAATTATTATATAGTAAATTATTTATTATGCAAAACGGTCCAATGTGATTCATAAAAAGGAAATTCATTTAAAGGGAAACTCATTTAAAGGGGAGACATATGTAGTTTACCCACAGGTACAATGGCCATTGTTGGGTCATATTTTTATCCCAAAAGGTTCTTAGGAAGTCTTTGGTCTAACCATCAAAACCGACCCTATCACTCTGTGTGCCACGTTTTAAACAATCCAAGGCATTTATATAGGAGTCCTGTTTTAGGCTATGGACTATAACCTCCACTATGAACGAATCTAATTTGAATAAGCCGCAACTATTATTATATAATGAAAGCATTCGGCAGGACAGATAAATTCTCATTGTATGGAAGAACCAGCACATTTTTTTTTTATCTGAGGTGTTATCGGAGGTTCAGTCCTTTGATAAGATTTTCTAGGTGCCAGCAATGCTGGTTCCACAAAATCTCTAGGATACCACAGTTTCGCGACAATGTCATATATTTTCCTAATTCATCTAGAAATTCCAGGCTACGTACTCGGTAAACTCTCAGAAACTTGGTGAGAAAGACATTCCTTTTTACTCTGTTCTCATGGTTGGAATACTGGATATATGAACACACATTAGTGGCCTTCCTATACCCCTAGAGATTTTGTGGAAGCAGCATTGCTGGCACCTAGAAAACCTTATCATAGGACTGAACCTAGGTTAACACATCAAATAAAGAAATGTGCTGGTTTTCCCATATAACGAGAATTTATCTGCACGAATGCACGAATTGTTAAAAGCATTCTGATAAAGAATTTTCCACAGCACTGCGTCGGTGTTGTGTACAGAATTGGTTGTAATGGGTGCAGTTTATCTTATGTGGGACAGACTGGCAAATCTCTAGATTTTAGGGTATCACAACACAAATATTAGATACGGACCGCCCAAGATTCCAGTGCCATTTTTAGCCACATTAGAGTCTGTAATAACATGGCAAATTGGCAGGAAGCTAAAGTCATTGTCCAATGTTCCACTGATTCAAAAAGTATTGTCAAACCATGTAAACTACTAGACACTAGAAAAAAGAAATTCTTATGTAAATGTTATATGACATAACATCTGGCTACAAAGAATTTTCCTTTCTTTCCTGACAAAATGCCCCATTTCCTTTTTAAAGGGGGGGGATAACATAATGAAATTGAAAGGGCATTTATTGGCAGATTTCACACAAAATTCCTAAACCATAAAAACAGAATAACATCGACGGGATGCAGGAGTCTGAACAAGAACGCGTCGAGATCCTTTTACACGGTACACGTAAGAGCAGTTTAAGAGTACGTAGAGCCAGCTTGGAGGCCTCAACCCTCTCATACACAGAAAGAGAATTGAGATCATTTTTAATTATCTCAATTCTCTCCAAAAGCGAAAAGCTGGTATATAAAGTAAACACAAAATTCTCAATCAAAAGAGGATTGCAAAACAGGAGACAGACATGAAAACAAGCATGATATATAGTAACAACGATAAAGTAGGAAGTGATAGAGTGACGCAAAAGAATGACACTTGAAGGTTTGGAACGAGGGGACACAAATGACTGACATCCGAGGAAACAGAGCGAGGGGACGGACAATAATGACTGACATCCGAGGAAACAGAGCCAGGGTACACTAATGACTGACAACTGAGGAAAGAGAACGAGGGGACACACATGACTGACAACTGAGGGTTCAGAACGAAGGGACACAAATGACTGACAACTGAGGGCTCAGAACGAGGGGACACACATGACTGACAACTGAGGGCTCAGAACGAGGGGACACACATGACTGACAACTGAGGGTTCAGAACGAGGGGACATAAATGGAAACCAGAAATTTAAATGCTGGAGAGGGACATACTCTAGAATTCTTTCAGCATGAAGACAGCGAGCAAGTGAAATGCATTAGGAAGACTTGTATTGGAAGTTAACTCAAAACTTGATTCGAAATTTGATGTGAAAAGTTCAACTGGGTTGAGGGAGACAACGAGTCCCACCGGAAAATGAACGAATTATATCCCGGAAGAAGAACCATAGTACAAAACTTTCAGAAGAACAGTTAAATTAGGTTGTACACTCCCTCACACACACACACACACACACACACACACACACACACACACACACACACACACACACACACACACACACAGGCCTGATTGGATCCTCTGACTGCCTCTCATTACCTAACTCACACACCATAAGCTTTTATTTTCACAGTTGAAATGCAATAATGTTTTGCGAATTCTCATTCTCTCTCCCTCTCTCTTTCTCTCTCTCTCTCTCTCTCTCTCTCTCTCTCTCTCTCTCTCTCTCTCTCTCTCTCTCTCTCTCTCAAGCACAGACACACACAACCTTTTCCTCTTCCCTTCCATTTATATATCCAGTTAGCTGTCTTCCTATCTACATATTTTTATATCTACTTGTTTTTTCTATATATATCTATGCATCTTTCTCTATATTTATCTACGTATTTATCTATCTGCCTACCTGTGTATCAGCCTTCCCTAACATATAGCGTTTGGCAGTGTTGAGGGTCAGCTGATGTAGTGTCAAAGGTCAACTAAAATCACTAGCTTTAAACACTCAGTGGCCACTATATTAGGTACACCCGTCTAGTACTGGGTAGGATTTCCCTTTGCTCCCAGATCAACCTGAATTCTTCGTGGAACTGATTCAACAAGGTGTTGGAAACATTCCTTTGAGATTCTATTCCATGTTGACGTGATAGATTAACGCTGTTAATGCGGATTTGTCGGCTGCACATTCATGCTGCGAACCTCCCGTTCCACCACATAACAAAGGTTCACGCTAAATTTATGATTCTTCCATTTGGATGTCGCAACAGATCAGGCGACTTTTTTCCAAGCTTCAACTGTCCAGTTTTATTGAGCCTTTGTCCTTGTAGACTCGGTTTTCTGTTCTTAGCTTACATGAGTGAGACCCGGTGTTGTCTTCTGCTACTATACCCATCCACTTTAAGGGTCGAGGTGTTGTGCGTTCAGAGATATTCTTCTGGCTGTTTGAGTTACTGTTGCTCTCCTGGCAGTCTGAACCAGTCTGGCCATTCTCCTCTGACCTCTTTTATTAACAAGGCCTTGTCACCCACAGAATTGCCTCTCACTGGATGTTTTGTATTTTTCACACTATTCTCTGTAAATTCTATAAATTGTTATGCCTGAAAATTCCAGATCAACAGTTCTAAGATACTCAGACCATCGTGTCTGACACCAACAATCATGTCCACTATCACATGCCCATTCTGATGTTTGGTCTCCATAACAACTGAACCTCATGACTATGTCTGCATGTTTTTAGACATTGAGGTGTTGCCAAGTGGCTGGCTGATTAGATATTTGCATTAAGGAGCAGGTGTGCTCAATAAAGTGGCCACTGATTGCATATACTTAGAGCCCTGAGTCGATCAAAGCAAAGAGTAGAGGAGGCTCAAACCCAAGTTCGCTGAGGGCTAGACAGAGGCTAATATGACAACTTGGTATAGTATAAACAAATATAAAACATATATATGTATAAAGTGCATGAGGGGGGTATTCTGCCTGCTAGACAGACGGACACAGACATGAAGAGGTGCGTGAACAAGGGAGACAAGCTGACTAAGAAGACCGCAACACAGTTACCTGGAGTTACCTGGAGAGAGTTCCGGGGGTCAACGCCCCCGCGGCCCGGTCTGTGACCAGGCCTCCTTAGGTCAGTGTCCCAGGATGCGACCCACACCAGTCGACTAACACCCAAGTACCCATTTTACTGATGGGGAACATAGACAACAGGTGGAAAGAAACACGTCCAATGTTTCTACTCTGGCTGGGAATCGAACCCAGGCCCTCGCCGTGTGAAGCGAGAGCGTTAACCGCCAGGCCACCAGAGCTAGGAAGGACTGCAGGCACATATGAGTAAGACTGCATACATAGGCAGGTATTTAGGCACAGACAGGCAAGACCGCAAGAATAGAGATCAAAAACTGCAGAAATAGAATTGCAGACAGATAGAACTGTAGGAATATGCAGGACAGCAGGTGAAGATAGGATTTCAAGCATGTTTACCTATTTGTCTGCCTACATTGACAAGCAGACAAATAGGTAAACATGCGAAAAGACAGAAGGAAAACAATCAGAACTGCACAAAACCTGACAGGACTGTAGACAGGCAGAAAAAGTCAGAAAACACTGAAGGCTGCAGCGGCAGGAACAACTTCAAAGAGAAACAGACACACAGACAAAGCAACTTGTTCACAGACATACAGACTGGCAGGTATTTGTACAGACATACACACATGAGTACACACAGAAACACAGTCACAGACATATGGATGAACAATTATTTTCGTTTATACATGTTAAACTTTATTCACTTCTAACACCAAGTCGACTATTAATAAAAAAAAAATAAAAAGAGAAATAATATTAATATTTCTAGTAATAAAAGTTTTAATTAAATTATTTATATCACTAATTATAATGAATATATTAATATTAATAAAGACAATAATGATAATAGTACTAATAATTTTAATTAAAATATTTTTAGTAATTATGATGAAATATTAATACTATTATCATTACAAATAAAATATTAGTATTTCTAAAAGTATTACAAAAAATAATATTACAAATAAAAGTGAATCAATATTACATTAATTAATAGCAATAATAATAATACTAATAGCAATAATAATGATGCTAATTAAGATAACATTTTAACTAATAAGGCTAAAATGATATTCTGTTATTAATATCAATAATATTAATATTTTGAATATTATTTAAAATGACACTACCAATTATAGTGAATTAAGATTAACAAATAATAATAATAATGGTAATAATAATAATAATAATAATAATAATAATAATAATAATAATAATAATAATAATAATAATAATAATAATAACAATAATAATAATAATAATAATAATAATTCACGAAGGAATTTAATATTAGCGTATTAAATCTTTCAAGGGTGGATTCTTTGCTGAAGGGCTCTTGATCCAAAAAATCTGAGCTACCGTTCTTTTCCTAGGATCAAACCTGATTACCTTTCATTCCCCCAGGCGTTGTACGACTCTTAAAGGTTTAGCACTTCCCCGTGAATATTTTAATTATGACATGTATAAGGAACTAGATAAAGGCTAGTATTGATTCTAGTGCTGTTGCTGCTAGTACAGTCTTAACCTAATGCTAATCTGCACGCTGCTAGTACAGTCTTAACCTAGCACTAATCTGCACGCTGCTAGTACAGTCTTACCCTAGCGCTAATATGAATGTTTCTAGTACAGTCTTAACATAGCGCTAATCTGCACGCTGCTAGTACAGTCTTAACCTAGCGCTAATCTGCACGCTGCTAGTAGTCTTAACCTAGCGCTAATCTGCACGCTGCTAGTACAGTCTTAACCTAGCACTAATCTGCACGCTGCTAGTACAGTCTTACCCTAGCGCTAATATGAATGTTTCTAGTACAGTCTTAACATAGCGCTAATCTGCACGCTGCTAGTACAGTCTTAACCTAGCGCTAATCTGCACGCTGCTAGTAGTCTTAACCTAGCGCTAATCTGCACGCTGCTAGTACAGTCTTACCCTAGCGCTAATATGAATGTTTCTAGTACAGTCTTAACATAGCGCTAATCTGCACGCTGCTAGTACAGTCTTAACCTAGCGCTAATCTGCACGCTGCTAGTACAGTCTTAACCTATTTATTTATTATTTATTTATTTATTATAAATTTGCGCACACATACAGAGGTACAAAAAAATACAGATAAGAGCAGTATGCCAAAGCCACTTATACTATGCATAGCATTACGGGCTGGCTTAAAATTAACTTAAGATTAATTAAGCAATGATGAAGTCAGTGATAAAACATTAATGTAAACAGATTACTATAAAGCACAAGTGAGTATTACAAAGACAGGTCATATGAAGGATTCTGTTAGGTAGTGTATTTAAAAAATAATAAAGTTAGATTGGGTTTTAGGTTTAACATTTATGTGATATAATTGTGAGAAACATTTAAGATATTCAATTTATAAGGTTCAGTTATTCAGTATTTATTTGGTTTTGGGTGAGTAAGTGATCTTTGAGTAGAGACTTGAATTTATAAACAGGTAGTGTTTCTTTTATATTTACAGGTAATGAATTCCAGATTTTAGGGCCTTTTATGTGCATTGAGTTTTTGCATAGTGTGAGATGAACACGAGGAACATCAAAGAGTGATCTGTGCCTTGTGTTATGGTCATGTGTTCTGTTGAGGTTGGCAAGGAGATGTTTGAGGGGAGGGTTAATATCAGAGTTAAGTGTTCTATGTATGTAATAGGTGCAGTAATAAGTATGGATGTTTTGTATGGTGAGTAGGTTTAGTGTATTGAATATTGGTGGAGTGTGCTGCCTGTAGTGAGAATTTGTTATCATTCTAACTGCAGCCTTTTGTTGGGTAATTAGTGGTCTGAGATGGTTAACTGTTGTTGAGCCCCATGCACAAATTCCATAGGTGAGATAGGGGTAAATAAGAGAGTGATATAGGGCCAGGAGGGCTGACTGTGGAACATAGTACCGTATCTTCGATAGTATGCCTACAGTCTTGGAAATTTTCTTAGAAATTTGTTGTATATGTGTATGAAATTTGAGTCTATTATCAAGGTGGATTCCTAAGAATTTTCCCTCTGTTAGCTTTGTGATAGGTGATCCGTTTATCATTATGTTAAGAGGGACATCTGTAGCTCTGTTACCAAACTGAATGAAGTAGGTTTTGTCAATGTTTAGTGTAAGTTTGTTAGTCCTCATCCAGGTAGATATTTTCTGTAATTCGGTATTTACAGTATTGGCTAGTGTGACTGGGCTCGGGTGAGAGAAGACGTATGTAGTGTCATCTGCAAATAGTGTGGGTTTGAGTAATTGCGAAGCATTTGGAAGGTCATTTATGTATAGGAGAAAGAGAAGAGGGCCAAGGACACTTCCCTGTGGGACACCAACTGTAATTGGTTGCGCAGAAGAGTTTGCCCCATTTGCGTACACATATTGGCTTCTGTTGCTGAGGTATGACTTGAGGTAATTGAGGGAGTGCCCTCTTATACCATAGTGTGACAATTTTACGTGGAGCAAGTCATGGTCAACTGTATCAAAAGCTTTACGTAAGTCAATGAAGATCCCCAGTGGGACTTCTTTTTTCTCTATTGCAGTGTATATATGTTCTAGCATGTGTATAATAGCATCATTAGTATTTTTATTAGGCCTGAATCCAAATTGGCAGGGGTTGAGTATGTTTTGGGAGATAAGGTAGGAGTAGATTCGTTTATGAATTAGTTTTTCAAAGATTTTTGAGAGAGGGTGTAAGTTGGATATTGGCCTATAGTTATTCAACTCTGTTTGGTCTCCTCCTTTGTGGATCGGGGTGACCCTTGCTATTTTGAGTACTGTAGGGAAGGTGGAGGATTCAATGGATTTGTTAAAGAGTGTTGCAATGATTGGAGATAGCACTTGTGACACTTTTTTATATATAAAGGGTGGTAAGGTACTTAAATCTCCTGCCTTGTTTTTTAGTGCATTGATAATAAGGGAGACTTCGTATGGGTTAGTCGGAGCTAGGAACAGTGTGTTCGGGTAGTTGCCGGTGAGGTAGTTATTTGGTGGGGTATCTGAGCTTGGGATTTTATGGGCAAGGTTTTGTCCTATAGTGGAGAAGAAATCATTGAGTCTGTTTGCTGTTTCTGTTGGTGGGAGTTGGGGTTCATCTGATTTTGCTAATTTTATTTCGCTATTTCGTGATATCTTTTTTGTTCCCAGAATTTCAGATAGTGTTTTCCAGGTCTTTTTTATATCACCTCGTAAGTTGGATAATCTGTTCTCATAATACAATTTTTTTGCCCTTCTTATCAGGCTGGTTAGGATTGACGAGTAACGTTTTGTTTGGTCTCTGGTTATGTGACCCATTCTGTACTGTTTTTCATATTGGTGTTTTGTATTTATGGATTTGAGAATGCTGGGTGTTAGCCAGGGACTGTTCAGTCTCTTTGCTGTCATCTGTTTAGTTTTTTTAGGGCAGTGCTTGTTATAGAGGTATTGGGTCTTTTTTAGAAAATTATTAATACATTCGTCAATATCTGTATAGATTTCTAGCTCAGTGTGCCAATCAATGTTTGCTAATGCTGTTGCGAAGTTATTAATGGCTGCCTCATTGTGAAGTCTGAAGGTGACTTTAGTAGTGTCTTGGGGTAGTTTACCAAGAGTTGTTATGAGGAAAGTAGGGTAGTGGTCTGTGGTATTATCTGTAATTATGCCTGATTTTAAAGGGGATATGGTGTTGGTCCAGATGTGGTCAAGTAGGGAAACACTAGTCTCTGTAACTCTTGTAGGTTTTGTTACTGTTGGTAGTAACATACAGTTACTCATTGTGTTTGTGAATTCAGTAACGTGTGGGTCCTGGTCTTGCAGGAGATTTATATTGAAGTCACCTGAGAGTAGTAAGTGATCTTTGTTCATGCATGCATCAGTTATCATACTTCCTAGATTTTGACTAAATTGGCTAATGTTTGACTGTGGAACTCTGTAGATGTTTATCAATGTGAGAGGTTTTTGTAGGTATTTGGATTTGAATTTAGCTATTATATATTCCCCATGTTCATCCCTTGTGCAAGTATTAGTGATACATTCTAGTTGGTCTGAGTAGTATATGGCTGTGCCACCCCCTTGTTGGTCTGGCCTACAGTTGTGTATGGCTGTGTAACCAGGAATGGCATAGACATCTGTACTATCAGGCTTTAGCCAGGTTTCAGTTAGTGTAATGATGGACATATTGGCATGTAAGGAATTTAGTAATGCTATGAGGTCATCGTAATGCTTGCTTAAAGATCTGATATTGTAGTTAAATATAGTTATGTTGTTGTTGGCACTGAGAAGTGCCTTTGATTGTTCTGCAGTGTAGTAATTACAGTAACTGTTTGATTCATTTAAGTCATTAAATAAGAGGTTGGTATCAGGATCAATGCTTGTAATCATAAGATTTGTAGTGAATCTATAGTTAGAATTAAGTATAAAACAAAGTAAATAGTCTTAAGCTAAAAAATAGCACCTGAATTATTTAACAAATGTAAAATAATGAGCTAAGGGACTAATACAAATAAAGTGATGATCATATAATAGTGCTTGGGAATATGATAGTAGGTAGTACTATAAAGGTAATTTTTTAAAGTTATAATTATAGTTTAAAATTATAATAAAAAGGGACTAATATAGGTTGTGAATAAATGAGCTTTGGAATATAATGGCAAGATTGTGTGCTTATTCTACTTTAGCACCTGAGAATAGCACCTTGATTATTTTAACAGTTGTGGATATATAAACTAGGATAGTTATATAAAGCTAAAATAAAGGAGAAAATATAAAAGGGACTAAAATTAAGTAATGGTAAGCAAAGTTAAATGGACAGATGGTAGGAATTATAATATAAACTTATAATATAAAAATACAATTTGAAATGGTACTTGCAATTGCACTAGAGTCTGGTATGGGTTGTTGACAAGATCAAGGTTATAACTATAGATTTAAATTGACAAAATAAAATTCACAATTAAAGTACAAAAGAATAATAGTAAAAAATCACAATGGTAATGTCTTGGTTATAATATGATAGTAAGATGGTAGACAGGTACCCAGGTACACAGGTACAAAGGATAATACAAGGTTGGGGTTGAATATAAAAACTTGAAAATTTGGCAACAAAATGTTATGGGAAGTATAAAATAATGTTTAATGTACAAAAGTAAAATTGACTGGTAGTAAATATGGTGTTTAATAAAATTTTAGTAAGTAATAATGATTACAAAAAAGTGAAATAGTAATGTTTATTTCATTCAATATTGCACTGGTAGTTATACTTGAGGTTATATGGCAGTACAAGGTAATTAAGAGTAATCTAGGATAGTAAATGTGGTATTAAAACAGGTAAAGGTAATTAGTCAAGTAATGGTTATTAAATGTCAAAAATGTTAAGAGTAAATTGAAATTTTAGTAAAAATGATATTTATTAATTTTAGTAAGTAATATCAATTGATAGTATTTAAAAAAATATGAGGTAGTAATATGGACAGAGAAAGTATCAATTCAGCTAATGTTCAAGCGAACAATAGTAAATAAGAAAATCACATAAGGTGATTTATGCTTACTAGTAAAATCACAAAATGAGGTAGTTGATTATTTAAATACTAAGAGATTGTACAATGAAATTTGAACAATAATGGAGCAAAACATACACTACACTACGTAGACTTTTAAGTTGGACATTGTTTAGTTATTCTCTGTAAGATTAGTATCCCTGAGAAATCGTGATAGATCATTCTCGTTCGTGATTGTGTACAGTTGACCTACATTTGTTTTCCTAACTAGAATTTTCCCATCCCGTGTGAAGCATTGGTGTATTGTGTCATTATTCTCCCGCTTAAGTTTTCTGACTCTATACAGGAGGTTCTGACGTTTTTTGGTAAGACACTCGTTTATGTATACCTCTTTCTTTACTTTAATAGATGCAATAATTAAGTCTGCACGCTGCTAGTAGTCTTAACCTAGCGCTAATCTGCACGCTGCTAGTACAGTCTTAACCTAGCGCTAATCTGCACGCTGCTAGTAGTCTTAACCTAGCGCTAATCTGCACGCTGCTAGTACAGTCTTAACCTAGCGCTAATCTGCACGCTGCTAGTACAGTCTTAACCTAGCGCTAATCTGCACGCTGCTAGTAGTCTTAACCTAGCGCTAATCTGCACGCTGCTAGTACAGTCTTAACCTAGCGCTAATCTGCACGTTGCTAGTACAGTCTTAACCTAGCGCTAATCTACACGCTGCTAGTACAGTCTTAACCTAGCGCTAATCTGCACGCTGCTAGTACAGTCTTAACCTAGCGCTAATCTGCACGCTGCTAGTAGTCTTAACCTAGCGCTAATCTGCACGCTGCTAGTACAGTCTTAACCTAGCGCTAATCTGCACGCTGCTAGTAGTCTTAACCTAGCGCTAATCTGCACGCTGCTAGTACAGCCTTAACCTAGCGCTAATCTGCACGCTGCTAGTACAGTCTTAACCTAGCGCTAATCTGCACGCTGCTAGTAGTCTTAACCTAGCGCTAATCTGCACGCTGCTAGTACAGTCTTAACCTAGCACTAATCTGCACGCTGCTAGTAGTCTTAACCTAGCGCTAATCTGCACGCTGCTAGTACAGCCTTAACCTAGCGCTAATCTGCACGCTGCTAGTACAGTCTTAACCTAGCGCTAATCTGCACGCTGCTAGTAGTCTTAACCTAGCGCTAATCTGCACGCTGCTAGTACAGTCTTAACCTAGCACTAATCTGCACGCTGCTAGTACAGTCTTACCCTAGTGCTAATATGAATGTTTCTAGTACAGTCTGAACCTAGTGCTAATCTGCACGCTGCTAGTACAGTCTTAACATAGTGCTAATCTCAACGCTGCTAGCATAAACTATCTTAACCTTGTTCTAATCTGAATGCTGCTAGGAGAAATTAGTTTAAGCTAGTATTAATGCCGACTCTCCTCTTACAAGTTGGGTTATGCTAGTTCTAATATCCCCTCTCCTAGTGCAAGCTATTGATAATATCAACTCTCCTAGATATTCTAGTTTAAGCTAGTATTATAAATGCATCAATCACAAGCTAATATTCACATCAACGCATCAGTTACAAGCTAGTATTCACATCAACATTTCTAATACTCGGGAGAAACTCGCTCGTGAGCGAAAAGTTGTGAACATAATTGCTTTTTCAGCATAAAAACCTTTCGACCTTAATTTTATTTTTTGCTTTTCACTCAACATTAACTTGAGACAGAAGAGAACTAGCGCTCATTCTAACAGCATCGTTACCTAACCTAAAGCTGAGGAGCTAATCTCAACTAGCAGCCAATTTAGCTATTCCCGGCTATACCAAATATACTTTTAGCGTTGATAAAATGACTTCAGTTTATTTCCGGATCCATTTGAGTAATTATCGAGGGAGGAAACGCTCTGAAAACGTCGAATTGAAGTTTAGATTCAACGGGAAAATTAAAACTCAAGTTGGGACTCCTGCCACTTTGTCTGCTGGATTCCATCAACACACGGAATATATATTTGTTTATATATATATATGTCGTGCCGAATATGTAAAACTGGTCAATTAGCAAGAACTCGTTTAAAATTAAGTCCTTTCTAAAATTTTCTCTTATACGTTTAAAGATATATTTTTTTCATTAATGTTTATGTAAAAAATTATAATTTTGCACCAAAAGAATCTTAGAAAACTTACCTAACCTTATTATAACAAGCGTAATTTATTTTAGCCTAACCCAACTAAATATATTTTAGATTTGTTTACAGTAATTTAATACTAAACAAACACAGTGAAATATACTTTTTTCGTTAAGTTCAGAATGATTTTGGCGAAATTATTGCATACACAAATTTTCTCTTGTTCTATATGGGAAGATAAACGTTGCTATTTAAGCCAAGATCGCAAGTTCTGCCTATTCGGCACGACATTTTATATATATATATATATATATATATATATATATATATATATATATATATATATATATATATATATATATATATATATATATATATAATCAATACTGCGACTGGCAGAGAATTGAATCCCCGATACTTTAGTAGGTCTCCCGGGAGGCCCACCAAAATTCCGAGACGGCTTAGTCCACTCAGCCATCAATGCTTCAAACATCAGGTTCCCTTTACCACAGGATATGTCACCCCTGATACAAGCACATACGTGCACGTGGAAGCCACAGGACTAATTTTCATTGATGGTGTCTCGGAATTTTGGCGGACCTCCCGCTAGATGTGTTAAAATGTCGGAGGTTCGATTGCTGGTTATTCACGGTATTGTTATTTGCTTAAGTCTATTCCTGCTGCAACAGGAGCTTAAAGGCAGTAGCAACAGGAACTTAAAGGCAGTATCAACAGGTGCTTCAAGGCAATATCAACAGGAGCTTAAAGGCAGTATCAACAGAAGCTTAAAGAGGCGTTATAAAACAATGAATTCTGTTGCAAATGAAGCAAAATGAAGCACTGCCGATAACAGTAAAAGGGAGAGATGTTGCGCACAAACTGTTACTGTGGCAACGTTTCGTTCTGAGTAGAGCTTCATCAAGTTAATGACTTTATAAAGCTCTACACAGAAACCTTCTTCCAAAATAAGCTTGTTATGCCTCAAGCGACTTTTCTTCTCTGTTGCAGTTAGTGATAAGTTGAGTGTTATTTAGCCTTAGATTAACTAGACAACGTTGTCTTTATCACTGAAAACCTTCACATCTGTAACAATATAAACACGAGAAATATTAGCAATATTATTACCAAAGTTAAGCTAATGTTATCACTACTATCAGTAGTAGTCAGACTATCAAAATCAATGGTATTAATACGATCATTAATGTCAATAGTATTAATACTTTCAATACTATCAACATTATTCATACTATCAGGTCTCTGTACTGTTAATACTTTAATTAATATCACTAAGATAAACACTGTTTCTTTCAATATTTTCAAACGGAATACTACAAATAATATTATCACAATAAACGCTGTCAATACTGTTTACGTTATCAATACTCCCAATGCTGTCAAGAGTATTACAGCAATCAATACCATCAATAGTACTAATACTTTCAAATGTGGTAATACTGTGTATACTAGTAATTCTTCCAATACTCGCCATACAAGCTGTAACTGCGGTAGAACAACCACTCAGTATTCCACACAACCCAGCGTAATAATCTTGTACGAGCAAATTAACAAGTTAACGACTATACTGGAGGCTCGTGCAGAGAGCAGTTCCTGAGGAGCTGCTTGAACGAGCACACGTAACTGCCTCATCACTGCTCTCAACTTCTCACAAGACACATTATAACTTCCCCTCAAGTTTTAGGATTGAACTTTGCACCTGGTGAAGGCAAGTGAAAAAAAAAGTCATTATAGAATTTGGCGAGTACTTTAAGGGGTTCGTTGCTCTTTGTTTACGTTTGATTTAGTATTTGATCCTCATTGACTTTACTGTTTTCCCTCAAATATTATATAGACAGAATTCAACATACAGGTAGAATGCACCATGTTAGGTAAAAGGACATATGGGCCAGTAGGCCTGCTGAGGTGTTCCTTCTTTCTTATGTTCTTAATGAGGCATTTTACTATGAAAACGTTTCGCTCTCCAGGAGCTTCAAGCTGTTACCAACAGTTTGAAATAGCGATTAAGGATGATTCAAGGCATTTACGACTGCGGAAATTGGGTTTAATCACTAGATGGGCGTGGTTAAATTTCATCAGATGGTTAGCGGAATTCTGTTGTACGTATGTACTGTTCGAGCATTAATATGTTCATTAAGGCGTATTTCCAAGCCTTTTGCTGTTTCGCCTACGTATACCTTGTCACAGCCTCCACAGGGGATTGTGTAAACCTCTGCATTGACTGGTTGGAGGTTTTTCAATTTATTCCTGGTCAGGTCTTTTAAGGAGGTGTTGGTTGCGATGATGACTACAATGTTGGTTTGCATGAGCACTCTGGAGACGTTCAGTGCAACGTGGCTATAAGGAAGGATTATAATTTCGTTAGGAGTGGTGTTAGTGCGTGGCCAGTTGATGATTTGAAGGGTTCTTTTCTTGCAGTCTTTAATGAAAAATAAGGGAAACTATAGCTCCGTGAAGGTTTGATGTATGTATGTAGTCTTCTCGTCGAGAAACTATGGACTACAAATTCGGTACGTTCGTAGGAAAAATCCGATGTTAATGCCTCATCATCGGATTTTCCGAAAGAGCATACCGAATATGCAGTCTTCTGGGAGTGTCTTCTCTGGGTGTGTTAAGGATGTTTAATGCCCATCGTTTGCAGTCTCTAATAAAGTGACGAGGATAGTGAAATTTAGAAAATATTTGTTCAATAAGAAAGTATTCTTCCTCGAGGAACTCATTGTTGCAGATTCCTAGTGCACGCAGGAAAAAGCCTATAATTACACCACGTTTAGTTTTGGTGTCGTGGTGAGAGTAGAAGTGCAGAAGATGGTGTTGGTTGGTAGGTTTTCGATAGACTTTAAAACGAAGTTCATGGTCAGCTTTGCAGAGAAGAACATCGAGGAAAGACTTTTTCCTGCGTGCACTTAGAATCTGCAGCAATGAGTTCCTTCAGGAAGAATGCCCTCTTACTGAACAAGTATTTTCTAAACTTCACTATCCTCGTCACTTTATTAGAGACTGCAGACGACGGGCATTAATTAAGCATCTTAAACACACCCGATGAAGACACTCCATTGCCAAACACTTTTCCAACATCTTTTTCAAAACCTCATTCTAAGTATCTACCTCCACATCCACCACCATCAAGGACATTACCAGTAATAGACAGGACAAGCTTCAATCCTCTGCAGGGGACACAATCCCTTGTAATGACTGCAGCAAATTATACGCCGGCGAAGCATCCAGAGACCTCCAAACACGTATTTCAGAACACCAGAAAGCAGGCAGAACTGATGATCCAAGGAATGCCTGTGTTCAACACCGAAATTCACGAAGAATCCTGGAATCATCACTTATCTGTATATCCAACAACTTCAACCAGGACAACGGCTTCTATAACATGGTTCAACCCCTCGCCATGAAACTTCTTCATCGCTATCCTACATAAGAACATAAGAATCAAGGAACACTTCAGAAGGTCTACTCATATACTTATCCAATCTCTTTTAAAAGCTACCCAAGTTTTTAGACTCTATCACCCTACTCAGAAGATTGTCACATGCAGCTTTGTCCGCTTGACCCAGAATTCTCATCCTATAAATGCTCACGTATGTTTCAGAGAACCATTCATCTACATTCCTGTCTAACACAGTAATATCTTGGGATCTTAATACAAAGAATTCTTCACTTGCCTAACCCTTGGGCATGACCTACTTCTACACTGGACAAATGTCATACCACCTACGACTGCTGCACCTCTCCTGCCTACAGTATATAAGCCACCTCTTCGCACATATGCCGTATTCTTTTCAAGATTGATGGACTGAACACATCGACTCAAAGCTGAGGAACTGATTACCTCAAACTCCTTCTGTTGTTCACCATTCTTCTTTGTATGGACTGATGAAGCTACTGTGTGGCGAAACGTTTCCTCATTCAAGATACCCAAAGTGTTGCACGTGTGTCTAATTTATCAACTTGTCGGTTCTCTGAACTATTCATCTACAAGGTATAGGTAGGCGAAACAGCAAGAAGTCTGGAAACACGTCTCACTGAATACAAGAACGATGTCCTGAACAAAGTCTGTGTACAACACCGGAATTCCTCCAACCAACTGATGAAATTTAACGGAGCCCGACTGCAGATGCAGATGCCTTGAATCATCCTTAATCTCAGTTTCAAACACAGTTGATAATAAAGGCAGCATCGTCATCTCTGAAGTATTAGCATGAGTTCTCAAAACAAAACCCGCCATCACATTTCAAAAAAAGAATGAATTGCCTCTACTAATCCTTCACTTATTCCTACTCCCGTTCCTGCCGCTGTGGCACTGTTGTTCCTCCTGCTGTAGTACTGTTGCTACTGGTGGTGATAATACTATTACTGTACTACTACTACTACTACCAACAGCATGGACCGGTTATTCTACTGCAGTGCAGTGTTACCTATATATACACCCTCTGTGTTACGTATTGTTTGTAACAGCTCGACAAAGCTCATTTAGAGTCACACTTTGCACTTTTGTCCTTTTACCTAACATACTGTGGGTAATTTTACCAATATTATTACAACACAAAACACACATGCAACAAAAGACACAGGACACACACAGAAACTACACAGATACTAGACACAATACACAGGAAGCACGAAACATACAAGCAATACACAACACACTGGCAGCCTTCTCTGTCCATTTCCAGTAAAATATCACCACCTTCACACCCCCTAAACACCTCCACACCCACTAAACACCCTCACACCCCCTAAACACCTCCACACCCACTAAACACCCTCACCCACCACTAAACGCCCTAACACACTAAACACCCTCACACCCCCTAAACACCTCCACACCCATTAAACACCGTCACAATCCACTAAACACCCTCACACACCAACTCAACACCTCAACATCCACTAAAAACCCTCACACACCCACTAAACACTCACACACTAAACTCCCCCAACTCACTAAACACCCTTACACACCCACTAAACATCCTCACACAACCATTAAACACCATAGCACACCCACTAAACATCCTCACCCACCCCCTCAACACCCTCACACACCCACTAAACCCCCTCACACACCTCTCCCCCCAACAAACGACTCAGCCTGGCAAAGCCCATAAGCCAGTTCTCACCCCACATTACAAAAACCGGAGAGATCCTAATCTCAACAGCAATACTCATCACGAGTTCAATAGTGAGCTGAGAAAAACCAGAACTCACACTGCATCTCTGATCACGCCTCAGATCATTATGTAACTATTTTCATTATACTAAGCTCGCTACATTATGTTCATCATATTACGGTCTAAGATGGGCTCCCTTGATGCTAGAAATGGGCTCTTGATCCATGAAATTTGAGCTACCTTTGAAATTTCTCGGATAAAATTGTTACAACCTTCTCGCTTCCTCCGGGCGCTCTAATGACCCATACGGGTTAAGCGCTCCAACAGGAACATTATATTTTTTAACTATTCTTGAAAGTGAAAATGATGAGGACTTTGTGATGAGTGACAAGATGATGAAAAATAATAATGATAACATTCAAATAATGATGCATGAGAAATAGCAATAATAATAATAATAATAATAATAATAATAATAATAATAATAACAATAATAATAATACATACAATGATGAAATGGCTATTGTATCTCAGTAATAATAAATTCACAACCGAAGGAACCCGGGTTCAGTCCCAAGTTCGGCAAGATGAATGGGCATATTTAGTAATATCTGATGCCAACTGATAGCCTCGAAGTGAAATAGATAGTTAGGATGATGCCCACTGGTTGCCTAGCAGTCTAATAGATAGCTAACAAGGATGATGGCCACTGCTGGCCTAGCAGTAAAATAGATAGCTAGGATGATGGCCACTGCTGGCCTAGCAGAAAAATAGATAGCTAGGATGATGACCACCGCTGGCCTAGCAGTAAAACAGATAGCTAGGATGATGGCCACTGCTGGCGTAGCAGTAAAACAGATAGCTAGGATGATGACCACCGCTGGCGTAGCAGTAAAACAGATAGCTAGGATGATGACCACTGCTGGCCTAGCAGTAAAATAGATAGCTAGGATGATGGCCACTGCTGGCCTAGCAGTAAAATAGATAGCTAGGATGATGACCACCGCTGGCCTAGCAGTAAAACAGATAGCTAGGATGATGGCCACTGCTGGCGTAGCAGTAAAACAGATAGCTAGGATGATGGCCACTGCTGGCGTAGCAGTAAAACAGATAGCTAGGATGATGGCCACTGCTGGCGTAGCAGTAAAAGAGATAGCTAGGATGATGGCCACTGCTGGCCTAGCAGTAAAATAGATAGCTAGGATGATGGCCACTGCTGGCCTAGCAGTAAAATAGATAGCTAGGATGATGGCCACTGCTGGCCTAGCAGAAAAATAGATAGCTAGGATGATGGCCACTGCTGGCCTAGCAGAAAAATAGATAGTTAGGATGATGGCCACTGCTGGCCTAGCAGTAAAAGAGATAGCTTGGATGATGGCCAATGCTGGCCTAGCAGAAAAATAGCTAGGATGATGGCTACTGCTGGCCTAGCAGTAAAATAGATAGCTAGGATGATGGCCACTGCTGGCCTAGCAGAAAAATAGATAGCTAGGATGATGGCCACTGCTGGCCTAGCAGTAAAAGAGATAGCTTGGATGATAGCCACTGCTGGCCTAGCAGTAAAAGAGATAGCTAGGATGATGGCCACTGCTGGCCTAGCAGAAAAAATAGATAGCTAGGATGATGCCCACTTCTGGCCTAGCAGTAAAATATAGCTAGGATGATGGCCACTGCTGGCCTAGCAGAAAAATAGATAGCTAGGATGATGTCCACTGCTGGCCTAGCAGAAAAATAGATAGCTAGGATGATGGCCACCGCTGGCCTAGCAGTAAAATAGATAGCAAGGATGATGGCCACCGCTGGCCTAGCAGTAAAATAGATAGCTAGGATGATGGCCACTGCTGGCCTAGCAGTAAAAGAGATAGCTAGGATGATGGCCACTGCTGGCCTAGCAGAAAAATAGATAGCTAGGATGATGGCCACCGCTGGCCTAGCAGTAAAATAGATAGCTAGGATGATGGCCACCGCTGGCCTAGCAGTAAAAGAGATAGCTAGGATGATGGCCACTGCTGGCCTAGCAGTAAAAGAGATAGCTAGGATGATGGCCACTGCTGGCCTAGCAGAAAAATAGATAGCTAGGATGATGGCCACTGCTGGCCTAGCAGTAAAATAGATAGCTAGGATGATGGCCACTGCTGGCCTAGCAGTAAAATAGATAGCTAGGATGATGGCCACTGCTGGCCCAGCAGTAAAATAGATAGCTAGGATGATGGCCACTGCTGGCCTAGCAGTAAATAGATAACTAGGATGATAGCCACTGCTGGATTAGCAGTAAAATAGATAGCTAGGATGATGGCCACTGCTGGCCTAGCAGTAAAATAGATAGCTAGGATGATGGCCACTGCTGGCCTAGCAGTAAAATAGATAGCTAGGATGATGGCCACTGCTGGCCTAGCAGTAAAATAGCTAGGATGATGGCCACTGCTGGCCTAGCAGTAAAATAGATAGCTAGGATGATGGCCACTGCTGGCCTAGCAGTAAAATAGATAGCTAGGATGATGGCCACTGCTGGCCTAGCAGTAAAATAGATAGCTAGGATGATGGCCACTGCTGGCCTAGCAGTAAAATAGATAGCTAGGATGATGGCCACTCCTGGCCTAGCTAGAAGTTAGGTACTCGTCATGGGTAAGAAAAACTTTACATGTATCCCAGAGAAAATAAGCCACACTGCCTAGCTTTCGTGGGTTACCTTATCTTCAAGCGCTGATGGGCTCTTGCTCCATGGGATTAGAGTTACCCCTCACCTTACAGGGATCGAACCTGATTGCCTACCATTTTTAAGGCACTGTACGACTCCTACGGATTTACCGCTCCCCTATAAAGTGAATAAAATTATCCTGGGGTATTCTGGGCTATACTAACTCAAGAGTTATCAATAAAACTGCATTATTATTATACGTAATAGTAGTAACAGTAATAAAAGCAGCAGCAGTAGTGATGGTAGTACTGGTGGTGGTGGTGGTAGTGGTGGTGGTGGTGGTGGTGGTGGTGATTGTAGTACTGGTGGTGGTGGTGGTGGTAGTGGTGGTGGTGGTGGTAGTGGTGGTGGTGGTGGTAGTGGTGGTGGTGGTAGTGGTGGTAGTGGTGGTGGTGGTAGTGGTGGTGGTGGTAGTAGTAGTGGTGGGGGTAGTGGTGGTGGTGGTGATGGTAGTACTGGTGGTGATGGTAG
Organism: Cherax quadricarinatus; assembly: GCF_038502225.1. Taxonomy (NCBI): domain Eukaryota; kingdom Metazoa; phylum Arthropoda; class Malacostraca; order Decapoda; family Parastacidae; genus Cherax; species Cherax quadricarinatus. The sequence continues at coordinate 14,648,177 of NC_091367.1, forward strand.
TACTGGTGGTGGTGGTGGTGGTGGTAGTACTGGTGGTGGTGGTAGTACTGGTGGTGGTGGTGGTGGTACTGGTGGTGGTGGTGGTAGTACTGGTGGTGGTGGTAGTACTGGTGGTGGTGGTGGTACTGGTGGTAGTACCGGTGGTGGTGGTAGTACTGGTGGTGGTGGTAGCACTGGTGGTGGCGGTAGTACTGGTGGTGGCGGTAGTGGTGGTGGTGGTGATGATAGTACTGGTGGTGGTGGTAGTACTGGTGGTGGTGGTAGTGGTAGTACTGGTGGTGGTGGTAGTACTGGTGGTAGTACTGGTGGTGGTGGTAGTACTGGTGGTAGTGGTGGTGGTAGTAGTGGTGGTGGTGGTAGTAGTAGTGGTGGGGGTAGTGGTGGCGGTAGTGGTGGTGATTGTGGTGGTGGTAGTAGTGGTGGTAGTAGTGGTGGTGGTGATTGTGGTGTAGTTGTGTAGTGGTGGTGGTAGTGGTGGTAGTAGTGGTGGTGGTAGTGGTAGCAGTAGTACTGGCGGTGGGAGTAGTGGTGGTGATGGTAGTACTGGTGGTGGTGGTAGTAGTGGTGGTGATGGTAGTGGTGGTGGTGATGGTAGTAGTGGTGGTGGTAGTGGTGGTAGTGGTGGTGGTAGTGGTGGTGGTGGTGATTGTGGTGTAGTGGTGGCGGTAGTGGGGGTGATGGTAGTAGTGGTGGTGGTGGTGGTAGTGGTGGTGATTGTGGTGTAGTTGTGGTGTAGTGGTGGTGTTAGTGGTAGTGGTGGTGGTGGTACTGGTGGTGGTGGTGGTGGTACTGGTGGTGGTGGTGGTAGTACTGGTGGTGGTGATGGTAGTAGTGGTGGTGATGGTAGTAGTGGTGGTGGTGATGGTAGTAGTGGTGGTGGTGATGGTAGTAGTGGTGGTGGTGATGGTAGTAGTGGTGATGGTAGTAGTGGTGATGGTGGTAGTGGTGGTAGTAGTGGTGGTGGTGGTGGTGGTGGTAGTGGTGGTGGTAGTGGTGGTAATAGTGGTGGTAGTAGTAGTAGTAGTACTGGTGGTGGTGGGAGTAGTGGTGGTGGTGATGGTGGTAGTAGTGGTAGTAGTACTGGTGGTGGTGGTAGTGGTGATGGTGGTGGTGGTAGTGGTGGTCGGAGAAGTGGTGATAGTTAATGGTAGTAGTAGTGGTGATGATAGTGGAAATGGTAGTGGTGGTAAAGTAGTAGTAGCGGTAGTAGAAAATGTAGTAGTATTAGTTGTATTATTATTAGTAGTAGTAGTGGTGGTAGTAGTAGTAGTAGTATTAGTACTATTGGGAGCATGACTTAAGAAATCGTAATGACACGATTGCAAATAAACCATACCCCCGGCCGGGATTGAACCCGCGGTGTAGAAATATACCTAGTTGGATGAATCTTATTGTGGCTAGCTGGTCTAGTGGCTAACGCGACGGGCTGGAGTTTTGAGACTATGACCGCGGGTTCAATCCCGGCCGAGGGTATGGTTTATGGACTATTGGGAGCATTAAACCCGTAGGGAAGGACAGCTCAAATTCGTTGGATCAAGAACCTGGAGAAGAAGTTGATATCCTTAGGGTGAAATTTGACTCCAAACTAACCATGAAGAACCATGTTGTAAATCTTGCAAACAAGGCAGCCAGAAAGCTTACGGCACTTCGCCGTATCTCGCATCTATTTGACAGTAGGCGTTTCAAGATTCTGTACGAGGCACAAGTACGCTCGCACCTTGAGCATGCTCCACTTTCTTGGTTTGCCTGCCCCCCCTCTCATCTGCGACTGCTTGACAGAGTAAAGAACAGAGCAAGACGTCTCATCTCTCGCCTGGACCCATCCTGGATAGATCTGGCCTGGACCAATCCTGGATAGATCTGTCATTTCAGCAGAGCCTTCAACATAGGAGAGATGTGGGTGGCCTTACTGTTATGTACAAGGCCAATATTGTCAAAGTACCACACTTGGATCCACTTCGAGGACAGCGTGAAACAAGCTTTTATGCCACAAGACGGGCAGAAAGCAGCAACTTCACTCTGGCTGTACCCTTCTCCAGAACTTCACTCCATCTGAGATCCTATATACCCAGGATGACTCGAGTATGGAACACATTCGTACAGCATAATGATGTCAACGAGATAAAGTCAGTCGATCAAATGAAAATGCTGGCCCACAGATGGCTCCAACTTCATCCTGTTCCCTACTTGTATGTCTCATAACAATAAAAATGCTTTCAAATGAGCTGATGTAGGTAACAGCTCTTAGCTTGCCAATAAAGTTAGGAATCCTTAACCTGTAAATAGCTTGTCAATAAAGTTAGGGATCCTTAACCTTGTCAAACCCTGTGTAAAAAAAAAAAAAAAAAAAAGCCCTTCACGAGCGTCTATGTACTAAACCTTGAAAGTTTATGAAACGAAGAGACTATTACACACACACACACACACACACACACACACACACACACACACACACACACACACACACACACATACATACATACAAAAAAAAAAAACCCAGGCCAAGTATCTGTCGACAAGTGCTTTTGATAAAATGAAATTCACGTTCACATTCTCGTTTTCTCACTCACTGCCTCTCTCTCTCTCTCTCTCTCTCCCTCTCTCTCTCTCTCTCTCTGTTGTACTATAACAAAAATCATCTGGAATTCAGCGATAATCAGATGTGGATCCAAACTGAACACGAATATTAAAAAAATAAATATTTAAAAAACTAAATTAAAAAACTAACTCGTATTCGTATCAAATTTGAAAGAAAAATATAAATAAAGAACTTGCATATTTAGTTCCAGAAAAAGGATTATTTTATGAATATTTTTTTACATCAAATTAGACACAAAACATTATACAAAAGGAAATAATTTATTAGTTTTCCGATAAATAAAAATAATCAAAATTTTAGAAAGTTTTATTGAAGAAAAATCATATTTTAGATTTCCTTTAAGAAATGAAAATCTTAGAATATTTCCATAACGAAAAAAAAATTTAATACTCCAAATTTTTTTTAAAGAAGTATATAAGCAAGTGGAAATCCGCCAATGAAGTACAAAGGGCTTAATCAGGGAATTCAGTAATGAGGGTCATTCAGGGAAGGCAATCAGAGCGAGGCAGTAATTTTAGCTATGCTAAAACGTTAACTTTCCTGGAGTTTCCTGAGCGGGTCTTAGAGCAGAAGCTGCCAGAATCACTTATACACATGTGCAAATTGCTTTGCCATTCTTAGAAGACGATTAAAGTTTCTTGTAATAAAGAGAAACCTGGAATTTGGAATTAGTTTTATAATAATAATAGTAATAATAATAATAATAATAATAACAATAATAATAATAAATATTAATATCATTATTATTGCTAATTTTGATAACGTGAGTGTAGATAAGAGTATATTTACGATGGGACTTATACAGTAGACTCACTGAAGTTCTAATAGCCAGACCTGGGCTTGTTTACAAATACTTGTGGCAGTTTAGCAGACGCCCAGTTGATCATCAAGCCGAATGCAATGTGCAGTAAATAGTTCATAAAACTGACGAGTTGAAGAACGAGACACTTGTGCAGCATTTGGGAATGCTTACCGTGGCGAAAAACGCTTCGACAGAACAAGTGTAAATTCAGTGTATATGGTCAACCTCTTGGTTGATCTTCAGAACACTTGTGCTTGATCGTCTACTTACTGGGCAGTATATACAGACAGTATAATTACTTGTTTGATATGGTATCGTATTGCTGAAAATAAGATACCAGGCAGTTTAAGAAAATATCCTAAATTTACATGTAACTGGTGAAATACAAATTGCTGATGTACATCCAGATTTTCTCCTGTTATTCTATATACCTTTTCGAACCATCAGTAGTATATGTTCTGGTGTTACAATTAAAAGATTAATATTTTTTGTGTTACTATTACAGGAGGGATATGTTCTTCAGCTAAAATTACAGGATGGATAAGTTCTTGTGTTACAGTTATAGGATGGATAAGTTCTTGTGTTACAGTTACAGGATGGATAAGTTCTTGTGTTACAGTTACAGGATGGATAAGTTCTTGTGTTACAGTTACAGGATGGATAAGTTCTTGTGTTACAGTTACAGGATGGATAAGTTCTTGTGTTACAGTTACAGGATGGATAAGTTCTTGTGTTACAGTTACAGGATGGATAAGTTCTTGTGTTACAGTTACAGGATGGATAAGTTCTTGTGTTACAGTTACAGGATGGATAAGTTCTTGTGTTACAGTTACAGGATGGATAAGTTCTTGTGTTACAGTTACAGGATGGATATGTTTTTGTTCTATTACAAGAAGGATATGTTCTTGTGCTTCAATTACAGGAAGAATGTGTTCTTGTGTCGCAATTATAAGAATAATATGTTCTTGTGTAGCAATTACAAGAAGAATATGTTCTTGTGTTGCAATTATAAGAAGAATATGTTCTTGTGTTGCAATTATAAGAATAATATGTTCTTGTGTTACAATTACAAGAAGGATATGTTCTTGTGTTACAATTACAAGAAGGATATGTTCTTGCGTTACAATTACAAGAAGGATATGTTCTTGTGTTACAATTACAAGAAGGATATGTTCTTGTGCTACCGTCCATATGTGTGCACAATAAACCAACCACTTCGGCTGCAAAATATCATAATAAATTAATAATGAACTCAAAAATAAAACCGTAAAATAACAAAAATAATCATAATATAATCCCTTACGCATCTCGTTTTAAAGTCATACCTTCTACAATGAAATAATAATTTTACCAGACAATTATAATTAACTCTCGACAATTTTCTTCAGGTGGAAAACGTCACTAATTAAACCAAAAGAGAAAATTTAATGAAACAGGTTTCGCTTGTGATTTTTTTTTTCCGAAACTCTTCCTAACCTTCAGAATCTTGTTTAAAACTGATGAAAATGTTCGGGTAATTAACGTCAATTAGCCACCTTGTCTCCTAATTTATTTTCAGTTCAGTTAATGTTTTTGAGAGAAATAAGCAGCTCCTAAAAGGAATTTTATATATATATATATATATATATATATATATATATATATATATATATATAAATATATATATATATAAAGAGCGAGAGAGCGAGAGAGAGAAAGAGAGAAAGAGAGAAAGAGAGAGAGAGAGAGAGAGAGAGAGAGAGAGAGAGTATATATATTAGAGCGAGAGAGAGAGAGAGAGAGAGAGAGAGAATGCGGTGTCCATATCAGAATTAAATATATTAGTAATTCTTATCGAGAAAACGCTGAAACTAATATTTCTGCTAACTTGTTTATTCTATTCGCCGGTATTCTCCCGGTCCGGGTCTTTTGCAAGTAGTGGTGACCCGGCCTTGGCTCCCTATCTGGGGAGTATCTCGAGACCTAACGGGGCTCTTAGAGAGAAGCTAGGCCTCTGGTCTGCAATCTGCTCCGCCCCAAAGGGGCTCATGGGGATGGCAGTCTTATGAGCTGACTGATGAATTACTGCTCAATTACTACTAATAATACTCCATTAAAACACCTATAATAACAGTAATAATAAATTAATAAAAATATAATAATAAATTAATAATAATAATAATAATAATAATAATAATAATAATAATAATAATAATAATAATACATTTACAACAACATACAATTTAATGTATAGACAAGCGTTTATTAAAGCAGTCGTATATAACTAAACAATATCACAAAATCAAGAGAAAACTAACAAGGATGTGAAACCTGGCAACACGGATCCGCAGAGTTTTTGAGAGAGACAGCAGTGTATTCCAGTCTATAACTGGACAGCGTTTCGGGAATCAACAGCCCAGCGGTCCAGTCTGTGGCCAGGCCTCCCAGCACATATAGCATTTTTCCCATATTTCTAGACTTGTCAGATTTCGTATCGATGGGCGAGTTTATTGGGAAGCGGAGCTCATCGTTTGAGTAAAAACACCGCCATTATATTTCGGGCCAAATATCCGTCACGTCACTGGCGAAATTTTATTTGGTTCTTTCAACATTTATTGATCATAAATGAAAAATTACCATTCTTAACTGGGGAAAAAATCATGCTTTTGCATTTAAAATTAAGTCCTTTCTAAAATTTTCTCTTATACCCTTAAAGTTATATTTCGTTTATTTAAGTTAATGTAATTATTAATAATTTTGTACAAACGAACCTTAGAAAACTTATCTAACCTTATTATAACAAGCGCAATATAATTTAGCCTATTCCAGCTAAATATATTTTAGAAAAGTTTACAATAATTTAATAATAAACAATATATTTTTTCGTTAGGTTCAGAATAATTTTTGCGAAATTATTGCATAAACAAATTTTCGCTCGTCTTATTCAGCAAGAAGAGCGTTGCTGTTTAAGTCAAAATCGCAAGTGCTACCCACTCGGCACGACATGATATATATATATATATATATATATATATATATATATATATATATATATATATATATATATATATATATATATATTGTTAAATGTTGATGAAGATAGGGAAGCTGTGATTTCGTGTATAGGGCAAGGAAGAATAACATCTTGTAGGAGTGAGGAAGAGCCAGTTGTGAGTGTGGGGGAAGTTCGTGAGGCAGTAGGTAAAATGAAAGGGGGTAAGACAGCTGGGATTGATGGGATAAAGATAGAAATGTTTGTTGCAACCCCTGAATGGGTTACAATGATTATTATATATATATATATATATATATATATATATATATATATATATATATATATATATATATATAATATATATATATATATATATATATATATATAATGTATATTATCTTTTCATATAATTTTATATTGCTTATATTTGCGATAATAGCTAAATCGCAAATGTATTGCCTTATATTGTTATTTGACGTAGCTTATGTTGTGAGGTAGGATGTTACATATTAAGTGCTCAGTTCAAGTCTTGATTGTCAAACTACTGTAATTATCGCTTGTCGCTCGTTATACTGCCGGCTTCTGAGCTGTGCTGCCCACAGAGCTATCACGTGATCGAGGGGGGGTGTCCTCACCTCTCGTGAAGTATTCAGTCTGCTCTAGACTCGCTTGGTGGTTGGACAGATTGTCTGTCTCATTATTCTTGTTAGTTCTGTAGAACTCTGTTCACAGAACATTGTATAGACTTCGTGATTTTCGACGTTGTACTGAGGTTGTGTGTCACATAGACACTCTGAGCATCTCAGGTCCTTAGCTATAGCTTCTGACCTAATTTTGTACTGGTTTCTGTGTATTGTCACAGTCGGGTTTTTCCTATGCTGAACTTAGATTCAGTAGTATGGGAGTTTTGTAACTTTTGTGGAGGATCTGCTGATGGTCCCTACTTAGTGTCGTTATATTATCTCCCAGTTCCTGATTCTGTGTCGCAGTCGCATATTGCATTGCTATTGGGCTTAGCATTCTTTTCATTGTTCAAGCAGACTGTTCTGGTTGCCAGTCGGTCAAGAAGTTAGTTTATGTGAGGACTTTGTCAGTCACTTGTTTAAGTCTAGTCGAGTCGTGAGACATAGTGAACTACTTAGAGCACTTACACGCATACACAAACTTACTTGTACATATTTGTAATATCTTATTATATGTTAATGTACCAGACGGTACTTAAGAATTATAAATGTGATATGTGCTTTCAACACAATAATATTGAACTCGAGAGATTGATATTATTTTCGTTGCTGTGATTAATTTAATTTGATAATATACCTCTAGACTTAATAAATTTATTAAATTTCAATTTCTCTCGTTAGTAGCCTACCAGTTATAATCCTGAAGCACTATTGAATACTGAATTTTAATGGATAATTGGACAAGGATACTGACTACTTGTTACGAAAACCCAGTAACAGGCTGGATGCTAGAAGGGCAGTCCTTTCTAGTATTCACTGGAGATCTCTAAGCTTTTAGAATCGCGTTTTTTGTAACAATGTTAAAAGCAGGTGGGGATATAGTTTTGGAGTGGTTGGTGCAATTATTTAATAAATGTATGGAAGAGGGTAAGGTACCTAGGGATTGGCAGAGAGCATGCATAGTTCCTTTGTATAAAGGCAAAGGGGATAAAAGAGAGTGCAAAAATTATATGGGGATAAGTCTGTTGAGTATACCTGGTAAAGTGTATGGTAGAGTTATAATTGAAAGAATTAAGAGTAAGACGGAAAATAGGATAGCAGATGAACAAGGAGGCTTTAGGAAAGGTAGGGGGTGTGTGGACCAGGTGTTTACAGTGAAACATATAAGTGAACAGTATTTAGATAAGGCTAAAGAGGTCTTTGTGGCATTTATGGATTTGGAAAAGGCGTATGACAGGGTGGATAGGGGGGCAATGTGGCAGATGTTGCAAGTGTATGGTGTAGGAGGTAGGTTACTGAAAGCAGTGAAGAGTTTTTACGAGGATAGTGAGGCTCAAGTTAGAGTATGTAGGAAAGAGGGAAATTTTTTCCCAGTAAAAGTAGGCCTTAGACAAGGATGTGTGATGTCACCGTGGTTGTTTAATATATTTATAGATGGGGTTGTAAGAGAAGTAAATGCGAGGGTCTTGGCAAGAGGCGTGGAGTTAAAAGATAAAGAATCACACACAAAGTGGGAGTTGTCACAGCTGCTCTTTGCTGATGACACTGTGCTCTTGGGAGATTCTGAAGAGAAGTTGCAGAGATTGGTGGATGAATTTGGTAGGGTGTGCAAAAGAAGAAAATTAAAGGTGAATACAGGAAAGAGTAAGGTTATGAGGATAACAAAAAGATTAGGTGATGAAAGATTGAATATCAGATTGGAGGGAGAGAGTATGGAGGAGGTGAACGTATTCAGATATTTGGGAGTGGACGTGTCAGCAGATGGGTCTATGAAAGATGAGGTGAATCATAGAATTGATGAGGGAAAAAGAGTGAGTGGTGCACTTAGGAGTCTGTGGAGACAAAGAACTTTGCCCTTGGAGGCAAAGAGGGGAATGTATGAGAGTATAGTTTTACCAACGCTCTTATATGGGTGTGAAGCATGGGTGATGAATGTTGCAGCGAGGAGAAGGCTGGAGGCAGTGGAGATGTCATGTCTGAGGGCAATGTGTGGTGTGAATATAATGCAGAGAATTCGTAGTTTGGAAGTTAGGAGGAGGTGCGGGATTACCAAAACTGTTGTCCACAGGGCTGAGGAAGGGTTGTTGAGGTGGTTCGGACATGTAGAGAGAATGGAGCGAAACAGAATGACTTCAAGAGTGTATCAGTCTGTAGTGGAAGGAAGGCGGGGTAGGGGTCGGCCTAGGAAAGGTTGGAGGGAGGGGGTAAAGGAGGTTTTGTGTGCGAGGGGCTTGGACTTCCAGCAGGCATGCGTGAGCGTGTTTGATAGGAGTAAATGGAGACAAATGGTTTTTAATACTTGACGTGCTGTTGGAGTGTGAGCAAAGTAACATTTATGAAGGGATTCAGGGAAACCGGCAGGCCGGACTTGAGTCCTGGAGATGGGAAGTACAGTGCCTGCACTCTGAAGGAGGGGTGTTAATGTTGCAGTTTAAAAACTGTAGTGTAAAGCACCCTTCTGGCAAGACAGTGATGGAGTGAGTGATGGTGAAAGTTTTTCTTTTTCGGGCCACCCTGCCTTGGTGGGAATCGGCCAGTGTGATAATAAAATAAATAAATATATAAATAAATATATATATATATATATATATATATATATATATATATATATATATATATATATATATATACATTATATATATATATATATATATATATATATATATATATATATATATATATATATTATATATATATATATAATATATATATATATATATATATATATATATATATATATATATATATATATATATATATATATATATATATATGCAAGGAATTCGCGAGAGCAGGCGAAATATACACAAACACTGATCACTGGGTGAAGGAGACTCGAACCTACGAACCTTAGGACAAGGTACGCAGTGCTTTACCAATCTACCCACACTGGACAATACCTTGGCGTGTAGCATGAGTTACACGTTTGATCCAACGTGTAGCACATGCTACACGCCAAGGTATTGTCCAGTGTGGGTAGATTGGTAAAGCACTGCGTACCTTGTCCTAAGGTTCGTAGGTGCGAGTCTCCTTCAGCCAGAGATCAGTGGTTGTATATATATATATATATATATATATATATATATATATATATATATATATATATATATATATATATATATATATATATATATATAGGCAATCACTCACGAGTAAACATGCACATGCGTTCATACATGTAGCAAACACATTCACTTAGTGTCTATTGACAAGTACTGTTGACAAATATTAATACACATTCCCCAGTTAGGAGTCATCAGGCTGGGAGAGTAACACAGGTAGGCAGCAGAGGATAGGCAGCAGGTGTCATGCCATCACCTCTAATGTCGGTAATTCACGTACCCGTTCGTGTATGGATTTCCGATTGTCACCACACTCGGTTTGTCTGTGGTGATTCGTGAGACAATGTGTCATTATTTATGGGGCAGTGTGTGTGTGTGTGTGTGTGTGTGTGTGTGTGTGTGTGTGTGTGTGTGTGTGTGTGTGTGTGTGTACTCACCTATTTGTGGTTGCAGGTGTCGATTCATAGCTCCTGGCCCCGCCTCTTCACTGACAACTACTAGGTCCTCTCTCTCCCTGCTCCATGAGCTTTATCATACTTCGTCTTGAAACGATGTATGGTTCCCGTTTCCACTACGTCACTTGCCAGACTATTCCACTTCCTGACAACTCTATGACTTAAGAAATACTTCCTAACATCTCTTTGACTCATCTGAGTCCTCAACTTCTAATTGTAACCCCTTGTTTCTGTGTCCCATCTCTGGAACATCCTGTCTCTGTCCACCTTATCTATTCCTCGCAGTATTTTTGTATGTCGTTATCATGTCTCCCCTAACTCTCCTGTCCTCCAGTGTCGCCAGGCAGATTTCCCTTAATATTTTTTCATAGGGCATTCCCCTTACCTCTGGAACTAGTCTCATTGTAAACCTTCGCACTTTTTCAAATTTCTTGAAGCGCTTGACCAGGTGTGGGTTCCAAACTGGTGCTGCGTACCGCAGTATGGGCCTGACGTACACTGTGTACAGTGTCTTGAACGATTCCTTAATGAGGTATCGGAACGCTATTATAAGGTTTGCCAGGCGCCCATATGCTGCAGCAGTTATCTGGTTGATGTGCACTTCAGAGATGTGCTCGGTATTATGCTCACCCCAAGATTCTTTTCCTTGAGTGAGATTTGCAGTCTTTGGCCACGTAGCGGTCTTTTTTGCCCTTCCCCCATCCTCATGGAACAATCACTACAAAATGCGACTAAAAATAAGAACAATCACTACAAAATACAACTAAAAAATAAGAACAGTCATTACAAAAGCAACTGAAAAAAATAATAATAATCACTACAAAACACACTAAAAAAATTACTACCAAATGCAACTAAAAATAAGAACACTCACTACAAAATACAATTAAAAATATGAAGTCATTACAAAATCTAACTAAATATGAAACATTACTCTACAATTCTGCTAGACCAAAAAATAAGAAAAAAAAATCACTACAAAATACAGCTAAGAAAAAAAAGAAGAACGTTACGAAACACAACTAGGAAAAAAACAATCACTACAAAATACAACTAGGGAAAAAAGGATCACTACAAAATACAACTTGGAAAAAAATCACTTCAAAATACAACTAGGAAAAGAGAACAATCACTACAAAATACCCACCGAGCCCCCACACCCTGGATCAGGAGAGCAAACAGGGAAGTCGAGAAGTTCAAAGTGGCCTGTCAACCCTGACTGAAGTTTTAATAAGGTGTCAGTTCCGTGTCAGAACCATCAGAACTGCCCTTTTTTTTTTACCTGCAAGTTCCTCTTGCTGCATGCAAATAAGAACCCTTCCCCTCCTCCAGTCAAAAAGAAAAAAAATTATATCTCGTAGAGAATCTTGTAGGAATTAATTCAGGACACTCATTTTGTAGGATTTAACTAAAGGATTTATGTTGCGAGGAGATTTTGTGGAATTTATTTGGCTTCCAGAGGTGTCAGATTATCAGCTTAGAGATGAGAAGTAGATGTAATTTCTTTTTCCTCTCAATGATCCTCCTCTCTCTTTTCTCTCTCTCTCTCTCTCTCTCTCTCTCTCTCTCTCTCTCTCTCTCAGACCATACGTCTCACTTGGGGATGGTGATTGGAGGGTTTCTCTCCTGTGTGAATGCCATCAGAGATCAGGGAAATCCTCGACTTGGTCTCAGGCGGAGGTTTTCTCACCTGAATTATTGCCCACATTCTCGCTGATGACGCCTTATCCTCTTTCTATTTCTCCTCCTCCTCTTACACCCCCTACCAGTTCTTATTACCCCTGGTTCTCCCTTTCCTCTTTAATTCTCTATTACTCCTCCTCTTCCTCTTGCAACTCCTTCCCATTCTTACAGACTCACCCTCTTTCTCCATTTTCTCCTTAATTCTCTATTACTTCTTCCACCCCCTCCCAATCCTCACAGTCTCCCTCTCGGTCTCCTTTTCCTTCTTAATTCCACATTCCTCCTCTTTCTTATTTTAAGTAATTGAAAAGATATGCAACAACTCTCCAGATTATTCCACTTCCTGGCAACTCTAAGGCTAAAGAAATACTTCCTAACATCCCTGTTACTCGTGCTATTTTTCGATCATCGAGAGCTTTATCCAGTCTCAACTGTCGCTTGAAATTTCTTCCGAGGATCGAAATGTAGCTTAAAAAACAATCCATATGTGGCAAATATTACAGTTTACCAAAACTGATTTCATTAAAGTAATTTACAGATACACAAATAACCCGCACATAAAAGAGAGAAGCTTACGACGACGTTTCGTAAGCTTCTCTCTTTTATGTGCGGGTTATTTGTGTATCGTTCCAGTCACGGTATTGTGCCTTTTTTGTTATTTAATTTACAGATTTTCCTATTCTCTCTTACACACCTTCCTTCCTTCCTTCTTCTTTCCTTCCTTCTGTTCTATATCTTCAGCCTGTATTTTCGTTTCCTTGTTTCCCACGAAGGAACAGTTATTCTTACAGATTTTTCTCTCTCTCTTTTCAGCAGTTACACTGGAAATGAGTTAATGAACAATTTTTATTTAAATTTTTGGTTATGTAGCCCATGTTTCTCTGAAGAATGTTTAACTAGCCTGTGATTCACTGAAGAATGTTTAACTAGCCTGTGATTCACTGAAGAATGTTTAACTAGCCTGTGATTCACTGAAGAACGTTTAACTAGCCTGTAATTCACTGAAGAATGTTTAGCTAGCCTGTGATTCACTGAAGAATGTTTAACTAGCCTGTAATTCACTGAAGAATGTTTAGCTAGCCTGTGATTCACTGAAGAATGTTTAACTAGCCTGTAAATCACTGAAGAATGTTTAGCTAGCCTGTAATTCACTGAAGAATGTTTAACTAGCCTGTGATTCACTGAAGAATGTTTAACTAGCCTGTGATTCACTGAATAATGTTTAACTAGCCTGTGATTCACTGAAGAATGTTTAGCTAGCCTGTGATTCACTGAAGAATGTTTAGCTAGCCTGTAATTCACTGAAGAATGTTTAACTAGCCTGTGATTCACTGAAGAATGTTTAACTAGCCTGTAATTCACTGAAGAATGTTTAACTAGCCTGTGATTCACTGAAGAATGTTTAGCTAGCCTGTGATTCACTGAAGAATGTTTAACTAGCCTGTAATTCACTGAAGAATGTTTAGCTAGCCTGTAATTCACTGAAGAATGTTTAGCTAGCCTGTGATTCACTGAAGAATGTTTAACTAGCCTGTGATTCACTGAAGAATGTTTAACTAGCCTGTAATTCACTGAAGAATGTTTAACTAGCCTGTGATTCACTGAAGAATGTTTAACCTGTGTTTCATTGAAGAATGTTTAACTAGCCTGTGATTCACTGAAGAATGTTTAACCTGTGTTTCATTGAAGAATGTTTAACTAGCCTGTGATTCACTGAAGAATGTTTAACTAGCCTGTGACTGACTGAAGAATGTTTAACTTTCATTGAAGAGCTATTCATTGAAGAATATTTAACCCATGTTTTATTGAAGAATGTTTAGCCCATGTTTCATTGAACATAAAAACAAAGAAAGAAAGCGCTGCAACGGGCCCACTGGCCCATACGGGGCAGGTCCATGTCAACCCCCGGCTTAGACCAATGGCCCATCCAGCCAGGTCACTTCCACTTAAGGAACTCGGCATCTGACCCAGTAGCACCAGCTAGTCAGGTTCAACTCACACCCACCCACAGCCATTCAGATATTTATCTAATCTATTTTTAAAACTACACAAGGTCTTAGCTTCTATAACGGTACTCGGGAGTTTGTTCCAATCATCCACAACTCTATTAACAAACCAGTGCTCTCCTATATCCTTCCTGAATCTGAATCTTTCCAGCTTAAAACCATTCCTGCGAGTCCTGTCTAGGCTAGATAATTTTAGTACGCTATTTACATTGAAGAATGTTTAACCCATGTTTCACTGAATAATGTTTAACCCATGTTTCACTGAAGAATGTTTAACCCATGTATCACTGAAGAATGTTTAACCCATGTTTCACTGAATAATGTTTAACCCATGTTTCACTGAAGAATGTTTAACCCATGTTTCACTGAAGAATGTTTAACCCATGTTTCACTGAATAATGTTTAACCCATGTTTCACTGAATAATGTTTAACCCATGTTTCACAGCCCATAATTTATGGGCTTAATTATGTGCTGTGTAAGTCGTAATTTTCCATTTTTATTAATAAAATGGAGTATTAGTGTCCATGTGATAACTTCTGGATACATCAACCAATTCGCTTCAGATTTTGTGCCCCACACTACACCATTGCCTTGGCATACTTTGAGGTAGAGGGGGCTGGGGTTATGCAATACGTGGATACCTATCTCTGATCGCCCAGCGATCAAAATGCTTCTAGAATTTTGAATTTTCTTACATCGGTAAGTTTTGCCATGGCTGTGAAATGTGTGTGTGTGTGTGTGTGTGTGTGTGTGTGTGTGTGTGTGTGTGTGTGCGCTCACCTAATTGTGGTTTCCTGGGTCAATTCATAGCTCTTGGCCCCTCTATTCACTTGTACCTACAAGGTCACTCCCTACTCCGTGAGCTTCATCATACCTCTTCTTAAGGTTAAGTATGGATCCTGCCTCCACCATCTAACTTTCCAGACTATTCCACTTCCTGACAACTCTGTGACTGAAGAAATGCTTCCTAACATCCTTTTGAGTCATCTGAATCTCCAATTTCCAGTTATCACCCCTTGTTGGTGTGTTCCATCTCTGAAACATCCTGTCTCTGTCCACCTTGTCGATTCATCTCAGTATTTTATATGTTATCATGTCCTCCTTGTCCCTCCTGTCCTAAAGGGTCGTCAGGTAAATTTCTCTTAACCTCTCCTCGTAGGACATATCCCTTAGCTCCGGGACTAGTCTCGTCGCAAACCTTTGCATTCTCTAATTTCCTGACGTGCTTGGACAGGTGGGGGTTCAAAACTAGTGCTGCATACTCCAATATGGGACTGATGTACACGGTAGACATATTCCTGAATGACTCTTTACTGAGATGTCGGAAGGCTATTCTTAGGTTTGCTAGTCGCCAGTATGTCGCAGCAGTTTCTTGGTTGATGAGCGTATCAGATGTGTTCAGTGTTATACTCACCCCAAGATTCTTTTCCTTGAGTGAGGTTGGATGTTTTTGGCCACCTAGACTGTATTCTCTCTGCAGTCTTATGTCCTTCTCCGATCTTCATGACTTTGCACTTGGCGGGATTGAACTCCAGGAGCCATTTGCAGGACCAGGTCTGTAACCTGTCCAGATCCCTTTGTAGCCCTGCCTGGTCCTCCTCTGATTGAATTCTCACTAACTTGACATCGTCTGCAAACATCGTTGTGTGTGTGTGTGTGTGTGTGTGTGTGTGTGTGTGTGTGTGTGTGTGAGTATGCGAGAAAGGTCGAGAGAAAGAGAGAGAGAGAGAGAGAGAGAGAGAGAGAGAGAGAGAGAGAGAGAGAGAGAGAGACAGAGAGCATTTAATAACTTTAGCAGTGCTGATAACGATTACAGATCTATACATTATCAGTCTCTCTTTCTCTCTCTCTCTCTCTTTCTCTCTCTCTCTCTCTTTCTCTCTCTCTCTCTTTCTCTCTCTCTTTCTCTCTCTCTCTCTCTTTCTCTCTCACACACACATACATTTAAGGATTCAACAAGGATTAAGCTATGACACCCAGCATTTTACAAGCTAAGACTTCTTATCCTTCCTTAGCTCATTTCCACGTATGATCCCAGCAATACAGCTATTGCAATTATTCCTCTTTATACTGTCTAATAACAGTAGATAGTTCTCCAACTGGCTAATAGTAGATAGTAGTAGATAGACCTCCATCGATACAGTAGAAGATAAACCTGTAGCAGATAGACCTCTGATTGTAGTAGTCTCCCGTCGATAATTTTTTGTTATTATCGGCCAATTATACTGAAAAACTATCGTTCACAGGTAAAACTATCCTCCGCAGGTAAAATTATCCTCAGCAGGTAAAACTATCCTCCGCAGGTAAAACTATCCTCCGCAGGTAAAATTATCCTCAGCAGGTAAAACTATCCTCCGCAGGTAAAACTATCCTCCGCAGGTAAAATTATCCTCAGCAGGTAAAACTATCCTCCGCAGGTAAAAAAAAAATAGGTAACAAACTTCGTCACTGTGAAAAATATTCATGGAAGAAAAAACTTTTGTGATATATTAAAAACTAGTAAAACAGTATTATAAACATCGGCCATAGGTAGAATTATCATCTCGAGATTTAAAAAAAAAAGTCCATTGGTAAAAAAATCAATAGATCATAAACAGCACCGATAGGTAAAATAAATCGTCGAGTTATAAAAATATTTTTCTAGTTTAAAAACATTGACCATGAAGGTAAAAAATATTTTTCTAGTTTAAAAACATTGACCATGAAGGTAAAAAATATTTTTCTAGTTTAAAAACATTGACCATGAAGGTAAAAAAAAAATTTCATGGGTAAGACCCATAATCCTTAAGTAAATTTATCGTCAATGGGTAGAAATACCTCGGCCATAAGTAACTCAAGTCCGACTATATGAAAATAACCGGTTTCCCTGAATCCCTTCACTAAATATTACCCTGCTCACACTCCAACATAGAATCTCCCATATATATATATATATATATATATATATATATATATATATATATATATATATATATATATATATATATATATATTCAGCCCAATGTTTATAGGCAAGAAAATCATTGTGAATAGGAAATAAATATCATTCGTAGGTAAACATATAGTACATATGTTTAAAACATCGATCATAGGTAAAAAAAAATATAAACTTGTGAAATAATTTACCTATTAAATGTATATTGGTAAAAAAATCATCAGTTTAAATAGCTCGAAATTTCGTTTTTTTTTTTTTTGTGTAAAGATTTTGAAAAAAATTTTCCTACATGTTTGTGCTTTTGTTTGTATGTCAGTTTGTGTGTCCGTCTCTTCTCCTGTCTGCCTCTCCTATCTGCACGTCTGTCCATTTTGTCTCTCTCTCATCTCTTCCTGTCTACCTCTCTTTGTGTGTGTCTCTCTCTCTTGTCCTTTCTACCCGTCTGCCTGTCTTCTCAGCTTGTCTGTCTGTCCTTTCTGCCTGTCTTTTCTATCAGTACGTCTGTCTCTCTTCTCATGCCTGTATCTCCTTTCCACCTGTCTGACTGCCTACCTTCCATGTCTCTCCTGTCTTTCCTCTCTTCTTGTCTTTATCCGCTTCCTTTATCCTTTAATATCTGTCTTCTCATTGCTTTTGTCTCTCATTTCCGTCTGTCTTTCTTTAAGTGTCTGTTTCTCCTATTTGTATGTCTCTCACCTATTCTCTTGTGTCTGTTTCTCTCTGCCCACTTTTTTCCTGTCCTTGACTGACTTTCTCGTTCTTGGTATCCCTCATCCTCTATCTTTAATCTCTGATTGTCTTAGTAATTGCCTGTCCACTTGCCTCTCTTTTCTGTCAATCATCCAGTGTGTGTGTGTGTGTGTGTGTGTGTGTGTGTGTGTGTGTGTGTGTGTGTGTGTGTGTGTTCACCTAATAGTGGTTGCAGGTGTCGATTCATAGCTCCTGGTCCCCGCCTCTTCACTGTTCGCTATTAGGTCCATCTGCTCCATGAGCTATATCATACATCTTCTTAAAGCTATGTATAGATTCTTCCTCCACTACATCACTCTTCAGATTGTGTGTGAAAGAGAGAGAGAGAGAGAGAGAGAGAAAGAGAGAGAAAGAGAGAAATTTTAGGTCTAAGGACGTATAAAATTTGCACTAAAATCATAATTTGTTTCCTAGTCTATGCACAAGTTTCTTTCATTTACAACCAATTTTAAGTATTTTTAAATTGTATACAAAAACAGTACATATAAGTTCTATACTAAAACTGCATACTACAAATACTTAAAAAATATTCCTTAAAATTTTACATAAAAATATACAATAAAAATTTAAATGAAAAATATACTTTTTTTTTTTTTTTACATTTAAAGAACACGCAAAAGTAACTGGCACTGAAATTTCAATTTTAGGATAAAATCTTCGCAGAAAGTCGTGTGTATGTGTGTGTGTGTGTGTGTGTGTGTGTGTACTCACCTAGTTGAGGTTGCAGGGGTCGAGTCCAAGCTCCTGGCCCCACCTCTTCACTGGTCGCTACTAGGTCACTCTCCCTGAACCGTGAGCTTTATCATACCTCTGCTTAAAGCTATGTATGGACCCTGCCTGTGTGTGTGTGTGTGTGTGTGTGTGTGTGTGTGTGTGTGTGTGTGTGTGTGTGTGTGTGTGTGTGTGTGTGCGTGCGTGCGTGCGCGCCCGTTCGTGCGTGTACGTCTTCATTCCAAATTCTGCTGAACTAAAATACCTGAATAGTCTTGAAATTACTTGTAACTAATTGAACTGACATGTTATCTTATTTAAATAACTCGTAGTGATCTATAATACCTCTCGGACTCACTAAAACTGAATTATTTTACAATTAAATTTATATACAAGATAGGTTACATATTTTTTAAAAGACTTGGATGTACTCAGTAATGGAGCACAATGTTATTATTGTTACAATACGCTAAACAAACCGTGTGATACATTCAGAACTGTTCTCTAAAGTGAACTACTTGTTGAACATGGTGAATTAGAGCACATAACTCACGAAATCGTAGTAACACGATTGCCAGGAGTTCAAGTCCCCCCAGTTTTGTGATTCGATTTAAAGCGTATACTATGATGGCGTTACTCTGGTCTAGTGCTATCGTCTGAGGATATATGGAAAACTGCGTATCTCTCAGTGTTTATACACTGAGAGATACGCAATTTTCAGTATCTATAGGTCGAGAGGTGTGTATTTTTCAATGTATAGAGATCGAGAGGTGTGTATTTTTCAGTGTATATACATCGAGATGTGTGTATTTTTCAGTGTATATAGAATGCGAGATGTGTATTCCTCTGTGTTACTATAACGAGTGGTATGCATCACTCAGCGTCTATGCATCGAGAGGTGTATAGACAGACCTAGAAGTGAGCATCTCTCGGTGTATATATTACGTGATGTGTGTATACCTAGGTGTACATTCACCGAGACATACACACAACAGGTGGAGATGTAGTTTTGGAGTGGTTAGTGTTTTTATTTAATAAATGTATGGAAGAGGGTAAGGTACCTAGGGATTGGCAGAGAGCGTGCATAGTTCCTTTGTATAAAGGCAATGGGAACAAAAGAGAGTACAAAAATTATAGAGGAATAAGTCTGTTGAGTGTACCTGGTAAAGTATATGACAGAGTTATTATTGAAAGAATTAAGAGTAAGACTGACAGTAAGATAGCAGATGAACAAAGAGGGTTTAGGATTGGGAAAAGGCGTATGCCAGTGTGGATAGGGGAGCAATGTGGCAAATGTTGTAAATGTATGGAATGGGAGGTAGGTTACTGAAAGCAGTGAAGAGTTTTTACGAGGATAGTGAGGCTCAGGCTATAATATGTAGGAGAGAGGGCGATTATTTCCCAGTGAAAGTAGGCCTTAGACAAGGATGTGTGATGTCACTATGGTTGTTCAATATATTTATAGATGGGGTTGTAAGAGAAGTGAATGCTCGGGTGTTGACAAAAGATTTGGGGTTAAAATATAAAGAATTTAACACAAAGTGGAAGTTGTCACAGTTGCTATTTGCTGATGACACTGTGCTTTTGGGAGATTCTGAAGAGAAGTTGCAGAGGTTGGTGGACGAATCTGGTAAGGTATGTAAAAGAAGAGAATTGAAAGTGAATATAGGAAAGAGTAAGGTGTTGAGGATAAAAAAAATAGGTAACAAAAAATTGGATATCAGATTGGAGGGAGAGAGTATGAAGGAGGTGAACGTATTTAGGTATTTAGGAGTGGATGTGTCAACAGATGAGTCTATGAAAGATTAGGTGAATCATAGAATTGACAAGGAAAAAAGGTGAGTGGTGCACTGAGTCTGTGGAGACAAAGAACTTTGTCCATGGAAGAAAAGAGGGGAATGTATGAGAGCATAGTTACACCAACGCTTTTATATGGGTGCGAAACATGGGTAGTGAATGTTGCAACAATGAAAAGGCTGTAGGCTATGGAGATATAATATAATGCAGAGAATTCGTAGTTTGGAAATTAGGAGGTGCGGCATTACCAAACCTATTATCCAGAAGGCTGATGAGGGGTTGTTGAGGTGGTTCGGACATGTAGAGAGGAAGGAACAATGTAGAATGACTTCGAGTGTGTATAAATCTGTAGTGGAGGGAAGGCGGGGTAGGGGTGAATGATGATGAAAGATTTTCTTTTTCAGGCCACCCTACCTTGGTGAGAAACGGCAGATATGTTAATAAATAAATAATTTCACCGAGAAGTATCTCTCAGTGTACGAGTATATACACAGTATATACTCGTACACTCAGTATAAATACATCGAGAGGTAAGCATCCTCGTGTTTATGCACCGAGTGTTTACCTTAATTCCAATTTTAGTGATCAACGTTTCCTTGTCTGGTGGTATATATATCTACATGAGTTACTCAAAAAAAAATATATAAAATTCTATAGAATAGAGTTAGTAAAGGGATGGATGACACGGTAGTAATTTCACCAACCAAAACGAATAGTTAAATAACCATCGTTACTAAGAGACTATCCCCCTTAAGTTCTCTGCTATTCTGCCTGGTTAGGTGCTCTTGGGCAAGGTAGTTAAGTGGATGGGTGATAGATCATCGTCAACCTGGGAGGAACGACACTTTGGACTGGCTCACAGCCTTGTATTACCATCCCAGTATCCCCTCTCCCCACTAGTCAAGGACTGATATAAGCCCTAAAATTATACAATGCATTTGCAGATATATTTAGTGCAGGCAATTGCAATTTATCGGTGTATTGGTGTTTTGCATCGAAAATCTATGAATATTGTTGTACTATTTTTTCCTGTTTTCCATACATGTTGGAAAATATTGGGCTGCAGTGTATGACTAATGTCTGGTGGTCAGGCCAGCGGCTCCACACCTCTCCCCAAAAAATATGGACTGTCAGGTACAGATATTATTATTTCGCTAGTGACTGACAGTGAAGAACAGACACTGGTGCAGAGCAAACTTTTATTGCAACAATGTCTCTCTCTCCGTGATAAGCTTGATCAAATTGCCACATTAAAAGCATTATTATTATCTGCAGGATGCTGTTGTATCGAGTGACTGATAAACCTTCATGTGAGTGGCACCTTTGTGGGTTTCTGTCCCTTACCTCTTTACTCATTCTTCCTTCTCCTTTTTCTCTCTTCCTATTTCCTGTCCCTCCTTCTCTTTCCCCTCTCACCAATTAATATTAGCTTCTATGTTATATTTTACAGTATCTCTTATCATTTTATCAGTGGAATAATACTCGCATGATAAATAATTCATGTGCAGCACCTGGGCCTACACATGTGTCTTAACCATATCAACACGTGTTGATATGAATGTTAAGACGTGTGTCTTAACTATGCCATCAACACATATGTCTTAATCATCTTGTGTCAGTATTATACCTTCAATCTAATGTTCCTTAGCTGACACAGCAACATCACAGAATCTTGACACAGAGAATGTCTTCTACAACTCTACTACTAAATCTCTGGCCCACTAGTGGGCCCTGCCAATATATGACATGACTTTCAACTGCTGCGCCTCTCCCCTTCCACTCGCTCCAATATAAGTTTCCAACTTCCTACCAATTGTTTCATTATAAAAAGATAATTTGTTAAAGTTATTTTATTTAATTTTATGAAAATCGTATACTGAGTATGTGGTGAAGTTGAAGCCATTGGTGTATAGGGTGAAGTTGAAGCCATTTGTGTATAGGGTGAAGTTGAAGCCATTTGTGCACAGGGTGAAGTTGAAGCCATTTGTGCGCAGGGTGAAGTTGAAGCCATTTGTGTACAGGGTGAAGTTGAAGCCATTTGTGTACAGGGTGAAGTTGAAGCCATTTGTGTACAGGGTGAAGTTGAAGCCATTTGTGCGCAGGGTGAAGTTGAAGCCATTTGTGTACAGGGTGAAGTTGAAGCCATTTGTGCACAGGGTGAAGTTGAAGCCATTTGTGCGCAGGGTGAAGTTGAAGCCATTTGTGTACAGGGTGAAGTTGAAGCCATTTGTGTACAGGGTGAAGTTGAAGGCATTTGTGTACAGGGTGAAGTTGAAGCCATTTGTGTACAGGGTGAAGTTGAAGCCATTTGTGTACAGGGTGAAGTTGAAGCTATTTGTGTACAGGGTGAAGTTGAAGCCATTTGTGTACAGGGTGAAGTTGAAGCCATTTGTGTACAGGGTGAAGTTGAAGCCATTTGTGTATAGGGTGAAGTTGAAGCCATTTGTGTACAGGGTGAAGTTGAAGCCATTTGTGTACAGGGTGAAGTTGAAGCCATTTGTGTACAGGGTGAAGTTGAAGCCATTTGTGTACAGGGTGAAGTTGAAGCCATTTGTGTACAGGGTGAAGTTGAAGCCATTTGTGTACAGGGTGAAGTTGAAGTCATGTATAACTAGATCTTTTATTTGATCAGTTAAGATGAGTTGTTTTCTAATATTAATTCATTGAGAACCTGTTCAGATTTCGAATCAGTCTGGGAATGATTTCTGATACAATTAAGTCCAGACAAGCGTTCATCCAAAGCAAAATCGCTAATGACTGCTCGTCTTGTGATGCAATAGCTGTTTTCAGGCTGTCTACAAAACTGGGCCAGGTAGGAAAAATATGCAGGAGTGTTGAAAAGCTCTTACAGATCCAAGGAGACCCATATGTGGAATATAAAGCTGAAGGTAAGAAGAGTTCTTTGGCCTAAAACTGAGGTCCTCTTCAGTAGACTATCACGTAAATTCGTGTTCGCTAACAACCATTTCTTCATTTTGGACTAATGTTTTCACTGTCAGCTGATTTATTAGGTTTAAAGGCTTTCAATTACATAAAGGATAATTAGTGCTTGGAAGCTCACTACTCTTTCACAGAGGCTGTTTTGTGTATTGTGATATGACATATTTACTGTGATCTTGTGTCTCGGTGTATATACCCTCATGGTTAATACTGTGTATAAAAACATAAGAGCATACGAAAGGAGGAACACTGCGGAAGGCCTACTGGGCCATACAAGGCAGGTCCTTCTTACCCAACATTTCATACCATTTTTGAATAGTATTTTGCAGTTAGTTAATATGTTATAAAACGATAATTAGAAGGATTTTCGATTAAGCTGAATATTTACAATACGTTGACATGTTGTGGTGTTGTGATAGTGTCTTGACATGTTGTGGTGTTGTGATAGTATCTTGACATTTTGTGGTGTTGTGATAGTGTCTTGACATGTTGTGGTGTTGTGATAGTGTCTTGACATGTTGTGGTGTTGTGATAGTGTCTTGACATGTTGTGGTGTTGTGATAGTATCTTGACATGTTGTGTTGTGATAGTGTCTTGACATGTTGTGGTGTTGTGATAGTGTCTTGACATGTTGTGGTGTTGTGATAGTATCTTGACATGTTGTGGTGTTGTGATAGTATCTTGACATGTTGTGTTGTGATAGTATCTTGACATGTTGTGATGTTGTGATAGTGTCTTGACATGTTGTGGTGTTGTGATAGTATCTTGATTACCTCATACATGTGGACTGTAGCCACTGTTGGCGAAACGTGATAGTGTCTTGACATGTTGTGTTGTGATAGTGTCTTGACATGTAGTGTTGTGATAGTACTTTGACATGTTGTAGTGTTGTGATAGTGTCTTGACATGTTGTAGTGTTGTGATATTGTCTTGACATGTTGTAGTGTTGTGATAGTGTCTTGACATGTTGTAGTGTTGTGATAGTGTCTTGACATGTTGTAGTGTTGTGATAGTGTCTTGACATGTTGTAGTGTTGTGATAGTGTCTTGACATGTTGTAGTGTTGTGATAGTGTCTTGACATGTTGTAGTGTTGTGATAGTGTCTTGACATGTTGTAGTGTTGTGATAGTGTCTTGACATGTTGTAGTGTTGTGATAGTGTCTTGACATGTTGTGTTGTGATAGTGTCTTGACATGTTGTGGTGTTGTGATAGTGTCTTGACATGTTGTGTTGTGATAGTGTCTTGACATGTTGTGGTGTTGTGATAGTGTCTTGACATGTTGTGGTGTTGTGATAGTGTCTTGACATGTTGTGGTGTTGTGATAGTATCTTGACATGTTGTAGTGTTGTGATAGTGTCTTGACATGTTGTAGTGTTGTGATAGTATCTTGACATGTTGTGGTGTTGTGATAGTATCTTGACATGTTGTAGTGTTGTGATAGTATCTTGACATGTTGTAGTGTTGTGATAGTATCTTGACATGTTGTGGTGTTGTGATAGTATCTTGACATGTTGTAGTGTTGTGATAGTATCTTGACATGTTGTAGTGTTGTGATAGTGTCTTGACATGTTGTAGTGTTGTGATAGTGTATTTGTTATAAAAACTTAATTCAGGGCAGTGAGCACCTTTTTGTCTGCTCAGTTCCTTTTTTAACAGCTACTTTACGGAATTTAAGTCAGTAATGGTAATATCAGATTATTTAATATAAATACCATAAGAATAGATAAACTTTTCCTACTAGTCAAGGCAAAAAAAATGACACCAAGAACGATAATGTTAGTAAATAAGATACCCAACATTTGGGCGTTTTTATTCTAGAAACGTTTCGCCAGCCAGTGGCTTCTTTCACTCTAATAAAGAGAACGTAGAAGATGAGGACTGAAGAAGTCACTGGTTGGTGAAACGTTTCCAGAACAAAAATACCCAAATGTTGCACAAGTATCTCATTTATAAACATGTCAGGTTTTTAAACAATTTATTCACAGAAATAACGTTTCAACGCGTGAAAAGAAAATATTTCGTAGTGTGGGAAGAAAACTCTGCAATGTTTGGAAAGAGAACGTTTTAATATGCGCTAAGAAAACGTCTTGGGTTTAGCTTCCACAGAGAAGCGTCCCACAATAAGGTCTGGAAAACTTCATCAAGCGCTCCACTGGCTGGGAAGAACTGTGTCCTCACCTCTCACTTTCTCACTGGCCTGCTTATACCCTATGTTAAAATTGCAGCAGCAACAACAGTAAGATCATAAGAAAAGAGCAACACTGCAGGAGGCCTGTTGGCCCATACTAGGCAGGTCCTTCACAATCCCTCTCACTAACCCATTTTCAAAGCTACCCAAGGAATAAGGTTTGATAATTCCATTAACTCATGTGCAAGTCAAATCCAACCCCTCTCACTCATGTATTTATCCAACCTAAATTTGAAACTACCCAAGGTTTTAGCTTCAATAACCCTACTAGGCAAAATATTAAAATGGTTGTTAGTTAAGATACGTATGCAACAGTTAGGTATCTGTATTTCGAAACGTTTTGCCTAGACAGTAGTCGTCTTCAGTCAAGTACAGAGAAGTTGGTAGAAGCAGAAGAGATGTGAAGACAATGATCAGTCCATCACCCTTGAAGACGTAGTTTTGAGGTGGTCAGTCCCTCAGCCTGGAGAAGAGTATTTGTTCCATAGTCTGTATCTAAGGTCGGAGGAAACTCGATCCTCGGAAGTTCGAGTTTCTTCCGGTCTGAGATAAGTGTTCTACTTAGCGTAAGCATTCTAATATCTTTCGTTGTTCAGTGCATGCAGGAGAGATGAAAAACTAATCATCTACATGATTCTGGCTGCTCTGGATCCAACGCCTAGCTTGGCTGGGCGCCAGAGTATTGTCCGGTCTGGCATGGTGTGTACAATACTGCGTACTTTGTTGCAAAGCTCGTAGGTTTCCTTGGTAGGTCACCCTGCCTGGTGTGTCACCCTTCCTGGTGAGTCACCTATCGTGTCCTCAATCTTTGATAATACCCTTCTCCTATTACACACTGTTTTTCCCGACTCCAGACTCCGCTACCCGTCCCTTTCCATAACGTCCTCTCTCTCCCTACTGCTCCCCGCCAACCCCTCCCTCCTCACTGCCTCACACTCCGTTTCCTTTGCCTCCCTCTACTTCCCCATAGCTTCCCTCATCTCGCAATATTTCCCTCCCTCCCCTTCCCAAAGTTCTTCCTCTCCTTCCCACTGCTCCCTTCCTCTTTCACTAACTCCCACACCCTTCCCTTAGTCACCAACCCCTGAGCCTTGACCCTTCTTGCTGGAGGAGGTGATTATCGTAGTAATAATTGACCCCTGACAAGAAAACCCCATCAGTGACAATTATACTCCATCACCTCTAATGATTGCCCAGAAATTGTTCTTGTTCTTCTGCTGCTGCTTCTGCTGCTGCTTCTGCTGCGGTTGCTGCTACTGCTGTTCCTGCTGCTGACTACTGCTGTTCCTGCTGCTGACTACTGCTGTTGCTGCTACATCTGCTGCTGCTGACTGCTGGTGATGCTGTTGCTATTGGTGATGCTAGTGTTAGTGATGTTGCTGATTCTTTTGATGTTGCAAGTGATGTTGCTAATTCCGATATTGCAAGTGATGCTGATACTGATTCTGTTGCCAGAGATGCTGTTGCTGATTCTGTTAATGCTACTGTTGATGTTGCTGATGCTGATTCTGTTGTTGCTGATTCTGTTGCTATTGCTAGTGATGCAACTGTTGATTCTGTTACTGCTGCTATTTCTGTTGATGCTAGTGCTGAGGCTGTTGGTGTCATTGCTGCATCTGCTAGCAATGCTTCTGCTATTGGTGTTATTTCTACTGCCGCTTCTCGTGCTACCGCTGCTACCATTGCTACTACTGTTGCTACTGTCGCTGCTACTGTTAGTCCTCTTGAAAACTTTTCTTCTGGTGAGAGTTTGCTTTGTAAACACACACTGACGACTGTTGTTTTCCTTAAGTTTCAACCCGGGAATTTTTCCTCAAAACTTACCAAGAAGAACTTTCTGCAATCGTCTTCCCTTGAAAACAACTATGATAAACGTACCAAGAAAAGTTTGCTTATGTATATATATATATATATATATATATATATATATATATATATATATATATATATATATATATATATATCCTTTGGAGAAATTCTTATTATGCATAAGAAACTTAGGTGGAGAAGCAAGGACAGGATCAATTAAATTGATGGAAAGGTTCGTTCTGTGGTGCGATTTCCACTGGTCTTCTAAAATGCTGGATTGTTGCAACTGAGGTACGCTGCTATCATGAACGCTGCCATCATGAGCGTTGCTATCGTGAACGCTGCCATCAGGTACGCTGCTTTCAGGTACGCTGTCATCATGAGCGTTGCTATCGTGAACGCTGCCATCAGGTACGCTGCTATCATGAACGCTGTCATCATGAATTCTGTCATCATGAACGCTGCCATCATGAACGCTGCTATCGTGAACGCTGCTATCGTGAACGCTGTCATCATGAATTCTGTCATCATGAACGCTGCCATCATGAACGCTGCCATCATGAACGCTGCCATCATGAACGCTGCCATCATGAACGCTGTCATCATGAACGCTGCCATCATGAACGCTGCCATCATGAACGTTGCCATCACGAACGCTGCCATCACGAACGCTGCCATCATGAACGCTGTCATCATGAACGCTGCCATCATGAACGCTGCCATCATGAACGCTGCCATCATGAACGCTGTCATCATGAACGCTGTCATCATGAACGCTGCCATCATGAACGCTGTCATCATGAACGCTGCCATCATGAACGCTGTCATCATGAACGCTGCCATCATGAACGCTGCCATCATGAACGCTGCCATCATGAACGCTGCCATCAGGTACGCTGCTATCATGAACGCTGCCATCATGAACGCTGCCATCAGGTACGCTGCTATCAGGAACGCTGCCATCATGAACGCTGCCATCAGGTACGCTGCCATCATGAACGCTGCCATCATGAACGCTGCCATCATGAACGCTGCCATCAGGTACGCTGCTATCATGAACGCTGCCATCATGAACGCTGCCATCAGGTACGCTGCTATCATGAACGCTGCCATCATGAACGCTGCCATCAGGTACGCTGCCATCATGAACGCTGTCATCATGAACGCTGCCATCATGAACGCTGCCATCATGAACGCTGCCATCATGAACGCTGCCATCAGGTACGCTATCATGAACGCTGCCATCATGAACGCTGCCATCAGGTACGCTGCTATCATGAACGCTGCCATCATGAACGCTGCCATCAGGTACGCTGCCATCATGAACGCTGCCATCATGAACGCTGCCATCATGAACGCTGCCATCAGGTACGCTGCTATCATGAACGCTGCCATCATGAACGCTGCCATCAGGTACGCTGCCATCATGAACGCTGTCATCATGAACGCTGCCATCATGAACGCTGCCATCATGAACGCTGCCATCATGAACGCTGCCATCAGGTACGCTGCTATCATGAACGCTGCCATCATGAACGCTGCCATCAGGTACGCTGCTATCATGAACGCTGCCATCATGAACGCTGCCATCAGGTACGCTGCCATCATGAACGCTGCCATCATGAACGCTGCCATCATGAACGCTGCCATCAGGTACGCTGCTATCATGAACGCTGCCATCATGAACGCTGCCATCAGGTACGCTGCTATCATGAACGCTGCCATCAGGTACGCTGCCATCATGAACGCTGCCATCATGAACGCTGCCATCATGAACGCTGCTATCGTGAACGCTGCCATCATGAACGCTGTCATCATGAATTCTGTCATCATGAACGCTGCCATCATGAACACTGCCATCATGAACGCTGTCATCATGAACGCTGCCATCATGAACACTGCCATCATGAACGCTGTCATCATGTACGCTGCCATCATGAACGCTATCATGAACGCTGCCATCATGAACGCTGCCATCATGAACGTTGCCATCATGAACGCTGTCATCATGAACGCTGCCATCATGAACGCTGTCATCATGAACGCTGCCATCATGAACGCTGCCGTCATGAACGCTGTCATCATGAACGCTGCCATCATGAACGCTGTCATCATGAACGCTGCCATCATGAACGCTGTCATCATGAACACTGCCATCAGGTACGCTGTCATCATGAACGCTGCCATCATGAACGCTGCCATCATGAACGCTGCCATCATGAACGCTGCCATCATGAACGCTGCCATCAGGTACGCTGCCATCATGAACGCTGCCATCATGAACGCTGCCATCATGAACGCTACCATCATGAACGCTGCCATCATGAACACTGCCATCATGAACGCTACCATCATGAACGCTGCCATCATGAACGCTACCATCATGAACGCTGCCATCATGAACGCTGCCATCATGAACGCTGTCATCATGAACGCTGTCATCATGAACGCTGCCATCATGAACGCTGTCATCATGAACGCTGCCATCAGGTACGCTGCTATCATGAACGCTGCCATCATGAACGCTGCCATCAGGTACGCTGCCATCATGAACGCTGCCATCATGAACGCTGCCATCATGAACGCTGCTATCGTGAACGCTGTCATCATGAACGCTGCCATCATGAACGCTGTCATCATGAACGCTGCCATCATGAACGCTGTCATCATGAACGCTGCCATCATGAACGTTGCCGTCATGAACGCTATCATGAACGCTGCCATCATGAACGCTGTCATCATGAACGCTGCCATCATGAACGCTGCCATCAGGTACGCTGTCATCATGAACGCTGCCATCATGAACGCTGCCATCATGAACGCTGCCATCATGAACGCTGCCATCATGAACGCTGCCATCATGAACGCTGCCATCAGGTACGCTGCCATCATGAACGCATGAACGCCATCATGAACGCTGCCATCATGAACGCTGTCATCATGAACGCTGCCATCATGAACGCTGCCATCATGAACGCTGTCATCATGAACGCTGCCATCTGAACGCTGCCATCATGAACGCTGCCATCATGAACACTGCCATCAGGTACGCTGTCATCATGAACGCTGCCATCATGAACGCTGCCATCATGAACGCTGCCATCATGAACGCTGCCATCATGAACGCTGCCATCATGAACGCTGCCATCATGAACGCTACCATCATGAACGCTGCCATCATGAACGCTGCCATCATGAACCCTGCCATCAGGTACGCTGTCATCATGAACGCTGCCATCATGAACGCTGCCATCATGAACGCTGCCATCATGAACGCTGCCATCATGAACGCTGCCATCAGGTACGCTGTCATCATGAACGCTACCATCATGAACGCTGCCATCATGAACGCTACCATCATGAACGCTACCATCATGAACGCTGCCATCATGAACGCTACCATCATGAACACTGCCATCATGAACGCTACCATCATGAACTCTTCCATCATGAACGCTACATCATGAACGCTGCCATCATGAACGCTACCATCATGAACGCTACCATCATGAACGCTGCCATCATGAACGCTGCCATCATGAACGCTGCCATCATGAACGCTGCCATCATGAACGCTACCATCATGAACGCTGCCATCATGAACGCTGCCATCATGAACGCTACCATCATGAACGCTGCCATCATGAACGCTACCATCATGAACGCTGCCATCATGAACGCTACCATCATGAACGCTGCCATCATGAACGCTGCCATCATGAACGCTGCCATCATGAACGCTGCCATCATGAACGCTACCATCATGAACGCTGCCATCATGAACGCTGCCATCATGAACGCTACCATCATGAACGCTACCATCATGAACGCTACCATCATGAACGCTGCCATCATGAACGCTGCCATCATGAACGCTGCCATCATGAACGCTGCCATCATGAACGCTACCATCATGAACGCTGCCATCATGAACGCTGCCATCATGAACGCTGCCATCATGAACGCTACCATCATGAACGCTGCCATCATGAACGCTGCCATCATGAACGCTACCATCATGAACGCTACCATCATGAACGCTACCATCATGAACGCTGCCATCATGAACGCTGCCATCATGAACGCTACCATCATGAACGCTACCATCATGAACGCTACCATCATGAACGCTGCCATCATGAACGCTGCCATCATGAACGCTGCCATCATGAACGCTGCCATCATGAACGCTACCATCATGAACGCTACCATCATGAACGCTGC
This sequence comes from Cherax quadricarinatus, assembly GCF_038502225.1. NCBI lineage: Eukaryota > Metazoa > Arthropoda > Malacostraca > Decapoda > Parastacidae > Cherax > Cherax quadricarinatus. The sequence continues at coordinate 14,679,798 of NC_091367.1, forward strand.
CATCATGAACGCTGCCATCATGAACGCTGCCATCATGAACGCTACCATCATGAACGCTGCCATCATGAACGCTGCCATCATGAACGCTACCATCATGAACGCTACCATCATGAACGCTGCCATCATGAACGCTGCCATCATGAACGCTGTCATCATGAACGCTGTCATCATGAACGCTGCCATCATGAACGCTGTCATCATGAACGCTGCCATCAGGTACGCTGCTATCATGAACGCTGCCATCATGAACGCTGCCATCAGGTACGCTGCCATCATGAACGCTGCCATCATGAACGCTGCCATCATGAACGCTGCTATCGTGAACGCTGTCATCATGAACGCTGCCATCATGAACGCTGTCATCATGAACGCTGCCATCATGAACGCTGTCATCATGAACGCTGCCATCATGAACGTTGCCGTCATGAACGCTATCATGAACGCTGCCATCATGAACGCTGCCATCATGAACGCTGCCATCATGAACGCTGCCATCATGAACGCTGCCATCATGAACGCTGTCATCATGAACGCTGCCATCATGAACGCTGCCATCATGAACGCTGCCATCATGAACGCTGCCATCATGAACGCTGCCATCATGAACACTGCCATCAGGTACGCTGTCATCATGAACGCTGCCATCATGAACGCTGCCATCATGAACGCTACCATCATGAACGCTACCATCATGAACGCTACCATCATGAACGCTGCCATCATGAACGCTGCCATCATGAACGCTGCCATCATGAACGCTGCCATCATGAACGCTACCATCATGAACGCTACCATCATGAACGCTGCCATCATGAACGCTGCCATCATGAACGCTGCCATCATGAACGCTACCATCATGAACGCTGCCATCATGAACGCTGCCATCATGAACGCTACCATCATGAACGCTACCATCATGAACGCTACCATCATGAACGCTGCCATCATGAACGCTGCCATCATGAACGCTACCATCATGAACGCTACCATCATGAACGCTACCATCATGAACGCTGCCATCATGAACGCTGCCATCATGAACGCTGCCATCATGAACGCTGCCATCATGAACGCTACCATCATGAACGCTACCATCATGAACGCTGCCATCATGAACGCTGCCATCATGAACGCTGCCATCATGAACGCTACCATCATGAACGCTGCCATCATGAACGCTGCCATCATGAACGCTACCATCATGAACGCTACCATCATGAACGCTGCCATCATGAACGCTGCCATCATGAACGCTGTCATCATGAACGCTGTCATCATGAACGCTGCCATCATGAACGCTGTCATCATGAACGCTGCCATCAGGTACGCTGCTATCATGAACGCTGCCATCATGAACGCTGCCATCAGGTACGCTGCCATCATGAACGCTGCCATCATGAACGCTGCCATCATGAACGCTGCTATCGTGAACGCTGTCATCATGAACGCTGCCATCATGAACGCTGTCATCATGAACGCTGCCATCATGAACGCTGTCATCATGAACGCTGCCATCATGAACGTTGCCGTCATGAACGCTATCATGAACGCTGCCATCATGAACGCTGTCATCATGAACGCTGCCATCATGAACGCTGCCATCATGAACACTGCCATCAGGTACGCTGTCATCATGAACGCTGCCATCATGAACGCTGCCATCATGAACGCTGCCATCATGAACGCTGCCATCATGAACGCTGCCATCATGAACGCTGCCATCAGGTACGCTGCCATCATGAACGCTGCCATCATGAACGCTGTCATCATGAACGCTGCCATCATGAACGCTGTCATCATGAACGCTGCCATCATGAACGCTGCCATCATGAACGCTGTCATCATGAACGCTGCCATCATGAACGCTGCCATCATGAACGCTGCCATCAGGTACGCTGTCATCATGAACGCTGCCATCATGAACGCTGCCATCATGAACGCTGCCATCATGAACGCTGCCATCATGAACGCTGCCATCATGAACGCTGCCATCATGAACGCTACCATCATGAACGCTGCCATCATGAACGCTGCCATCATGAACACTGCCATCAGGTACGCTGTCATCATGAACGCTGCCATCATGAACGCTGCCATCATGAACGCTGCCATCATGAACGCTGCCATCATGAACGCTGCCATCAGGTACGCTGTCATCATGAACGCTACCATCATGAACGCTGCCATCATGAACGCTACCATCATGAACGCTACCATCATGAACGCTGCCATCATGAACGCTACCATCATGAACGCTGCCATCATGAACGCTACCATCATGAACGCTGCCATCATGAACGCTACATCATGAACGCTGCCATCATGAACGCTACCATCATGAACGCTACCATCATGAACGCTGCCATCATGAACGCTGCCATCATGAACGCTGCCATCATGAACGCTGCCATCATGAACGCTACCATCATGAACGCTGCCATCATGAACGCTGCCATCATGAACGCTACCATCATGAACGCTGCCATCATGAACGCTACCATCATGAACGCTGCCATCATGAACGCTACCATCATGAACGCTGCCATCATGAACGCTGCCATCATGAACGCTGCCATCATGAACGCTGCCATCATGAACGCTACCATCATGAACGCTGCCATCATGAACGCTGCCATCATGAACGCTACCATCATGAACGCTACCATCATGAACGCTACCATCATGAACGCTGCCATCATGAACGCTGCCATCATGAACGCTGCCATCATGAACGCTGCCATCATGAACGCTACCATCATGAACGCTACCATCATGAACGCTGCCATCATGAACGCTGCCATCATGAACGCTGCCATCATGAACGCTACCATCATGAACGCTGCCATCATGAACGCTGCCATCATGAACGCTACCATCATGAACGCTACCATCATGAACGCTACCATCATGAACGCTGCCATCATGAACGCTGCCATCATGAACGCTACCATCATGAACGCTACCATCATGAACGCTACCATCATGAACGCTGCCATCATGAACGCTGCCATCATGAACGCTGCCATCATGAACGCTGCCATCATGAACGCTACCATCATGAACGCTACCATCATGAACGCTGCCATCATGAACGCTGCCATCATGAACGCTGCCATCATGAACGCTACCATCATGAACGCTGCCATCATGAACGCTGCCATCATGAACGCTACCATCATGAACGCTACCATCATGAACGCTACCATCATGAACGCTGCCATCATGAACGCTGCCATCATGAACGCTGCCATCATGAACGCTGCCATCATGAACGCTGCCATCATGAACGCTACCATCATGAACGCTACCATCATGAACGCTGCCATCATGAACGCTACCATCATGAACGCTACCATCATGAACGCTGCCATCATGAACGCTACCATCATGAACGCTGCCATCATGAACGCTACCATCATGAACGCTGCCATCATGAACGCTGCCATCATGAACGCTGCCATCATGAACGCTACCATCATGAACGCTGCCATCATGAACGCTGCCATCATGAACGCTGCCATCATGAACGCTACCATCATGAACGCTGCCATCATGAACGCTGCCATCATGAACGCTGCCATCATGAACGCTACTATCACTTGCCAAGATTTCTCATTTGATATTTTGCAAATACTGGTAAATGCAGACGACCATAGACGAGATATATAGAAAATATTAACTGACTCAGCGAAACCGGTTAGCGAGCGTAACCGGTTCCTAGTGGCTTGTGAAATGTTAAATGCTAAAATGTCTAAATGCTGAAATGTTAAAATGTTGAAATCCTGGGAATGTTGAAATGTTGAGATTCGTGCATGATGCAATCACGTGCCAAGAATTGGTACTAAATTTATTACAAACACAATTGAAGCAGTTTCCTAGGCAGTGTTTTGTCTGTGATTTCAGTGCTTTACCTACTTATCAAAACTGAAATGTCAGTTTTTGTCCGTCTTTGTTAGTCTGTGTTAGTCTCTGTTTGTACTGTCTTTGTTAGTCTGTGTTAGTCTCTGTTTGTACTGTCTTTGTTAGTCTGTGTTAGTCTCTGTTTGTACTGTCTTTGTTAGTCTGTGTTAGTCTCTGTTTGTACTGTCTTTGTTAGTCTGTGTTAGTCTCTGTTTGTACTGTCTTTGTTAATCTGTGTTAGTCTCTGTTTGTACTGTATTTGTTAGTCTGTGTTAGTCTCTGTTTGTACTGTCTTTGTTAGTCTGGGTTAGTCTCTGTTTGTACTGTATTTGTTAGTCTGTGTTAGTCTCTGTTTGTACTGTCTTTGTTAGTCTGGGTTAGTCTCTGCTTGCACTGTCTTTGTTAGTCTGTGTTAGTCTCTGCTTGCACTGTCTTTGTTAGTCTGTGTTAGTCTCTGTTTGCACTGTCTTTGTTAGTCTGTGTTAGTCTCTGTCTACACTGTCTTTGTTAGTCTCTGTCTACACTTTATTTGTTAGTCTGTGTTAGTCTCTGTCTACACTGTCTTTGTTAGCTTGTATTAGTCTCTGTCTACACTGTCTTTGTTAGCTTGTATTAGTCTATGTCTACACTGTCTTTGTTAGCTTGTATTAGTCTCTGTCTACACTGTCTTTGTTAGCTTGTATTAGTCTATGTCTACACTGTCTTTGTTAGTTTGTATTAGTCTATGTCTACACTGTCTTTGTTAGCTTGTATTAGTCTATGTCTACACTGTCTTTGTTAGCTTGTATTAGTCTATGTCTACACTGTCTTTGTTAGCTTGTATTAGTCTATGTCTACACTGTCTTTGTTAGTTTGTATTAGTCTCTGTCTACACTGTCTTTGTTAGCTTGTATTAGTCTATGTCTACACTGTCTTTGTTAGTTTGTATTAGTCTCTGTCTACACTGTCTTTGTTAGTTTATGTTAGTCTCTGTCTGCATTATTTTTTCTACCTGTTTGCCATGTTTCACCTGTCTACACCTAGCGTAGACAGGCGGGTTATTTGTGTATCGTTCCAGTCACGGTATTGTGCCTTTTTTTGTTATTTTGTCAAATATTTTTTCTCAAGATTTGTTTACCTGTGTAGTTGAAGGCTCAGTGGTGGTTCAGCAGCCTCGAGTACTAAGGAACATTGTAGAATTCCTAACACTGTAGTACTCTTATCAAGGGAGGTTCCCTGGCGCCGGTGAGGGGATCTTCATCCCAGAAATTGGAGATGTAATCTCTTTTCCTTGGATCAAACCTGACTGCCTCATCGTTCCTGGCTCCACGTTTATTAGTTTTTGTTTCACAGTAATAATAATAATAATAATAATAATAATAATAATAATAATAATAATCGCAGCCAACCAACAGCAAAAACAGAAGAAGGAAGAGGAGGAGGAGGAAGAAGACGAGGAGGAAGAGAAGAAGAAAAGTGAAGGAATAGGAAGAAGAGGTGAGAATACGAGGTAGAAGAGGTGGGATAATAGAAGGAAGAGGAAGACGACGAGGAGGACAAGATGATGGAAGAGAAAATAAGAGGAACAGGAGCAAGGAGGAGGAGACAAGGAGGAAGAAATAGAGAATGAGGAAGTGGAGGAAGAAGAGAAAGAGGAAGAAAAAGAAGAGGATGAGGAGGAGGAAGAAGAGAAAAAGAGGATGAGGAGGAGGAAGAAGAGAAAGAGGAATAAATAGAAGAGGATGAGGAGGAGGAGGAAGAAGAGAAAGAGGAAGAAAGAGAAGAGAATGAGGAGGAGGAGGAAGAAGAGAAAGAGGAAGAAAGAGAAGAGGATGAGGAAGAAGAGAAAGAGGAAGAAAAAGAAGTGGAGGAAGAAGATAATGAGGGAAAAAAAGAAGAGGAGGAGGAGAAGGAAGAGAAGGAACAGATTTTAATATCCACGAGGGTCAAGAGGATAAATAATAAAAAAAGAGTCAAGAAGAGTAGGAAGAAAATGAGTCGCCTCAAGAAAGACTCTTGAAAATTTGTAAATAAAAAAATAATATATTTTTGCTCTGAACAAACACAGTTTTGTGCCAAATAATTTATTGCAATTTTCTCTTTCCAGATTTAGTAGGACTTTGATGTATTATTGTATAATCGATTATATTGTGATATACTGTTGTATGATGTATAATGTTGTATACCTTTTCTAATGGGGTGCAATGTATTTTAAATTTTAGATATAATATACTGAAATATATTGAAATATAGGGTTCTATTATATTCTATAATATTGATATATAATGTAATATATCGTAGTATAATGACATACGTATAATGCACAATGTCTTGCATTATAGATTGGTAAGAACATGACATAAAAATGACGGAACAGTGCAATAGGCCTATTGGCCTATTCTAGGCAGGACAAATTCTCACCAAACCACTGGAGAGGGTTTCGGTGGGTCAACGCCCCCGAGGCCCGGTCTCTGACCAGGCTTCATAGTGGATCAGGGCCTGATCAACCAGGCTGTTACTGTTGGCTACACGCAACCCGATGTACGAACCACAATCCGGCTGGTCAGGTACTGACTTTAGGTGCCCGTCCAGTGCCTGCTTGAAAACAGCCAGGGGACTATTGGTAATCCCCCTTATGTATACCATGCTGTTAATACTAGCAGCTTTCTTTTGTTCTTAACATTATTTATTACATGTAAATATATTTTTTAAAATGCACAAAGAAATATTTGTTAGTTTAATGCTGCCAAATTTTAGTGACGCTGTGAAGGGTTACTCAGCCCTGTAATAACTTCAGACAGTATTACCCAGGCTGGCTCCTCCTCAGGGAAATTAATGAATAGAAAAAGAAATAATAAGAGACAAACATAAACACTTTATTATATAGAAAATATAAAATATAAAACACTTAAATATGAAATATTAATCCTACATTAAAGAAAAATGAAAAATATAAATGATAACTGAATTCAACGCTAATATATATAGGGGTGTCTGGTGTTGGTGACACTGTGTTGTTGAAATCGTAGCCGTTGCTGATGATGGGAGGGGGGGTCGCAGGTGTTGGTTACGACCCACTGGCTAGTTCTTCACAGTATAGCCGTGAGTATTATATCCCGATGACAGGAAAGCAGGTTCTTTACCGCTGCAATGATGAGGGGTTACGTCCTGCAATTTCATACAGGTGCACAGGTAATTAAATCCAAAAAGGGGAAGTCTCAGGACGTTAGTCCATCTCCACCAGTTCTTCTCGTTGATTGACAGGTGACCCTCTCTGTCATCCAAGAGTAGTGCTGGGAGCTGTGAGTCTAGTGATTACTGTTTGGACCAGAGCCCCACACGTCACCTTTCGGGGGGGGGGGGGGGAAGGAGGAGGGGAAGGGATAGCGGGAGCTAGACTGACCCTACCTTAACAAGTAGCCGGCAATGAAACTATTGTTACTATATACTCCCTCGCTACTCCTATCTATTGAACTTTTCCCTCACAGACGCCTCCCGACAGATTGTTCCACTCATTCACAACTCACTTGTTAATCAGAACTTCCTTACATCCTCTCTAAATCTAAATTTATTAATATGTCATTGCTGCAAGTCCTGACTTACTGCATACTTTTATTGCGTTAGTTATATCCCCTTCATTTATTCTTGTTTGCCATTTGTTTGCTTCAGTCCTATGCCTCGTAACTGTACGTCTTTCTAGAGAGTGCAACTTTAGTGCCGTCAGTCTATCCTCGTAGGAAAATTTTCTGATATGTGGGATTAACTTGGTCATCTGTCTTTGCATATTTTCCAGCACTTATGTCCATTCTGTAAGCTGGTGATCGGAATTTGGGAGTATAATCTGAATGAGGCTTTACCAAAGGTGCGTTATGTACTCAGAGTTGTATGTCTCTGTCTGCTTTTGCTCTTCTACAAATTTATTCTAATTTACTGAGGCAGCACTCAGAGTGTAGCAGCAGTTGTTGCTGCTTTAATAATGGAATCAAAACAAGGGCACATGGGTGAATGTACACACACACTGTCTCCTCCCTTCTCGTGTAGGATGACTCCATCCTCTGTGATGCTTCATACTAGTGTGTGTGCGTGCGTGTGTGTGTGCGTCTTTCCCATTGATGTATGTTTTCGTCGACATTGCTTTATCCCGTTGCTTTTTGTACATCTGCTGTTATGTTTGCATCTGCACTTCATCACAGTGACCTGCATTATGTATATTTGTATGTACACTCCTACGCACGCATTGTTTTCGTCTGGTGTTCTTGACAGTCTGCTTTGTATGTTTGCATACAATGATTCCACCCAGTGTTGTCGCACGCCTATTATGTTCGTTTAAAACATCCATTAAGCTGAGTTCCAAAAACGAGAAATAATAAGTAAACACTGTTAAACGTTTAATTCAACAAATCTGAAATGAAGAGCATAAGAGAAACCATAACTACAACATTCAAGAAACCTTCCTGCCAACACAAGTCGTACAGGTGAGGCAGTACAGTGCCTACACTTTGCAGGAGTGCCTGGGGTTGCTGTATTTCGTGTGGTCCTCGGAGCTGTAATGTCAGCTCGCTTCTAGAATGACGATGATTGAGGTGGTCAGTCCCGCCAGGCTAAGGGACTGACCACCTCATAACGAGATCTTCAAGGCTGATAACATCGTCTTCACCTCTCTTCTCCTTCTACCAACTTTCCTGTACTCGACTGAAGAAGCCTACTGTGTAGGCGAAACGTGTAGAAATAAAGTTACCTAACTGTTGCATATGTGACTTACCTAACGCAAGACAATGACTGAATGATGGTGAAAGCGTTTTCTCTTTATTGGAGAGGTCGCCCTACCTTGATGGGAGACACCAGTATGTTAACAATAAATATTCAGGTAAGTTTATCGAGTAACTATGGACAGAAGAACTGATAAAACGAGTCACGAGAATAAGAGTAATACAGATAACGTTAGAATAAAGTTAGAAGGCCCAAGAACTGAAACCCAGTAAATACACGGGATAAATGTTGTCGATCAAGACTTCTCGTCGTCCTCTCCCACATGAGGGACAGTGCGCGAAATATTTTTTTAAATATTTTCATATAGAAATGATTGCAAATAGGACTCAGAGGTCAGTAATCATAGTTTAACCTTTTTCCAAGGATGTCAGTTCCGACGTTAAACATTTTGCTGATTCCAATTCTCGTCTATCTGAAAATTATATATATATATATATATATATATATATATATATATATATATATATATATATATATTTATATATATATATTTAAAATTAAGTCCTTTGTAAAAATTTTCTCTTATACGTTTAAAGATATATTTTTTTCATTAATGTTGACGTAAAAATTTATAATTTTGCACCAAAAGGAACTTATAATAAGGTTAGGTAAGTTTTCTAACAAGTGTAATTTATTTTAGCCTAACCCAACAAAATATATTTCAGATTTGTTTACAATAATTTTATACTAAATAAACACTGTGAAATATATTTTTTTCGTTAGGTTCAGAATGATTTTGGCGAAATTATTGCATATACAAATTTTAACTTGTCCTATATGGCAAGATGAGCGTTGCTATTTAAGCCAAGATCGCAAATTCTGACTATTCGGCACGACATATATACATGTATATATATTTCTACGTTACAGGTCACCAGGTGTGACCCAACAGTCTCTTCTCACAGTCCCAGAAGCTTTCATGGCACTTCTCTTCTCATAATATTCAAAGCCACATAGTCTATGAACTTAAGTCGGGGACTCGAACTGTGGTCGTAACAAGTAGAAGGTCCAGCACAGTACCAATGAGCTATAAAGCTTACAAATGGATGATTTCCCAGACTTAAGCTGCCAGAAAACACACAGATCTATTATACTTCAAGACGGGCAGCACATAGTATCTGGAAAGACAGGTACTGCAGCACCAGAAATACAGCCAACAACAGTTTCGCTCTGTGGTCATCTCAAATACATTACTAAGTCAGCAGTTATTGATTTCTTGGCTTACATGGCCCAGAATTTTATTGCAACAAACGGATATAAAATTGGCAATGGTACAAAATAAACCTGTTTCAGATATGAAGTAACATGCAAAACAACCAAGGGGAAAGTTGAACAATACCTCTAGGCCTTTCGTGTTGCAATCAACTCATCAGGAGCTTGCAATGTTGTGCCTTTACTGGCACAGTCGCTCCTTGTGATCGTATCTGCTTAGACATCCTCCTCCTCTTTGCAACATTGCAAGCTTCTGATGTATTGTAATATGAAAGGCCTAGAGCTATCATTCAACTCACCCCGTGGTTGTTCTGCAGCTTGTATCACTTGTTCGCGATATTTGCATAATGGTGAGGATAACATAGTATTTCTGCCTGAAAATGACCTCTAACGTGTAGAAAATTTTGAAAGGCTTTGAAATAAGGTAGAGAAAAATCTCTTATCTTGCAGAGAGAGAGAGAGAGAGAGAGAGAGAGAGAGAGAGAGAGAGAGAGAGAGAGAGAGAGAGAGAGAGAGAGAGAGAGAGAGACAGACAGACAGACAGAGACAGACAAAGAGAGGAATATTTACATTTTTAATTTTGTCTTGATTAATGGCTCAGATCATAAATTTTCAAGATTCTGTGATTTATTATGGTTTCATCTCCTCCATTACTGAATCTTTTCCATCACGGGTCCGTCCTCATCAGTGGTTAATCTACAGCACTGGTTTACCTCCATCACTGGTCCACCTCCGTCACTGGTCCACTTCCATCACTGGTCCACTTCCATCACTGGTCCACCTTCATTAGTGTTCACCTCCATCACTAGCCCATTTCCACAGGTACACCTCCATCACTGGTCCACTTCCATCACTAGTCCACCTTTATCACTGGTCCACTGACATGCGTCCACAGCATTCACTTGTCCGCCTCCATCCCTGTTTCATTTTCATCATGTTGGTCTCTCTCTCTCTCTCTCTCTCTCTCTCTCTCTCTCTCTCTCTCTCTCTCTCTCTCTCTCTCTCCCCTTCATTCAATCTTCAATCTATATTCAATTTATCAATCTTTCAACCCCTCAACTTCCCAATGTTTATGTCCTCAGAGATGGAACAGATTGCAGGAGAAATTTAGGTGGTGACGGATGGGTGTGAGAGGAGAAGTGTGGGTGGAGGAGTGTGGGCGGAATGTGGAGGTAGAATGGTGTGGGTCAGGAAGGATAAATTATAGCTAGGATTTTCCAAGTGACATCCTGACAATATATATATATATATATATATATATATATATATATATATATATATATATATATATATATATATATGTCGTGCCGAATAGGCAGAACTTGCGATCTTGGCTTAAATAGCAACGTTCATCTTGCCATATAGGACAAGTGAAAATTTCTGTATGCAATAATTTCGCCAAAATCATTCTGAACCTAACGAAAAAAATATATTTGATTTTGTTTGTTTAGTACTAAATTATTTTAAACGTATTTAAAATATATTTAGTGGGGTTAGGCTAAAATAAATTGCTCTTGTTATAATAAGGTTAGGTAAGTTTTATAAGATTCTTTTGGTGCAAATTTAAAATTTTTTATATTAGCATTAATGAAAAAAATATATCTTGAAACGTATAAGAGAAAATTTCAGAAAGGACTTAATTTTAAACGAGTTCTTGCTAATTGACCAGTTTTACATATTCGGCACGATATATATATATATATATATATATATATATATATATATATATATATATATATATATATATATATATATATATATATATATATATATATATATATATATATAACGTGCAGAATAGGTAAAACTGGTCAATTACCAAAAACTTATTTAAAATTAAGTCGTTACTAAAGTTTTCTCTTGCACGTTTAAAGACATATTTTTGAATGATTTTTGCGAAATTATTGCATACACAAATTTTCGCTTGCCCTATTCGGCAAGAAGTACGTTGCTATTTAAGCCAAAATCCCAAGCTTAGCTTATTCGGTAGGACATACATATATTATGCAATAAGATCACGGCAAATAGGCGATATCACAACATGCAGAACCTCTGTAAAAAAAAAAGAAATTCATGCTTTCTCACATTCTCAAGGAACTGATAAGGTGAGAAATCACGATAGCACTTGGCATTTCATTATTTTTTAACAGTGGTTGTTCCGCATATATTGTGTGTGTGTGTGTATTTGTGACACTACCAGAGGTTTAATTTTCACTTATGCATGATTTCTCCATTTTTTTCGGTTTCAGTTTTGACTGTGATGAAAGCAAACACGTACACCACCTGGGGTTCTTATGACATCTGACTGATGGGACGAAGGTCGGCAGAATTGATGAGAGATAAATTGCCAAGCAAACGTAAGGTTATGACCTACTTCTTTCTCTGTGTTATAAATGGTTTACTGTACCGAGAAGCTGATGAGTTAGACACACTTGAAACACTTCGATACCTTTATTGATGCAACGTTTCAGATGAGAGGGGATTTTGAGATGATCAGTCCCACATCAACTCCTTGGCTCCTCGCTCCCTCCTGACTACTGTAACATTAATGTCCTTTTGGGACATGACTCGGATTCTTACACGGTTGAAAAGAAACACATCCTGGATTTATTTCGAAGCCTTTTGATGAATGGAACAAGATCAAGAAGCCTCAGGACAACAAGGAGAGAAGATTGAGCCTATGGAGGAGGAGAAATCATACGGAATTCCTTGAATTTTCTCTTCTATATCTCTCGTCAACGGACGCTGTTGTTGATGGAAGTCGAGGAAGATTGTCAGGTACTACTTTCAGAGAGAAAAGCAGGATGATCAGGATCAATAGCATCTGTATAAGTAAAGGTTACAAGGAAAGTGAAAAGCAGGATGACAGGTGGAAGATCAGAGACAGAAGGCTGCATCCACAATTAATTTATTATTATTAATTATTATATTATTCACAAAAAATGGGCCAAACCCGTGAGAGTTATACAGCATTTACAGCTCTCGTAAATGCTTACACTTCTTGATATAAATCCCAGTAATCTATTTGCCTTATTACGTATGCGTAGGCATTGCTGTCTTGGTTTAAGGTTGCTGCTTACCATAACCCCCAAGTCCTTTTGGCAATCTGTATGACTAAGTTCTACATCATTTAACTTATAAGTACTAGGGTTATGGACACTCCCGAGCTTCAGAACCTTGCATTTATCTACATTGAACTGCATCTGCCACTTTTCTGACCAAGAATAGAGTTTGTTTAAATCCTCCTGAAGTTCCCTAACATCTACGTTTGAATCAATTATCCTACCTATCTTTGTGTCATCGGCGAATTTGCTCATATCACTAGTAATTCCCTCATCAAGATCATTGATATATATTATAAACAACAACGGGCCCAAGACTGATCCCTGTGGAACGCCACTTGTTACAGATCCCCACTCGGATTTAACCCCATTTATAGACACACTCTGCTTCCTGTCTGTGAGCCATGACTCGATCCACGAGAGCACTTTTCCCCCAATGCCATGAGCTGCCACTTTCTTTAACAGTCTTTGGTGGGGAACTCTATCAAAAGCTTTACTAAAATCTAAGTAAATAGTATCAAATTCTTTGTCGTGGTCAACAGCCTCAAAGGCTTTACTGAAGAAAGTTAATAAATTAGTTAGACAAGACCGGCCTCTTGTGAATCCATGCTGAGTATCAGTAATCAAGCTACGCTTATCGAGATGGCTTATAATCTCAGCTATAATTGACTAGTAATTTGCCTACAATTGAGGTCAGGCTTATTGGACGGTAATTTGACGGCAACGACTTGTCCCCTGTTTTAAAAATAGGAACCACATTAGCCATCTTCTACATATCAGACACTACACCTGTTTGAAGAGATAAATTGAAAATATTAGTTAATGGTTCACAGATTCCCATTTTGCATTCCTTAAGAACCCTTGAAAAAAACTCATCAGGACCCGGCGACTTATTTTGCTTCAGTCTATCTGCTTCACAACCATTTCACTACTGACTGTGATGTTACATAATTTATCTTCTTCTAGCCCACTATAAAAATTAATTACTGGAATATTGTTAGTGTCTTCCTGTGTAAAAACCGAGAGAAAATAATTATTTAAAATCGAGCACATTTCATTCTCTTTGTCAGTAAGATGCTCATAGTTATTTTGAAGGGGACCTATCTTATCTCTAACTTTTGTTCTATAGACCTGGAAAAAACTTTTTGGGTTATTTTTCAAATCCCTAGCAACTTTAATTTCATAGTCCTTTTTAGCTTTTCTTATCCCCTTTTTAATGTCCCTCTTAATGTCAATATACTGATTCATAAGATGACGCTCACCTCTTTTGATACGCCTATAAATTCTCTTATGCCCTAGTAGATATTTCAACCTATTATTCATCCATTTTGGGTCATTTCTATTTGATCTAATTTCTTTATACGGGATAAACGTTCTTTGAGCAGCATGTATTGTGTTCAGAAAACTGTCATATTGATAGCTCTCTTCGTTACCCCAGTCAACAGATGATAAGTGTTCTCTAAGCCCATCGTAATCTGCTAAGCGAAAATCTGGGACTGTTACTGAGTTATCGCTACTATCATACTTCCATTCAATGCTAAATGTAATTGATTTGTGGTAGCTAGCACCCAGTTCCTCTGAAATTTCTAAATTATTAACAAGGGATTCATTGTTTGCCAGAACTAAGTCAAGCAGGTTATTTCCCCTTGTAGGTTCTGTCACAAACTGCTTCAAAAAACAATCCTGAACTACTTCTAAGAAGTCGTATGATTCTAAATTCCCAGTCAAGAAATTCCAATCAATATGACTAAAGTTAAAGTCTCCTAGAATTACTACATTATCGTGCCTTGTGGCCTTAACAATTTCCTCCCATAGTAGTCTCCCCTGGTCCCTATCAAGTTTGGGGGACGGTATATCACTCCTAAAATCAATTTTTCATGCCCCTCTGAAAATTCTATCCAAACAGACTCTGTATGTGTTACTTCAGATTTAATACCCGATTTTATGCAACAGCTCAAGCGATCTCGGACATACAATGCCACCCCACCCCCCTTCCATATACTTCTATCTACTTGGAATAATTTAAAACCCTGAATGTGATATTCCGCAGGCATGTTCCGACTTTTTGAATTAAACCACGTCTCAGTTATGGCAAATACATCAACGTTACCTGCACTAGCAACTAATCTCAACTCGTCCAACTGTTTTCCATTTATACACCTCGACCATATCTCCCCTAATTCTGCGCCTTTCGAGAGAGTGCAGATTCAGGGCCCTCAGTCTATCCTCATAGGGAAGATTCCTGGTACGTGGGATCATCTTTGTCATCCTCCTCTGTACGTTTTCCAGTGCATTTATATCCTTTCTGAAATACGGTGACCAGAACTGCGCAGCATAATCCAAATGAGGCCTCTACATCGATAAATCGTCTTTTTCGATTATATAAGAAGAACCAGGAACTGTATGGATTGATTTCATAAATTTCAATTATTTCGTCATCTACCTTGTGAAGGATCAGCTGGATCGAGTTCAACCGCGGGACAATTATCGGTAGCTATTCGAGATCACAGTCACCTTCCAGAGTAGCGTCTTCCATCAAGACTTTCACAGTAATGGTAGAATTACTGACAAAATATCAAGTAAACAGACAGATGTTAACGGCTTGACAAAGCTCCTGGAGAGGGAAACGTTGCCACAATAAAATGCCACACTAGTTGCATCTGTGTCCATTTACCTAATAAGAACATCGCAACACTTGCTGGATTGGGAATAGTATCTACTAATTCAATCTTTGGATATTCAGAGCGCAGTTCAAGCTGTCGCTCACGGAGAAAACTGCACAACGCAGTGAGAAAAATGTACGTCAGGTCTTGTGTCTTGACACATGCTCTCCAACTTGCTACAACACAAGACTTCAACTTGAGAATAAGAAGAGACCTCTGGCTCATGAGAACATAAATATCAGAATCTCTGTAAAGACATTATTATCTATGGTACCTCAGAGATAAGCTGGCTTCCTCTTACTTTTTTTTTTTTTTGATCATATCGGTGCCCACTGAAGAAAAGATAGTGAAAAGAATGAAGGAGAGGACCGAATATCATGAGTTCTCATGAGAGTTGTCTTCGACTTGAACACCATCAAAGACTGGTTTATTTCCTCAATTTTAATGGTCATTCGACTGACTTCGTCGATATCCTCGGCTTAGTGCTTCCTTGAGAAGGATCCTTCAGACCGGCTCTCTGATCCTTCGTACCTGGCAAATCAGACAGCCGTAAACATGCTGAAGGTGGTGAAAGACTTGGCGGAGAGAGGCATCACACTGACACAAGAGTACAACACACTAATCACTTGCAAATAGATCACAGAAAAGAAGTTCCTCAGAGTCCTCAGTGAGCACAGTGCTTCTTCCCCTGATCCCAAGAGCACAGTGCTTCTTCCCCTGATCCCAAGAGCACAGTGCTTCTTCCCCTGATCCCAAGAGCACAGTGCTTCTTCCCCTGATCCCAAGAGCACAGTGCTTCTTCCCCTGATCCCAAGAGCACAGTGCTCAGCCAGTTAATTTTCTTTAATTTTATCATTTACATACACAATATTCTAATTATAAATATTATATTCAAATTCACAGTAGTGAGTGATGAAGTCTGATTAATATTCAAAGTGAATAAATAATTTTACTAACAATATGAACTAAATATTTAAGAGCCAATTATTTTTACTTACTGGAAAAAAATGTGTGACTAATAGCGAACGTTAAATATTATGGTATAATCTATTTAACAAAATAACTCTTTAAAAAGGAATAAATTTGGACCTTATGGAAAAGGTCTGTTTAGTTCTTAATTTTACAAAGTTGGTCCAGCTCGTCTTAAGGAAAGTAGTTAATCACCAGAGCCGTAGAGAACACATCTGCGTTTCTTTGTAATGGATTAGATGTCAGGCAGAAATAAAATCAGAAATCGAGAAAAAAAATTACCCTAGACTGAGAATATATAGCTGTGGATGGATGGGTGTTGGTGGAGAGTTTTGGGTGTAGGGGTGTGGATGGAGAGTTGTGGATGGAAGGGTGTGCAGAGTTGTGGATGGAAGGGTGTTGATGGACAGGTGTGGATGGAAGGGTGTTGATGGAGAGTTGTGGATGGAAGGGTGTTGATGGAGAGTTGTGGATGGAGGAGTGTAGGTGGAGACTTGTGGATGGAAGGGTGTGGATGGAGAGTTGTGGATGGAGGGGTGTGGATGGAATAGTGCAGGTAGAGGTATGAGTGGAACAGTGTAGGTAGAAGTGTTTGGGTGGAGAGCTGTGGCTGGAGGATGAACCTTCATGCTAGTGAAGGGATCTTGATCCAAATCATCAGATCAACCCTCTCCTCTCTCAGCTCACACCACTCCCCAAGCTCTCTGTCACCTCCCAGACACCCACGACACAACAGACAATTCTCACACACAGTATTAACCTCTGTCATTGTAATCACCTGCGTCACAGTAATCACCTGCGTCACAGTAATCACCTGCATCACAGTAATCACGTGTCACAGTAACTACAGAATATAACACTGGTAATGTGCACTTAATCTCCAAAGGGGATTATTAAAGCACATTAGACTGTTAACAGTGTTATTGCTTGCTCAAGATAGCCTTTATGGATTAATATTCTCTTAATAACACTCTATAAGGCAATAAGAGAAGAAACTTTATGATTACTAACAGTATAATGGTTGTTTTGTTAATAAGCTGATTACATTCATAATTACAATAGCTATTCCATCATGGGGAAATTAGGAAAATCTTTCATATTGCTACGAAACTACTGTAGCCTAAGGATCTTGTAGAAACGGCTTTGCTGGGAGCTAGGAAAGCTTGTAGGACTGAACTTAGGAAAAGACTTCAGATTACTAATGTGCTGGTTCTCCCATACAATGAGAATTTATCTGTAAGGTCAAATGCCCTAAAAAGATTGCGGGTAGTGGGAGATGCCGAGAGAGAGACGGCAGTCGTATTGCGGGTAGTGAGAGGTGCCGAGAGAGACAGCAGTGGTATTGCGGGTAGTGAGAGATGGTGAGATGGCAGTGGTACTTCGGGTAGTGAAAGATGGTGAGAGGGACGATAGTGGTATTGCTAGTAGTGAGAGATGGTGAGAGAGATGGCAGTGATATTGCGGGTAGTGAAAAATGGTGATTAAAGACGGCAGTCGTATTGCGAGTAGTGAGAGATGTTGAGAGAGACGGTAGTGGTATTGTGGGTAGTGAGAGATGTTGAGAGAGACGGTAGTGGTATTGCGGGTAGTGAGAGATGTTGAGAGAGATGGTAGTAGTATAACGTGTAGTGAGAGATAGTGATAGAGACGATAGTGGCACTGAAACAGTGGTGGTAGAAGGCAGCCTAGGGCAGGCGAGAGAGGAAGAGGGAAAACCCCGTCAGTGCCGTACCGGGAGTCGTGAATGTCGGACTTCCCTCTCGTTCCCACCGAATCTTCTCTCGCTCTAGCGCATATTATCCCGTCTGTCCCCTTGTTCCTCTCCCGTCCATGACTGTGTATCATGTCCAGCTGTGTCACACAGGATATAACTAGCAGGAAACAATGCATCGCGACCGCTGGCGGGGAAAATATTGCTTTAGCAAAGGAGAGTGAACTTGGATGACAAGGGGCAGCCTTTGATCAAGTTGATCGCTAGTGAAGAACTTCATTGCGATTTAGTGATCAGCGATTCCTTCAAATCTCACTTTTAATACAAGAGTTATTTCATGTTGATGTCCGTATATTTACATTAAGAGCATTCCAAAGGTTTCCATAAGTGAATTTTCCTGTAGAATTAAAAATATTTACGTCTATAAAATATGACAAAACAAATTTTAAAATATCCTAAATGTAAATTGGAAAAGATACAATAGAATTCAACCCTAACCTAGTAAGGAGAACTTTTCCGATTGTTACATCAGAAAAGTCTTAAAAGACAATATACCTCCAGGGAACTCCAAGTGTCAACTATTCTGCGATCACATATCAGACCTCAGCTACGAGGATATACCACAGCGGCGGGTTGGGGGGGTGGAGGGCAGTGAAGTGTGCACCGAGGCTGTTTGTTCGTTCAAGAGGTTCACTTGTGTGCTCTCCAGCTCGCTATGAACGTCACGCTGCTCGTAGTTGCTCTAGCAGGTAAGAAATACTGTTATGTAAAACATAAAGTCGAAGGTAAATTTGTCGTGTTGTAACGTCATCCTCGGCCGTCGTAAAGTAAATTTGTCGTGTTGTAACGTTATCCTCGGCCGTCGTAAGGTAAATTTGCAACGCCGAAGGTAAATTTTCACTAACAAGAGGTTAATTTACACTGTCTTGTGTAAATGGAGAATATTTAAGAAAAATCTACAGAATTTCAGGTAAATTTAAATTACATGATTTTTTTTTCTTAGAAAAAATAAATTTACGCGTTTAGGAAAAAAAAATACTTTCAGAACTACCGTGGCGCTTTCGTGAGTTGACACATCTTCAGAGGAAAGAGGAATAAAATAAAACAAATTTCATACGATTTGAACTGTTTTTTTTTTTGTATACTGGTGAGGGTCTCTTGATTAAAAAAAATACATATACCTGACACTCCTTTGGATCGAACCTGATTTTCTGCCATTTCCCAGGCGCTCTATGTCCCCCCACGGGTTTAACTCCCCCTAAATATAATAATACAACAATTTCCAGTGATCTTTCTGGAAAGAAAACGACAGTTGTGCTAATCGATAGCTTGATGCCGGGGAACCTTGATGTTGGTGAAGTGCTCTTGATCCAACGAAATAAGAGCTACTATTCCCTTCCTCGTATTAACTTCAAATGCCTCCAGTTCCTTAGCCTCTGCCTGACCCCCCTCAGGGTTTAGCACTTCCCCATTAACATCATAGTAATCAATATACGTTAATATTCAATCGCTTAGACAATCGACTTGAACATAATATTGATCAGCGCTTAATTAAAGCTCTTTGTAAAGCATTTTATACAACTGTATCATACAATGGCAGCTGTATTATACAATGTACAACTATATCATACAATGACAGCTGCATTATACAATGTACAACTATATCATACAATGGCAGCTGTATTATACAATATACAACTATATCATACAATGACAGCTGCATTATACAATGTACAACTATATCATACAATGACAGCTGTATTATACAATATACAACTATATCATACAATGAAAGCTGCATTATACAATGTACAACTATATCATACAATGACAGCTGTATTATACAATGTACAACTATATCATTCAGCGACAGTTGTATTATACAATGTAAAACTATATCATACAATGACAGTTGTATTATACAATGTAAAACTATATCATACAATGACAGCTATTTCGTAGAATATGCAACTAAATTATACAATAAATAAAATTATACAATATCGTGACTGGAACAATATACAAAAAATCCGCACACAGGAGAGAGAGAGAGAGAGAGAGAGAGAGAGAGAGAGAGAGAGAGAGAGAGAGAGAGAGAGAGATAGCTTATGACAATGTTTCGGTCCAACTCGGACCGAAACGTCGTCATCATCATCATCTATCTCCTATCCGCGGGTTATTTTTGTAAATTATACAATATACAATATACAGCCACAGTCAAAAGATCAATAAACGTAAAACCAGCCACTGGGAGGTGAAATATCAGCTCAAGGCCTTTCGCACTGTATTTAGTACTTCGTCAGGAGATTTGCAATTGAGGAAATAGAAAGTTGAAGAAATTGAATAACGTAATACGGTTTCCACCGTCCTGGAAACTAAATGATTCAGGCATCGTCGAGAAGTGCTTCCTGAGCACAGACTAGTGCTCAGAAAAACGTAAGAATTACAGAAATATAACAGGAAGCTAACAAGTTGAAATTAGTAACATTCAGACTATAATAATGAGAAAAAATTGAAGAAAAAATCGTAAAGTCACACGCTGACACAAGTCAGCGGATGTTCCGTTATGCTTCCATAAAGTTGCCTGTGTTTAGACATTTTAAACTATAGAATTATGCTGTAGAGATGCTGCTATAGTCCTGTCCTGTTTCCTGGCAAACATTACCGACCAACCAACTATGTTGAATTAGACACATGTGCAGCTCTTGGGTATCTTTATTAAGGAAATGTTTCGCCACACAGTGGCTTCATCAGTCCATACAATGTATGGACTGATGAAGCCACTGTGTGGCGAAACGTTTCCTTAATAAAGATACCCAAGAGTTGCACATGTGTCTAATTTAACAACATGTCGGCTCTCTGAACCATTCATCTACAGCCAACTATACCACTAGTCGACGGTTAGGTTAGGTAATACTGTATTAACATTGGTAGAATTACCGACAATATGTTAAATAAGAGGACACATTAAAATGTCACATTAGTTACAGTTGTGTCCTTTACTTAACATATTGTAGGTAATATTCGTCTTGAAATAGGGCAGGTGTTGCTTGACGCGGGTCTTAGTCATGCGATGACTCGCCACTAGAGCTTTGAGTCATCTGAACGAGGCCTTCCGCTGGCTTACCAGACCACCCCCTTAAAAATTGAAGTTATATCTAACGTACTACTAGTACCACTAGCAGAAGTGACTGAAAACAAGTCAGTTCAAAATACTTGTATGTCCAGTGCCGACTCCTATATGGTACGAATAAGTCAATTCAAGGAATGTAAAGAAAACTAGAACCTAAAATAAATAAATTGCAACAATAAGCTTGAGATTCGCATCGCATTTATAGTTCATAGCAATCTTAAATCCTTGCGAGGTAACAAATCATTGTGGAGAATAGCGAGGTCATTGTTACGGAATTACAGTCTTGACAGAGAATATGAAAAATTCTCTAGAGTAGACTATACAGCTGCAATCACTAAGCATGGGCAGCTCGAGAAAACTTACATTAGGCTCTCGCACAACAACCAAGCGAAGAAAAATACACTGCGTTGCTCAGAAATAACATATTTTGGACACGAATGATGAGCACTCTGGCTAGGAGGACGCTGGTCTAACACACGGTTATTCAGAACTACCATATGGGACGGCTGGTCTAGGCTCTTCATGGTTTTTTAAGCATTAACACGAAGTGCAAATGCATAACTGCTTAGCAATTTCTTGAAGGCATCCTAGTTTTAAATGTGATCAATGCAATCCCAAAGTATGATTTATGCCTGTATAACCCTTGTTTATATTATACCACGATTGACCCTCATCCTTGCTACATTAAACTAAAAAACAGATAACACATTTCCATTTTTAAACGTTTTGATTCAGAGGGTTGATAGTTTTAAGTCTACATTATGTAGGAAGACTTACTAATATGAGATCGTATATGCATTATTCCACTCATTAAGTGAAGATTAAGAAGAGTCTTTTTTCTTACAATGATTTTGGGGGCTTTCGCATCTGTGGTCCCAAGTTTGGGACGACGATATACATAAAAAAATTATGTACCTTCTTGATTAGAATGTCACATGGATGCTGTTGAGGCGTCGCGACTAGCTACTTAATTTAAGGGGTCACATCCACTAGGAAATTTATCGATTTTACCCTATAATGAGAACTTAGGCTGCCCTACCCAGTGTGCTAAAAATGACATTTTTTTACAGGAATACAATAACTGTCAAATGCATATTAATTAGGAACGCATCTGCCAATGTTGTGAAAGGTGGGTACAGGGTTCTTTGCATGGATTGCGACAGTTTCTATGTTGGACAAACAGGAAAACCACTGGAATTTATGTTGTCTTATCACCATAATTTGTTAGGATGGCACAGTAGTCAAATGCCCATTAAAGGATGCAGCCATCTTGAAAAATGGCCCGGGGCCCAGGTTGTGCCCAAAATCTCGATTATTGAAAGCAAAATTATAGAATCGGCACTTATAAAACATGACACTCATTCTTTGTTCTGAATATGAGTCATGGACTCTACAGATTAGATTCATATTTAGATATGTCCATTGTCCACAATTTCAGGTCAGGTTATTTCAAAAGACTACTGGACTGATCAATATGCAATGACATCTCCCGGTAATAATTTATGTATTAATATTTGAATGAATCAAGATCATATGTGGCTTAATCTGTTGTCTGTGGAGGCTCTGGATGGATGCACATTAAACGAGCATCTTTCCAGCTAGAGTGGCTGTCACTCGTGTCCAAGGGCACTGTACATTCTCTTTATTAATGTAGCAAGCATTATAATCTCTCGCTGCACAATATAAGTCAAGGATTATACAGGCAGGACCCATACTTGGTGGTTTCACTGATCACATTTTAAGCTAGGACATTTTCACAAAACTGTTAGATTGTTCGTTATGCACCAGTGCTTCATGTCAATAGCATCAGCATAAAAACCTCAAGAGCCTTGGAGAACAGTTTGCTTCATGTCAATAGCATCAGCATAAAAACCTCAAGAGCCTTGGAGAACAGTTTTTAATGGCGGTGCTGAGTCGTTGTACACTAGACCATCTTCTTCCCAGCTAGACTACCTCTCTCATCTTCTTCCCAGCTAGACTGCCTCTCTCATCTTCTGCCCAGCTAGACTGCCTCTCTCATCTTCTGCCCAGCTAGACTGCCTCTCTCATCTTCTTCCCAGCTAGACTGCCTCTCTCATCTCCTTCCCAGCTAGACTGCCTCTCTCATCTTCTGCCCAGCTAGACTGCCTCTCTCATCTTCTGCCCAGCTAGAATGCCTCTCTCATCTTTTTCCCAGCTAGGCTGCCTCTCACATTTTCTTCCCAGCTAGGCTGCCTCTCTCATCTTCTGCCCAGCTAGTCTGCCTCTCTCATCTTCGTCCCAGCTAGACTGCCTCTCTCATCTTCTTCCCAGCTAGGCTGCCTCTCTCATCTTCTTCCCAGCTAGGCTGCCTCTCTGTTTTTCCCAGCTAGGCTGCCTCTCTCATCTTCTTCCCAGCTAGACTGCCTCTCTCATCTTCTTCCCAGCTAGACTGCCTCTCTCATCTTCTTCCCAGCTAGACTGCCTCTCTCATCTTCTTCCTAGCTAGTCTGCCTCTCTCATCTTGAACCACTGAACGTTGTTTATGAGCAACATAACACTACAAATTCTTTCGACTTAGTTGACACTTGAGGCTCTGACATACATGTAAGCATACTTTACCTGCACCATCTTAGTACTTGCAGCTGTGCACTGGACCCTAAAAGAAAAAGATCGACATTCTTTGTCAAACCATTTTTCTGTAATTAGGTGACGATGACTTTGTTATTCACCACAGTGATTTGTCACGTCACATATGAATTTAGGATTGCAGTGAACTATAAATACCCAGTGTCAGACTTGTGTTATCATTGCGTGCTATTTGACTAGGCTCTAGGGTCTACTTTCCTTTAGATTCTTTGAACTGACTGAATTGTTCCGTATACTGGAACTGGAACTTGTCACAGTGATAAACTGAAGTGTCTTTTTCCAGCTCGCTTGAAATATCTAAACACATGAAATAATACACAAATAACCGGCAAATAGGAGAATGAAATTAATGACAACGTTTCGGTCCTACTTGGACTATTAACTAGCCACACAGAAGTACGAAGGGAAGGGAACTGGTACATTGTTCCAGTCACGGTATTGTGACTTTTTATTCTTTAAATACAAGGAACTTTCTGAGGGTATATGAGCACTTCTGCAGGCTTGGAAATCACCCTCACGAAGATGATCATCTTCTGGAGTTACATTAGGGTAGGAATCTAGAATCGTTACGTGCAAGTTTGTGCAATAAATTTGAATTTGACGATTACAAATTTCAACTTGGTGTGGCTTGTGAGTTTCCTTTAATATCTCTGCATTCCTTATTCTCTCTCAGAACTAGCCTGTCCTCAGGCTAGTTGTCAGAAGACAGGATACATGAATTTTTAAAGAGGGCAATACCTGTCATCCTACCATGTTGACCTGCCTTTACAATACCAATTGTTGTAGTACTAGCAGTAATAGTAACAAGAGTTATTGCACTGCCTTTGCTGATTGTTGTAGTACTAGCAGTAATTGTAACGAGTTGTTGCAATACTTGTAGAAACGATGGTTGTAACAACACTGGAACAGTAATAACAGATGTGACAGTACTAGTAAAAGTAGTATAGTTGTAGAAAAACTAGTAGAAACAGCAACAATAGAAGCAATGCTAGTAGCAACGGTATTAATAGTTGGAGCACTACTGGTAGTAATAATAGTTGGGGCGCTACTAGTAGTAGCAGTAATAATAGTTGTATAATTGCTATTTGTAAAGATATTAATAGATGCAGCAGTGTCAGTATTAATAATAGATGTAGCAGTACTATTATTAATAGCTATAGCAGTACTAGTAGCAATAGTTGTAGCGTACTAATAATAACAGTAATAAGAGTTGTAGTACTAGTAGTAATAGTTCCAGCGTATTAATAATAATAATGACAGTTGTAGTACTGTTTAGCAGTACTAGTAGTAATAATATTAGTAATACCAGTATGGCAGTGCTAGTAATAATAGTTTTAGCAGTACTAGTAATAGTAATAATAGCTGAAGTAGTATTGGTGTAGCAGTACTATTATTAAAAGTTGCATCAGAACTAGTAGTGACAGTAACAATAGTTGTAGTAGTAATAATAGCTGTAGGAGTACCAGTAATAATAGCTGTACCCGTACTAGTAGTCCTAGTAGCAGCAGCAGCCCTGCAGCAACAAAAACAAATTATGATTGCAACTGTGGTAACATAAACAATTTACCTGTTTCATCATTGTTGTTTTTGCGTTTGAAAACAGTTTTTGTTCTGTGGTTATGAGAGGCGTGTTTCTCAGCGCCCGAAGCTGCTGAGGATAATTCACTATATGACTGAATATACACATGGAGAGTATACATACATAAACCTATTTTTGTACACGAATGGTGTACAATACTGACAGGATGATGAATTACACACACGTGAAACATCTGGGTATCTTTATATGTAGACTTAGAATTATATACAATAGATGGGGTAATCAGTCCCTCAGCCTTGGAATTGGTGAAGAGCACCGTAGTTTGTAGAATCTGAAGCACAGGCAGGAAACTTCAAGACTGAGGGACTACCTCATCTTTTGTGTACAATTCTACATTCTTCAAATTATGTCCTGGAATTGTACCGATAAAGCCACTGGATGGCGAAACGTCTACAAATAAAGATTCCCAGATGTGGTACATTGTCTAATTCTTCATTGTTGTCTCCCTGAGAGAGAGAGAGAGAGAGAGCTTGTCAATAAAGTTAGGAATCCTTAACCTGTATAGCTTGTCAATAAAGCTAGGGATCGTTAACCTAACCTTGTCAAACCCTGTGTAAAGAGAGAGAGAGAGAGGGGGGGAGGGATGTTGTAATTATCCACAAAAGTGCAGGTTCAGTTTTTTAAAAGAACCCCCGCGTGCTCACATTCAGTTTTACAAGTGCCCTTAAGTGTGCCAAGTTCCAGAATTGTGAACAGACCAAAGTGGAACAGCCGTTGATGAAACTCTTGAAATTCTTGTCGCCAAACTGATGCGAGTTGGAAATTCAGGTCATTAGAGGTTGTAAGTTACAAGTTCGGGTAATATTCACTGATCGCAGTTGAGAATTTGGCGGATATGACCGATAAGAGTCGAATTTTGTGTACAGAATTTCGGTTAGGGGGGGAAAGGAAGAGATGGGAGGATGGAAGAGATGGAAAGGAGAAGGAAAGAGTACATGTGGAAAGGGGAAGGGAAAAGAGGGGTAAAGGTGGAGATTTAAGGTGAAAAAAAAGAGGAAGGAGAAAGGGGGAACTGAACGTAGGAGGAAGAAACTGGTATGGGAGGGAAAGGAAGAGAAAAGAGGATGATGTAAGAGAGGCAAGGAAAAAGTTTAAAGAAAGAACAGTCTAAGAGAAATTGTAAAGAAAGTTTTTCTGGAATTTCTACACTCGGAGAGTAGTGATGGATGACTCAAGCTTCTTGCGAATAATAATAAATAATAATTGTTAAAAATAATAATAATAAAACTGGATAATAACGGTTAGGTTTAGAGAGACGTACATAACCCACACATAGAGAGGAGCTTACCACGACGTGTCGGTCCGAAACGTCGTCACACAAAGCCACACTAACAAAAGGGAGAGAAGGAGGGAGTATATAATGGCCAGCAGACAGGGACGGGACAAGAGAGGTAGTAGGAAAGGAGGAAGACAGGTAGTAATAGTAGTGAACTAAGTCAAATACTAAGAAAGAGGAGCACTGCAAGGGCGCTAGAGACCATCAAAGGGTAGGAACAAGAACACAGAGAGGGGAAAATAATAATGGAGCAAATACCCAAGGCAGAAGAAAGAAAACCCAAAACGTCGTCGTAAGCTCCTCTATGTGCGGGATATTTGCGTATTGTTCCAGTCACGGTATTGTCTTTTATTTAAAGAGACGTATATTTTTTTAGCAAGTGTATAGGGTACATATTATTATTACGGATATAAGTCTTTTTCTTAGTGTTTAGCATTAAAATATTGCAATTATTTTTCTTGGTTTTCACTGGAACATTTAAAATAAGCTGTAATTAATATTTAATAGCAACCTCAATGACGCCGCTAATATCAATGAAAATATTCGTGTACAAGTCAGCCGGGTCTCTCCAAGGTAATTGGTTGAGAGTTGACAACACGGTCACCATCCAGAAGAACCGATACCTTAGTCTCTAATGACGACCCATTCAATCACAGACTTGTCTCAAAGCGCAGACACTTTACTTCCCACTCCCAGATCTTAAGTCAACTTGTCATTTCGTTAAACAATATTATGCAGAGAATTCGTAGTATGTAAATTAGGAGAAGGTGTGGAGTTACTAAATTATAATCATATATATATATATATATATATATATATATATATATATATATATATATATATATATATATATATATATATATATATATATATAAATGTCGTGCCGAATATGTAAAACTGGTCAATTAGCAAGAACTCAATTAAAATTAATTTCTTTCTGAAATTTTCTCTTATACGTTTAAAGATATATTTTTTTCATTAATGTTAATGTAAAAATTTATAATTTTGCACCAAAAGAATCTTAGAAAACTTACCTAACCTTATTATAACAAGAGTAATTTATTTTATCCTAACCCGAGTGAATATATTTTAGATTTGCTTACAATAATTTAATACTAAACAAACACAGTGAAATATATTTTCTTCGTTAGGTTCAGAATGATTTTGGCGAAATTATTGCATACACAAATTTTCACTTGTCCTATATGGCAAGATGAACGTTGCTATTTAAGCCAAGCTCGCAAGTTCTGCCTATTCGGCACGACATTATATATATATATATATATATATATATATATATATATATATATATATATATATATATATATAATAATAATAATAATAATAATTTATATTACCGTGGTCACACTCCGACAGCAAAAACCAGTCGCATGAACTGCAAAGTGACGCACTTACATCAGCCTGTCGGATGCTGCAGAAGCATCCTCATAATATTTCTTTCACCTTCTCCGCATCATTTTTCTACCCTAGATGTATCACCTTTTTATCAACCTAGTTTTCTATTTAATATATTCATAACCAACTTTTCTCAATCCACTGAAACTTTTCTTCCGAATCTCCCAATAGAGTCTTGTGAGGTACAAAAAGTAATTGGAACAATTACCAATTTATGTCAGTGGGAACTGTCAAGAAACTCCTTAACATCTTTATATTCATCTTTTGTTCATGCTACAACTTTCCTTAACATCCTTACAATCTGTACTGCCCAGGCGAGATAGTGGCTTTCTTTGTACTTAGCAAACCAAAATTGTAATTACACATTGAACACCCACAGCGTCGTCACACATTTTCGCCTAAGACCCATTATACTGGAAAAAATCCCCTTACTTTCTTACACAAACCTATCTTGACTCTCATCAAAAAAAAAAAAAAAAAAGCCGAGTTCCATTCCCTACCTATTTCACGCACAATTAACACCTTCCAGACATCGCTCCCCGACCCATTCAACCTTGTGGCTTTTCCAGACCCTGAGAGTATCATTGCCTTTTCCTTATCCGAGTATCGCTGATTTGTGTTTTCAATGTAAACACGTGAATATTCACTTTATACACTCATTCTGTCTTCATTTACATCTTCCCCTTTCTCTTTACTGTCATTCACAATTCTAACAATTAACCTGGTGCTCTAAGTAGATTTACTTCCCTTTAATTCTTATAATTTCTCTCATCTATCTTTATGCGGACGAACAATGCCTTCTGTTATTCCTAAGAGATTTCCTTTCTTACAGACACATATTAATGAAATATAATTACCATTCCAATGCTTAAGTCCAGCTTGACTTCAGAATTACAGGTTTCATTTTTTCTATTGATTTCCCACCTTAATAATAATTATAAAATTAACAGAAACAACAGGATTAAGGTTAATAATCTGTGAATCAGATTGTACGAACTCTTGCTGTGATTGGTTATCAATCGAAGTAGCAACGATAGCCACAATAGTAATCAAACAATTACCTTCGCAGGTATACTGCAACAATATATGAGAAAACACCAGACACATAAACGATTATAATAATCACTATTCTGGCAAGATATACAGTAAATGATATGTCTAATAAGTGACTATTATATTTATCTGAAAACATTTCGCTTATCCTCTGCACTAACGAGAGGCTTCAGGGATAATTACCAGAGCTCATTAACCATGTGATAATTATAAATTAGTCTTTAAATATATATTCTTAAAAGTAATTTGATAAAACGACAGGTTTTAAAGGTCTAAATTATCACCGAGGGACATTAGGGGGTGATCTCTCTCTCTCTCTCTCTCTCTCTCTCTCTCTCTCTCTCTCTCTCGGTCAGTAGGACCGAGGGGACGAAGGAAAGGAAGAGGGGCTTGGAAAATGAGGCAACACTCCATTACGAGGAGAACTTTGGCTATAAAGGTAGTTTAGTGGCCAGAGCTTCGTAGTCACGTTAAACAAGCCAGTTAAGTAATTAGTGAACTACTTGCGGGAAGTCGTTAGGCCAGACTCACTTCAAGAGGTTAACTGTCTTGTTGAAACAACAGAATATATTTCTATTTAATAAGCAGATTATATGCGTGTGTGTGTGTGTGTGTGTGTGTGTGTACTCTCCTAATTCACCTAACTGAGGTTGCAAGGGGTCAAGTCATAGCTCATGGCCCGGCCTCTTTATTGGTGACTGATGGGTATTAGAGTGGTCGGTGTTCCGCTTCAAGGTTAGGTTCGGTTCGTCAGGAAACAGGACAAATGTTTCCTGACGCGGGTCTTAGTCAGATGATGACTCGCCTTTGGAGCTTTTGGTCATCTGACCGAGGCCTTCCGCTGGCTTACCGGTCCACCCCTTTAAAAATTATGGTTTTGTAGAAGCATTTTTGTAGTCATGTTCCACTTCAAGAAAATAAGTCCCACATCCAGTTTCAAGAAAACTGGATATGGGACTTATTTATTTATTTAGTTTCATTTAGAGGTGCCTTAACGACTTTAAACTTTTAGCTCTATAATAAAGGAAAATGAAGCTTTGAAAACGAATTAACTCTTTTAAAAAAATCAGAACAATTAATTGGTAATTTCCGCTTTGAGATGGGCGAGTGTTGGGTGTCTTTGGGGCACGTCCAAATGAAGTCCAATTGTCACTAATCTACATACGAATTGCCCCTATCAGAGGACCACCGTATTAAATATATATATATATATATATATATATATATATATATATATATATATATATATATATATATATATATATATAACCTGATAATTGAGAGCGTGGGAGAGAGAGGGAGCGTTGGGAGAGAGGGAGCGTTGGGAGAGAGGGAGGGAATCAAACAGACACACAGCATCTTCCTCACTAACATTAAGCTGGACATAAACAAGACGGCTATAACTTCCAGCATGAAACACTAGCAGTATCAAACGCAGCAGCAGCAGCGCCCAACAGCAGCAGTAAACGAAGACAAGAATTAACGAGACTGTTTGCTAATTCCTCTCCTAGGCGAGACGTGCAGCACAGTTACCCTGACGCTATCCCTGGCAATCAAACTGATCTTTGAATTAGTAAGTCTTCTGCTCCTCCTCATCTTGGTCTAAGTGCCCCTCATCCATCAAGATTAGGAAGGATAATTTTTAATGGTTAAGTTAGCCCTGAGAATGGCAGTAGCCTCCGTGCATCTCTCATAACAATATATTGATGGGTCGTTATCGGTGATTACATCCTTAACTTGACTCCTTCACTTGTCATATGCACTGAAGGTGGGTATTAGGTTTGTCAGGAAACAGGACAAGTGTTTCCTGATGCGGGTCTTAGTCATATGACCCACAGATGGAATTTTTAATAATCTGACCAAGGCCTTCCTCTGGCTGCCCGGTCCACCCCTCTAAAAATTATGGCAATGATTATAACCAATGGTACCTTAATGTGTACACCGAGAGTATGTGTCTCTCAGTGTTTATATACCGAGAGTTTACTTTTATCCCTATTTTAGGGATTAAAGTATTCTTGTCTAGTGGTTAAATGGTTACGTGTAGCCTTAATGCACTTTGGGTAGTCGATATGTTTTAAACCCAATCAACCTAATCCTTCACTCATAGACAGTTTTCAGTTTCTCTTTACAAAATTCACTTGAAAAGTGAAAATGTCCAATAGACCTGGGAGTCCAGGTCCTTGGAGATGAACTCTCCAGGCTGAGGGACTGACTACCTCAAATACTTTTACACCAAGATTGACTGAATATATCTTTAATTCACTACTACTGCTCCCTCTTTATTTGACTGAAGAAGCCTACTGTGTAGGCGAAACGTTTCAACAAAATACCCAACTGTTGCACATGTGTCTTAATCCTCAATTTGTCGGAATTTTATACCATTTCCAACACAACCTAAGACTTACCAATCATGTTAAGGGAGAATTTCCAGACGTGGAAATAGCACTGCGAGTACATCCTATGTTAATGATCAGTAATTGCAGTAGTGAGCGCTCGTTTTCATAAAATTTGTTAAAATTACACTGCGCAGGACCAGGACCTAAGAATGGCTCACCTACATATCAGTAATGAGTTTTGTGCATAATATTATGATTTCGACCAACTCATTAGTGACTTTGCTAATAACATGATGCTCAAAGTGTCTGACTTTATTGAACTTCTAACTTTTCTACATTAATGTTTCAATCTGATTGGTGTTCTGTTTGGTAAATTAGACACATGTGCAGCAGTTGGGTATCATTAAAGATGCCCAACTGTTGCACATGCGTCTAATTTATCAACTTCACGGTTCTCTGAACCATTTATCTAGATTTCTATTTGATATGAGATCTAGTTGATAGTATTATACGTGTATATAACCACAGAAAAGTTCCAAATATTTTACCAATAAAAGTAGGTATAGAGAGTTTATATTGTTGGATTCTATTTGCGCTGTATTTATCTTACACATACGATAATTGAATTGGATTTAAAAAATATTTTTCACTTTTTTATGAAAAGGACCTCCACTGTTTGTGTGTATTGTTGCCATCTGGGACTGTGTTGTATTCATGCTTCTGTTATTATGAGATTTATTTGTCTGATTTTGCACTTTCAGTTGACTTAATTTAGAGAAGAATGACTACGCATCTCTAGTGCTAGACATCATGAATACCACACACACGCACACACGCGCGCACACGCACACACACACACACACACACACACACACACACACACACACACACACACACACACTCTCCCTCTTTCTACCCTTTCTCTCTCCTCTCTCTCCCTCTTTCTACCCTTTCTCTCTCCTCTCTCTCCCTCTTTCTACCCTTTCTCTCTCCTCTCTCTCCCTCTTTCTACCCTTTCTCTCTCCCCCCCACACCCCCTCCCTCCTCTAGCCTTCTGTCTGTGGTAATAAAAAGAAAAGAAAAAAAAACAAAAAAAAAACAAAAAAAAAAAAAATGGGTGGCCTTAGAGGACGGAAAACCAGAGATCTGGTAGACGAACCAGGGAGGAAAGACTGGGAGTTAGAGCTCCAAAAAAGGAAGGAAGAGTGGGGAAGGAAGATAGTAGAGCTTGGTAAGAAAATGGAGGAGCGGATAGCTGAAGAGTGCAGGAAGTGGGAAGTACAGGTCTTAGCAGCAGAAGCTAGGATACAGTGCTTAGAAGAGAAACTGCAAAGCCTGAAACAGATTAGAGAGACAAATGACAATTCAGATGTGACATCAGGAAATTCAAAGTCAGGCGCAGACAAGGGGATGGTAAGCAACAACGGAGACATGCCGTACACGAAGGCCCTATCAGACCCACGTGGGGCCAGGGAAAAGACGATGAGCACACTGAGATCAAACGACAGGTCCGAAGACAATGAAGGAAATTCAAAGTCAGGCGCAGACAAGGGGATGGTAAGCAACAATGGAGACATGCCGTACACGAAGGCCCTATCAGACCCACGTGGGGCCAGGGAAAAGACGATGAGCACACTAAGATCAAGCGACAGGTCCGAAGACAATGAAGGTTTGTTATATGCAGAGATTCTAACAGCCAACTGCAGTAGCAAGGGACAGCTGGTCAGGAAAGACAGTTCACTGAGAATAGAAGTTTCAGATATGACAGGGACTGAAGGCAAGAACATGTCAATGGAAGGAAATATAATGCCTCAGAGGAAGCAGATGGAGACTCAGTGGGAGGAGGAAAGGGCGAGGTCAGTTTTTGTGTACGGGCTCCAAGAAGCCAAGGGGGCCAACTTTGAAGAAATAAAACAGGAGGAGAAAAAAATGATTGAAGGCATCATGAAAACAATAGGGGAGGGCAATATGACCCAGGTGACAAATTTTCAGAGAATTGGGTGGTTTGCGAGTGGAAGGATACGGCCTGTCAGAGTAACTTTCAAGGAAGAATCAGTTCGAACCAGGATTCTGCAAGAGAAAGCAAGACTGAGGGACAAAGAGGGGTACCAGAGAGTATACCTCGACCGCGACAGAACACAAGAAGAAAGGACTACACTGAAAGAGAGGGTACAGAGACGCAAGGAGGAACGAGAAGCAATGAAAATGAGCAGGACCCAGACACAGGAGGAAGGGCAAACACACCCCACAGAATCTCCCACCAAAAGACTCCACCCGCGACATTCCCAACGCAACTGAGCAACCTATACTACAACCCACTCACTGTTCCCTCTGCCACCAACCCCCATATCACAAACCTCACCCCAACAGCTGTCCCTTATGGGCATTCTGACCCCACCCCCATCAACACAAACCCCACCTACACCACAGCCCCATATAGGCCCCCACAAAGGCTCTCGCTCCCCCAACCCCAATATACTTGCATGACCACAATGATAGAAAAGAAACTAAAGGTTTGGTACACAAACGCGGATGGAATAACGAATAAACATGAGGAGTGGAATGAAAGAATCAGTGAAAAATCCCCAGACATCATAGCAGTCACAGAAACAAAACTCGCTGAGACAATAACAGACACAATCTTCCCAACAGGATATCAGATCCTGAGGAAAGATAGAAGGAGTAGAGGGGGAGGAGGGGTTGCACTGCTCATAAAACACCAATGGGGATTTGAGGAAATGGAAGGCATGGACATGATTGGAGAAAGAGACTACATTGTAGGTACAATTCAGTCCGGAGAACATAAAGTAGTCATTGGAGTGATGTATAACCCACCACAGAACTGCAGGAGGCCAAGAGAGGAGTACGAGGAAAACAACAGGGTGATGGTGGACACACTGGCTGAGGTGGCTAGAAGAGCTCACTCGAGCAGAGCAAAGTTACTGGCAATGGGCGATTTCAACCACAGGGAGATCGACTGGGAAAACCTGGAGCCACATGGGGGTCCCGAAACATGGAGAGCCAAGATGATGGATGTGGTACTTGAAAACCTCATGCATCAACATGTCAGGGACACAACCAGAGAGAGAGGGGAGGATGAGCCAGCAAGACTGGATCTTGTGTTCACCCTGAGCAGTTCAGACATTGAGGACATCACTTACGAGAGGCCCCTTGGAGCTAGCGATCATGTGGTTCTGAGTTTTGACTATATAGTAGAGTTACAAGTGGAGAAGGTAACAGGAACTGAAGGGGACAGGCCAAACTATAAAAGGGGGGACTACACAGGTATGAGAAACTTCCTGCAGGAGGTTCAGTGGGACAGAGAAATGGTAGGAAAATCAGTAAACGAGATGATGGAATATGTGGCAACAAAGTGCAAGGAGGCAGAGGAAAGTTTTGTTCCCAAGGGAAACAGAAATAATAGGAAGACCAAAACGAGTCCTTGGTTTACCCGAAGGTGTAGGGAGGCAAAAACTAAGTGCAACAGAGAATGGAAAAGGTACAGGAGGCATAGGACCCAGGAAAACAAGGAGATTAGTAGAAGAGCCAGAAGCGAGTATGCGCAGATAAGGAGGGAGGCCCAGCGACAGTATGAAAACGACATAGCATCGAAAGTCAAATCTGACCCGAAACTGCTGTATAGCCACATTAGGAGGAAGACAACAGTCAAGGACCAGGTGATAAGGCTGAGGAAAGAAGGTGGAGAACTCACAAGAAACGATCAAGAGGTATGTGAGGAGCTCAACACGAGATTTAAGGAAGTATTTACAGTAGAGACAGAAAGGACTCTGGGGGGACAGACCAGATGGGGACACCAACAAGGAATACACCAACAAGTGTTGGACGACATACATACAGATGAGGAGGAGGTGAAGAAACTGCTAAGGGACATCGATAACTCAAAGGCAATGGGACCGGACAACATCTCTCCGTGGGTCCTTAGAGAGGGAGCAGATATGTTGTGCGTACCACTTACCACAATCTTCAACACATCCCTGGAAACCGAGCAACTACCTGAGGTATGGAAGACGGCAAATGTAGTTCCCATTTTCAAAAAAGGAGACAGAAAAGAGGCACTAAACTATAGACCTGTGTCATTGACGTGTATAGTATGCAAAATTATGGAGAAGATTATCAGGAGGAGAGTGGTGGAGCACCTGGAACGGAACAGGAGTATAAATGCCAACCAGCACGGATTCACGGAAGGCAAATCCTGTGTCACAAACCTTCTGGAGTTTTATGATAAAATAACAGAAGTAAGACAAGAGAGAGAGGGGTGGGTTGATTGCATCTTCTTGGACTGCAAGAAGGCCTTTGACACAGTTCCTTACAAGAGATTAGTGCAGAAGCTAGAGCATCAGGCGCATATAACAGGAAGGGCACTGCAATGGATCAGAGAATACCTGACAGGGAGGCAACAACGAGTCATGGTACGTAATGATGTATCACAGTGGGCACCTGTGACGAGCGGGGTCCCACAGGGGTCGGTCCTAGGACCAGTGCTATTTTTGGTATATGTGAACGACATGACGGAAGGGTTAGACTCAGAAGTGTCCCTGTTTGCAGATGATGTGAAGTTAATGAGGAGAATTAAATCTGATGAGGACCAGGCAGGACTTCAAAGAGACCTGGACAGACTGGACACCTGGTCCAGCAAATGGCTTCTTGAATTTAATCCTACCAAATGCAAAGTCATGAAGATAGGGGAAGGGCACAGAAGACCACAGACAGAGTATAGGCTAGGTGGGCCAAAGACTGCAAACCTCACTCAAGGAGAAAGATCTTGGGGTGAGTATAACACCGAGCATGTCTCCGGAAGCACACATCAATCAGATAACTGCTGCAGCATATGGGCGCCTGGCAAACCTGAGAACAGCATTCCGATACCTTAGTAAGGAGTCATTCAAGACACTGTACACCGTGTATGTCAGGCCCATACTGGAGTATGCAGCACCTGTTTGGAACCCGCACTTGATAAAGCACGTCAAGAAACTAGAGAAAGTACAAAGGTTTGCAACAAGGTTAGTTCCAGAGCTAAGGGGAATGTCCTATGAAGAAAGATTAAGGGAAATCGGCCTGACGACACTGGAGGACAGGAGGGTCAGGGGAGACATGATAACGACATATAAAATACTGCGTGGAATAGACAAGGTGGACAAGGACAGGATGTTCCAGGGAGGGGACACAGAAACAAGAGGCCACAATTGGAAGTTGAAGACACAAATGAGTCAGAGAGATAGTAGGAAGTATTTCTTCAGTCATAGAGTTGTAAGGCAGTGGAATAGCCTAGAAAATGACGTAGTAGAGGCAGGAACCATACACAGTTTTAAGACGAGGTTTGATAAAGCTCATGGAGCGGGGAGAGAGAGGGCCTAGTAGCAACCGGTGAAGAGGCGGGGCCAGGAGCTAGGACTCGACCCCTGCAACCACAAATAGGTGAGTACAAATAGGTGAGTACACACACACACACACAAAGGGATGGAACCAATGGTTTACAACACATCGCCAAACAGCAGGAGACCAAGACAGCGGTATGAAGAAAATAACAAGGCAACGATTGACACTTTAGTGGAAACAGCGAAGAGAGCTCATCGGGAGAAAGTTTAATTAGTTAAAATAATGGAAGTGGTTAGGAAAATTTGTTTGTCAGCATATTAGCGACACAAGAGAGAGGATAGAGATGAACCATCAAAACTGGATCCTGCATTTACCACCAGTACATCTGACGTAGGTGAAGTATACTTTGAGAATGGTTTAAGAAGACACGTGAGCAAATACTAGGATATATTAGAAAACATTCCGGTCCTGGAACATCGATCAAGGTCTTTCTAAACCAGTTTGTCGGTATCAGTTACCAAGGTTTAAACATGTTACTGGAGAAAGTGAAGAGGTATACAACAACAATAGTCCCAGAGTTAAAGGGTGCGTATTATGAAGAGAGGTTAAAGGAAATGAACCTGACGACATTAGAGAAAAGAAAAACAAGGAGAGACATGATAGCAAGATAAAAAATACCGGGAATTAGTATGATAGGAATAGACTCATAGGTATATCACGAAGCAATTCAGCCTCAGGGTGATCAGGAAGTGGAGTGAGATAGACATAGATTTAAGAGTAGGTACTATAGGGCCTACTAGACTAGGGGAGGGTAGCGAGTCTGGCAAGCAGCAGGTTGTGAGGCTGGACTAGGAGCTGAGACTCGACCCTTGCAATCACATGTAGATAAGTACATATTCATAAAGTACACACACACACACACACACACACACACACACACCATTAACCAAACAGGACCATAAGTCTCAGGTTTACTAGTGTAAGGACAGTATTGAAAGTTAAGACACATATGCAACATCTGGCCATCTTTATTGTAGACGTTTCGCCATCCAGTGGCTTTATCAATACAGATTCTAGGAGATAATTAGAAGACAGTAGAACTATATACAAAAGATGAGGTAATCAATCCCTCAACCTTGGAGTTGGTGTTGAGATCACCGTGGTGGTAGAGATTCTCTACCACCACGGTGCTCTCAACACGGTGTATTGATAAAGCCACTAGTTGGCGAAACGTCTACAATAAAGATTACCAGATGTTGCACATGTGTCTTGATTTTCATCTTGTCGGTATTTTATACCTTTCTTGCACAGTATTTATTGGTAAGTAAGTAAGTAAGTAAATTTATTCAGGTATACACAAATACAGTTACATAGTATTATCATACATAGCAGCATATGTGTAGAGAACCTAGGATAGCCCAAAAAAGTCAGACAGAGTGACTTATTTCCATTGGGGTCCTTTTACCTTATTATAATATAAAGGTTATAATATTTTCTTATTATTCTATAATGAAGATAACATCTTATTATCATACTAAAAAGACTATCTACTACACGAGGGTCATTAAGACTATCTACAATACGAGGGTCATTACTAGGGATAAGGTAAAATTTACACGTATTTTGGTGAAATGGCTGCGCAGTAATACCATCCTAGTGAAAGTTGAAGACACGATTGGACAGAGAAAGTGACAAAATAAAATGAAAATACTGAAGTGTGTGTGTGTAGCAGACAACTGGCTAATGTAGCAGAGGAAGTGAGACGACGAAGAGGCAATAACAGTGGTTCCAAAGCCAAAAAAGGTAAAATCCGCGTAGTATGTTCACTGAGGTGATTCGACGAATCAATCATCTCAAAGCAATTACGTCACATCTTGAAGAAGTAAATACAAGAAGAGACGCATCATTACTCATTGTTATTTTGGAAAGTGCAGTGTCTTGGCTTACTTGACAAGGTCCCACGGACAAAAAATATCTCATAGTTTACTTCTATAGTCTTGACAGCTGTATAGCCCTTGTGGCTTAGCGCTTCTTTTTGATTATAATAATAATAATATAGTCTTGACAAGGACCAATTTATATAAGCAGAACACTTTGCCAAACAACTCAAAAGCACAAGGAAAGAGCACATATGTTAACACACACACACGCGTATACACACAAGCATGTGCAGTAACAAAGTTAAGAGCAGATGCAAGCAATCGCACATACGCAATGGCGTATATACAATAAGACGTAAAACTGTTAGGGAAAAATACACTCACAAAGGCACTCACATGTGCAAGCGCGCGCGCGCGCACACACACACACACACACACACACACACACACACACACACACACACACACACACACACACACACACACACACACACACACACAGCAAACAAGGTGTCACAGTTGGAAGTTGAACACTCAGATGAACCACAGGAATGTTAGGAAGTATTTCTTCAGTCACAGAGTTGCCAGGAAGTGGAATAGTCTAGGAAGTGATGTAGTGGAGGAAGGATCCATACATAGCTTTAAGAAGAGGTATGATAAAGCTCATGGAGCAGGAAGAGTGACCTAATACCGGCCAGTGAAGAAGCAGGGCCAGGAGCTGTGACTGGACCCCTGCAACTACAACTAGGCGAGTACACACACAAGATAATCACAGGAGAGTGGTGGAGCACTTGGAGAGAATAGGTTATATAAACAATAACAAGCACAGGTTTAGAGATGGCAAATCTTGTTACACAAATCTGCTGAAATTCTGTACCAAAGTAACGGAAGGAAGGCAAGGAAGAGAGGTATGAATGGATTACATATTCCTGAAATGCAAGAGCGCACTTGATACTGTTTCTCAAGAGACAGGGGCATAAACTTGAGGGACAGGCAAGAATAAAAGAATGCGCCATAGCTGATCACTGTATATTGTATAGGGTGCAGAGTGTGATCGTCCGAGAATGGGCAAGTGTAACCAAAGGGGTTCCGCAAGGATCAATCTTAGAACTAGTACTTTTTGTGGTAAATGTGAATGATATACCAGAAGAGACAGAGCTAGCTGTATCCCTGTTTGAAAATGTAATACTAATGAAAATCAAAATAGATGAGGATAAGTCCACCAATGGATCTCAACAAACAGCAGAAATGTTGAGACATATTGTTGTTGGAATTCAACCCCAGCGATGAAATTTTGTGAAAATTGGGAAAGGGATAAGGAACACCGGAAACAACAACCTTTTATCATGCATAAGGGGATTACCAACAGATCCTTCACTGTCTTCAAGAGGAAACTTGAAGTCAGTCAGTTCCCAAGCAGCCGAGCTGCGATTTGTACCTTGAAATGCGTGCGGCCAGCCGTAACAGCCTTGATTTACCAGGCCTGATCACGCCTTGATTTACCAGGACTGATCTGAAAACAGGCCGCGAAGGCGCTGACCCCCAGAGAACATCCTTCATGTATCCTTCAGGGCGGAGGACACTGGCTGCAGATTTCACTGATGGTGAAAGATCTATAGGTGAACAATGCTGGAGTACAAACCAACTGTATGATCTTTGAAGCGAATCATCGTTTGGCAAATCTAAAACTAGACTTAAGGAAAATCAACAGTCATTCATTGCCTTGTGTACGATACATGTTTAGCTCATCTTAGAGAATCTAGAGAAAGTGCAAAGACATGCAGTGAGATTAGTCTCAGAGCTAAGAGGAATCAATCATGAAGGGAGACTAAAGGAATTATATCTGATGATATTAGAGGATTTAGAGGATAGCAGAACCACGACATGAAAACCGTATGCAAAATACTTGGATGACTAGAGAGGGTGAACAGTGATAGACTATCCGAGAGGCGAGAAACCGGTGCACAAGAGCACAGTCGGAGGTTAAAGACACGCAC
Source organism: Cherax quadricarinatus (assembly GCF_038502225.1). NCBI lineage: Eukaryota > Metazoa > Arthropoda > Malacostraca > Decapoda > Parastacidae > Cherax > Cherax quadricarinatus. The sequence goes on from NC_091367.1 coordinate 14,720,699, forward strand.
ACACATCACAGGGGTATCAGGAAGTATTTTCTCAGGAAGTGGAACGACCTGAACGATAAAGCTGTGGGAGACACTCCATACGTAGTTTTAATAAAAGGTACAACATGGGTCCACAAGAGGCAGGAAGCTGCTATTCGACCCCTGCGAGCACAAAGAGGAGAGTAAACACACACAATCATTATTCACACCATAATCACAACTCTCACCAATATTTAAATGCTCACACAATTTGCATTCAAATCTATAGTGAGGAAATTGACGCCTGGTTTAGCGACAAAAGTAATTGTGTGTGAACATTTGTCCAATATAATAATGAAGGCGTTTCTGTGCAACGCGAACGTGGGAGAAATATATGTTAAAATGTATGAGGGGAGAAGTTTGTGGGGTGGTGTGGGAAGTGGGGTGCTGTGGGAAGTGGGGTGCTGTGGGAAGCGGGGTGGTGTGGGAAGTGGGGTGGTGTGGGAAGTGGGTTGCTGTGGGAAGTGGGGTGCTGTGGGAAGTGGGGTGCTGTGGGAAGCGGGGTGGTGTGGGAAGTGGGGTGGTGTGGGAAGCGGGGTGCTGTGGGAAGTGGGGTGGTGTGGGAAGTGGGGTGCTGTGGGAAGCGGGGTGGTGTGGGAAGTGGGGTGGTGTGGGAAGTGGGGTGGTGTGGGAAGTGGGGTGGTGTGGGAAGTGGGGTGGTGTGGGAAGTGGGGTGCTGTGGGAAGTGGGGTGCTGTGGGAAGCGGGGTGCTGTGGGAAGCGGGGTGCTGTGGGACGGGGGGTGCTGTGGGAAGTGGGGTGCTGTGGGAAGCGGGGTGCTGTGGGAAGGGGGGTGCTGTGGGAAGGGGGGTGCTGTGGGAAGCGGGGTGCTGTGGGAAGCGGGGTGCGGTGGGAAGCGGGGTGCTGTGGGAAGGGGGGTGCTGTGGGAAGTGGGGTGCTGTGGGAAGCGGGGTGCTGTGGTAAGTGGGGTGATGTGGGAAGTGGGGTGATGTGGGAAGCGAGTTGATGTGGGAAGTGGGGTGATGTGGGAAGTGGGGTGATGTGGGAAGTGGGGTGGTGTGGGAAGTAGGGTGGTGTGGGAAGTGGGGTGGTGTGGGAAGTGGGGTGGTGTGGGAAGTGGTGTGCTGTGGGAAGTGGGGTGGTGTGTGAAGTGGGGTGATGTGGGAAGTGGGGTGATGTGGGAAGTGGGGTGATGTGGGAAGTGGGGTGATGTGGGAACTGGGGTACTGTGGGAAGTGGGGTGATGTGGGAAGTGGGGTGATGTGGGAAGTGGGGTGATGTGGGAAGTGGGGTGCTGTGGGAAGTGGGGTGATGTGGGAAGTGGGGTACTGTGGGAAGTGGGGTACTGTGGGAAGTGGGGTGATGTGGGAAGTGGGGTGGTGTGGGAAGTTGGGTACTGTGGGAAGTGGGGTACTGTGGGAAGTGGGGTGATGTGGGAAGTGGGGTGATGTGGGAAGTGGGGTACTGTGGGAAGTGGGGTACTGTGGGAAGTGGGGTACTGTGGGAAGTGGGGTATTGTGGGAAGTGGAGTGCTGTGGGAAGTGGGGTACTGTGGGAAATGGGGTGCTGCGGGAAGTGGGGTACTGTGGGAAATGGGGTACAGTGGGAAATGGAGTACTGTGGGAAGTGGGATGTTGTGGCAAGTGGGAGATATGGCAAATATGGTGCTGTGGAAAGTGGGAAATGTGGGAAGTGGGGTGCCGTGGAAAGTGGGAGATGTGAAAAGGGGTGCTATGGAAAGGGGGTGATGTGGATGTGGGGGTGATATGGAAGGCGGGGGTGCTGTAAAAAGAATGTGCTGTGGAAAGAGGGTGCTATGTAAAGGGGGTGCTGTGTAAAGGGGGTGCTGTGGAAAAGATGTGCTGTGAAAAGGGGGTTCTGTGGAAATGGGGGTGATGTGGAAAGGGGTACTGTGGAAATGGATGTGATAAGGAAAGAGGGTGCTGTGGAAAGGGGAGGGGGTGATATGGAAAGGGGGTGATGTGGAAAGGGGGTGCTGTGGAAAGGAAGTGTGGGGATTTTTTTACCCAACAAAATTGGATACACCAGTGTGTTGGAGGTGGGCTGAAGAAATGAGAGGGGGAGGTACGAATAATTATTTGGGAAAGGGGTAATGTTGTAAGGGTAAGAATGATTAGGGTAGGGCTAATATGGGAAAGAGGGGTAGGAGTAATAGGGGAAGGGAAAAGTGAGAGTAAGGAGGGGGCGTTAGGAACTCAGGTACTTTTCCTAGCCGAGTTGCTGTGCCAGGTTGTTCTAAGAACCAGGACGAGTGAACATTAAAATGGTATAAAATACCGACAGGTTGCTAGGTAAGACACACATGCAACAGCTAGGTATCTTCATTTCGAAACGCCTCGCCTACACAGTAGGCTTCTTCAGTCGAGTACAGAAAAGTTGACAGAAGCAGAAGATACTTGAAGACGATGCAATCAGTCCATCACCCTTAAAGTTTTGAGGTGGTCAGTCCCTCAGTCTGGAGAAGAGCATTGTTCCATGGTATGAAACAATATTGTTTCATATTGTTGTTCTAAGAACCAGGGCGAGTAACCAACAGTTACAAACTGCCAAACGAGGAAATACAAAACAACCCGACATTGTATTAACCTCTGAGAAACATCACAGGGAAAATTGGTAAAAAAAAAAAAAGCACGTGAAAGCGTTTTTTTCCAGTTTTCACTGTGGTGTCTTTTAAATATTTGTAATCACCCGTTTTATTGTGATTTTTTCCATATGTACTTATAAAGGGCTCTGGTGGCCTGGTGGTTAACGCTCTCGCTTCACACGGTGAGGGCCTGGGTTCGATTCCCAGCCAGAGTAGAAACATTGGACGTGTTTCTTTCCACCTGTTGTCTATGTTCCCCATCAGTAAAATGGGTACCTGGGTGTTAGTCGACTGGTGTGGGTCGCATCCTGGGACACTGACCTAAGGAGGTCTGGTCACAGACCGGGCCGCGGGGGCGTTGACCCCCGGAACTCTCTCCAGATAAACTCTCCAGATATGCAATAAGATTGCAGTAAACCAGTGTTATCACAATATGCAAAATAACCAGTGAAAGATGGTGAAGTTACAAGTGCTTTCGTGATTTCTTACATCACATTCTTTGATAATGTGAAAATTTCGAGAACGCTTGGAATTTCACTATTTTTTTCACGGTGGCGATTTTGCTTGACCTTATATATACGACATGCGTAATAATTCAGCATTTATACACTGAGAGCTTTAGGTCTCTCAGCGTAGAAACACTGAGGGGTTAATTTTAAGCCCTACTTTAGGGAATAGTGTCTTTGGAGGTGAACAAGATACATGGTACTTTAATGACCTTTATGTAGTCGATAGGCTTGAAACCCCATTAAACAACCAACCAATATGTCAGACTCAAGGTAATTCATATGTAAACAGAAATCTGAGTAATGAAAGAAAATTTTTCTTTACTACAACAGTGAATGCACACGCGTGAGAACTCTAAATAGGGAATTAATATGATGTGAACCAGCTACCGGCTTGAGAGGGTCTGGCTGGCTCTGACGTTCCACAAAACGTGTAACTGCTCTAGCCAACCCTCCCCTGAGAGCTCACCCTGAACAGCTAGCTAGAATCAGGCTGGGTATAACGTTCTTCATAACGAGGTAACTCTAGTCAACCCTCCCCTGAGAGGTCAACCACACCAGCTAGTGTCGTATACTACCGCTAGGTGGCTCTGGCTTCTGTGTTTACACTTAGCTGAGAAGATTTGCAGGATCGTGGTTGTAGATTGCGTGGGTCGAGTACAGGGCGAATGGCAAATGTAAGGAGTTTAATGAGCTGCAATACTATACACACACATGCTAATGCATTCGTTGCATGCAAGAGAGGGTGTGGGAAAGTGGGGTGTGGCTGTATATGAAGTGGGAAACGGTAGATAGTGTGTGGGAAGGACGGAGAGGGCACTGTGTGTGATGGTCCAGCGAATGCGGAGTGGGGATATGAGTGGGAGGGGGGATGAATGTTGGAGGAAGTTGGGGTTAGTGAGGTGGATGTGTGTTGGGTGTCAGGAAGCAGAGATCGGTAAGGGGAAACTTTACTATAAATACTACTACTACTACTACTATAATACTACTACTACTACTACTACTACTACTACTACTACTACTAATAATAATAATAATAATAATAATAATAATAATAGAAATAATATGAAGGGGAAGCCAAAGACAAAAAGAATAAACAAACATCAGCAACATAGTTTACCAATAAGAGAAAGACGTACGTTCGGTTTCTGACGTACAAGACACATTTAGAGCAGATCGTGAAGCAGCGAGTGGAGATGAAAACATATTTTGTCCGACATAAATGGATGAATTTCTTGGTAGTAGAGGCTGAGAGGGAGTGGATAGCAGCAGGTGATAGATGGAGTGAGTATAAATTGATGGATAGAGGGCTTGGAGAGATGATGGATGTATGGTGTTGATGGGAAGAGCTGAAGGGAGATAGATGTTATGAGAGTGCTTGTGTAGGTGGTGGTGGTGGTGGTAGTGGTGGTGGTGGTGCTACTAATGGGTATGGCTACGATGATAGCAGTGTTAGTGGCGGTGGGAATGGTTTTGGTGGTGGTGGGAATGGTTATGGCTTTGGTGGTGGTGGGAGTGGTGCAAATTGGCGACGATGGTGGTGGCAGTGGAGGTGATAATGAGTATGGCGATGGATATAGAGATGGTGTGAATATTAGTAGTGGTGGTTGTGCTAATAGGTATCACGATGGTGATGTAGTAGTAGTAGTGGTGGTGGTGGTGAAAATGACGATGGCGATGGTGCAAGTGGTGGTAGTGGATGAGTGCCTGAGGATGGGGAGAGAATAGGGTAATGATGTATGGGGGAACGGATAATGGGGGGGATGGTGTTCCGGAAAGAGTGTACGGAGAAGGGGTGTAGTGTACGGAGAAGGGGTGTAGTGTACGGAGAAGGGGTGTAGTCTACGGAGAAGGGGTCTAGTGTACGGAGAAGGGGGTGTAGTGTACTGGGGAATATTGTACAGGGTAGCGTGTGGGGAGTGAACAGTTTTCCAGGTGGGTGTATGGGGAAGGAGTGGCTGTACAGAGGGGTACATGTGGCCATAGTTTGCCATGGAATTAATAGTGCAATTCGACCCCCGTAACGACCATTACACTAACGAGAGTTGACGAGGAGGCTGGTGTATCGGTGGAGAGGGGAGGGAGTTGAGGAGAGTGGAGAAGAGAGGAAATGGGAGGGAAAGGCAAAGGAGGGTATTGGGGAAACAAGATGGAACGTAGTGTGGAGATAGAGAGGGAGATGGAATATGGAGGGAGGTAAGAGAAGGTCGGAGGAAAGGGAGGAATGGATGAGGGAGAGAATGGGAGAGATTAAATTATGTCATTCTCCACGCCAGTGCGTCACAGGGCGTGTGACAGGGCGTTTGACAAGGCTTGTTACAGGGCATGTTACATGGCGTGTCAAAAGGTGTATCACTATACGTGTCACAAGAAATGACACGGGGCGTGTCACAAGGTTTAAACTACATATCCCATGCTACGTTGTGTAATCTGGCTCAATTAAAACTAGAATCCTAACCTCTGGCTTAATATTTAACATGTCAGTACCTGAGATATCTCTAACAAACCAAATCAAATATATAATACCATACTAGGATACCTACCTGTATGTTTGATTAATTTTTTGCATGCAATTTATATGATAATTTATATTATAATTAGCATTTTGTGTATGAGTGATTTTAAATGGCATTCATTAAGGAAATAAATTATATATTTTTTTTCTAATTGATCCAGCTTTTTAAAAAATTATGTATTGAATTTATGTAAACATTACATACATTCTTTCAGAGGTTATATCTAGAAAACATCTGAAGGTACTTCATGGAAAGATAATTAAGTCTGACATTCCCATTCGCCCCCTTGAGGCGGGGATGGCAGATCAGAGAGGCCTAGCTTGTGGCTAGGCCTGGGGACAGTTGATCCCAAAGATCAGGAGGTACTTGTGCCTCCTCCCATGGGAGACTTAGGTCTCAGACACTCCCAAGACAGGAAACCAAAGCCGGGCCACCACTTGGAAAAGACCCGGGTCGGGAGAATACCGGCAAATCTTTAATAATAATAATAATAATGAGTCTACTACTAAATGGTTATAGCTACGACCATAATTTTTAGAAAGGTAGACCGGTAGGCCAGCGGAAGGCCTCGGTCAGATGACCACAAGCTCCAACGGCGGGTCATCATTTGATTAAGACTCGCGTCAGGAAACACTTGTCCTTTTTCCCTGACAATTATACCTACTTGTTTTAGGTATATTAATACTGTGGAAACGTTAAGAATGGCCAGCAGAATTTCCAGTCGAGTACAGGCGATTATATCGCTGGAGAGACAGAGAGAAAAAAAGACATGTGATTTTTAAAGGGATCAGCCCCGTCCATTATTTAGGTTTGAAATAACTGATAATCAGCCGGATGTTTATCATAAACAATTAGTTAAATCTTAAATACTGGAACTGGAGATTAACTGCAGTGGTTCATTACCAGCAGCAACGGCGCCTGACACCATTCTCACCTCGCTCTTCATCACACCATAAACACACAATATCGTCACTGTAATACACAACCTGCACATAGGAGACAAACTTATGACGACGTTTCGGTCCGACTTGGACCACTGAATAGTTACAGTGTGACTAGTTAATGCACCACAAGTGGACCGTATATATGCATATATATATGCATATATATATATATATATATATATATATATATATATATATATATATATATATATGTAGTTGAGAACAGTGTGTGTGTGTGTGTGTGTGTGTGGTGTGTGTGTGTGTGTGTGTGTGTGTGTGTGTGTGTGTGTGTGTGTGTGTGTGTGTGTGTGTGTGTCTGTGTGTGTGTGTGTGTGTGTGTGTGTGTGTGTGTGTGTGTGTGTGTGTGTGTGTGTGAGTGTGTGTGTCTGTGTGTGTGTGTGTGTGTGTGTGTGTGAGTGTGTGTGTGTGTGTGTGTGTG
>NC_091367.1:14732686-14755186 GCF_038502225.1 Cherax quadricarinatus
TTATTCTTCACCTAAATTATCCTTTGAAACGGATGCAGTGAAGTTCGGCAAGCTAGTGACCAGATATGAGTACCGGTATGCATCTGTCAAAATCTATGTTCGATGTAACCATCACATGCATGAGAGAACGCAACGCTGCTTGTGGTCTTGTAGTTTTGTCGTCCCGTTCAAAGTTCTTCCCGTTTCTCCCAGAATGCCATGGTCTGGGAGGTTGTCAATGATAAGGTGATACAAAGGGACACTTATATACCTTTAAATATACTTCAGAGCATTTATTAAATGTGGGTAATAACAGTAACAGTAACAGTTACAGTTGTTGTTGTTGTTGTTACTACTACTACTACTACTACTACTACTACTAATCCTCCCTCTGGACGCTGTCAACAAAGACGTTAGTCTGATCATTCACACCAGAATGCTGCATTAATCATTAGCATTTTCTATTTTTCTTAACATGAGTTATACATATACGTGAAACAAGACAAACAAAATCGTAGTGACACGATTGCAAACAAACCATACCACGGGCGGGGTTAGAACCCGCGATCAGAGTCTAGAAACTCTAGTGGCTTTCGCGTCGGTCTGAAGTTTTACGACTCTCTGATCGCGGGTTTTAACCCCACCCTTGGTATGATTGGTTGATGTGAAACAAGAGACACTTCTCTCCTAACTCTACTCTTGTAGAGTGATGGTAAAATTGTTGACGTTCTTTACCTTTGTTTGTATAGGAGAAACGCGTGTCTCGAGTCATCTTTAATCTCCATTTCGGACACCATTAAACAAAATTATGGCAGCTTCGTCACGTCGGAGGTATTCGCAAGAATTTTGCTCAAAATAATAAACTCTGACATTATATAGAAACCTAGAGTTACCTCCACTCGTACTACTGCTACTGTAACTGCAACAGCAACAACAACAACTACTACTACTACAACTACAACTACTACTACTACTGCTGCTACAACTACTACTACTACTACGTATCTTTTCCCTCACGTGGTACCAATATATATACCGTGTGTGTCTTTGTAATGTTTGTAACGGCTTGACACAGCTCCTGGAGAGCCAAACATTGCCATAATAAAATGTTACATTAGTTCCATGTGTCGAAATACCTAACAAAGAATCTACCTTTTCTCCTCTCTCTCTCTCTCTCTCTCTCTCTCTCTCTCTCTCTCTCTCTCTCTCTCTCTCTCTCGCCGGTGTTGGAAATTATTTACTAGGACCAATTCACAGAGATATTTATAGGAATTAATGGATTTTCCCAAAACACATCAGAACAATATTAATACTCAGTTTAGAGCCATTTAAATGCTTAGTAATTTATAGACTCAAAAGCCTTTTAAAGTTATTTTAGTTTTACCTGCTTTGCTAATGAGAACATTCACAGCTAATTTACAAATTATAATTCACGGAGCTATAATAAAGTTACATCTCGAACAAGTATTTCAGAGCAATATTTCACTCCAGCTGGAGCGTTACCCTTAAGTAGTTTACATTATACATTAAAAATTGGGGTGGGCAAATATTTTGTTGGTGGGATGGATTGTGAAGCACCTGCCTAGTGTGGGCCAACAGGCCTGTTGCAGTGTTCCTCCTTTCTTATGTTCTTATCTAAAAGTTGATGAGGCAGTCAGTCCCTCAGCCTGGAGCCCATCAAGATTGACGAACTGATTGATGGCCTGAACACATCGATCTTCAACTTTTCTTCTTTACACTGGACTGAGGAAGCCACTGGTTGGCGAACCGATTCCACAATAAGGATACGTAAGTTTTGCACGAGTATCTAATTCATCATCCTGTCGGTTCTTTGAACTATTTATCTACATTCATCTTTATTAAATAAAAAGGGAGAAGATTCTCCTTTCACACTGTTCCCCCCTCCCCCATGCCCTTTCTTCTCCCGTTTCATACCAGGTAGAAACAGTCGCCCGAGCAAGGTTGTTCGCTCGGCTCGTTTGTCCACATTTGTCGTTGGGAATTTCTTATGTAATCGCGAACGCCAGTTGCCGCCGCGGACCGTAACCTCCCTAGGGAGAAGAGGAGGAGGTAGGGAGAGAGGGAGGCAAACCGAAGAAGAGGAGGAGGTAGGGAGAGAGGGAGGCAAACCGAAGGATGGAAATAAATGGTATAAAATACCGACACAATGGAAATTTAAACACAAATGCAGTATAATGTGATCCTTTATTGACAACGTTTCATCCACACAGTGGGCTTTTTTCAAGTCACACACAGATCCGTGTGTGACTTGAAAAAGCCCACTGTGTGGGTGAAACGTTGTCAATAAAGGATCACATTATACTGCATTTGTGTTTATATTTCCAAACCGAAGGAGAAGAGGAGGAGGTAGGGAGAGAGGGAGGCAAACCGAAGGAGAAAAGAAGGTAAGGAATGGAAAAGAAAATAGAAGAGAAGGAGAGAGGGGTTGAAATAGAAAGTGAAAATAAAGGCTACAAATTAAGGCTACAAATCACCAGTACCTTAATATCAAGAATAAAAGTCCTAAAAACAGCGTTTAAAAAATTAAAAGGCACAATACAGTGATAGGAACAATACATTCCCAGTGTTATAACAGAGTGAAATATACACAATGGTGTGCAGATATACCTAGTAATGTACATCTCTCTGAGTATATATACGGAATAGCATTCACCTCAGTATATATATATAATATATATATATATATATAATATATATAATATATATACATATATATATATATAATATATATATATATATATAATATATTTTATTTTTTTTTTTTTTATTATCACACTGGGCGATTCCCACCAAGGCAGGGTGGCCCGAAAAAGAAAAACTTTCACCATCATTCACTCCATCACTGTCTTGCCAGAAGGGTGCTTTACACTACAGTTTTTAAACTGCAACATTAACACCCCTCCTTCAGAGTGCAGGCACTGTACTTCCCATCTCCAGGACTCAAGTCCGGCCTGCCGGTTTCCCTGAATCCCTTCATAAATGTTACTTTGCTCACACTCCAACAGCACGTCAAGTATTAAAAACCATTTGTCTCCATTCACTCCTATCAAACACGCTCACGCATGCCTGCTGGAAGTCCAAGCCCCTCGCACACAAAACCTCCTTTACCCCCTCCCTCCAACCCTTCCTAGGCCGACCCCTACCCCGCCTTCCTTCCACTACAGACTGATACACTCTTGAAGTTATTCTGTTTCGCTCCATTCTCTCTACATGTCCGAACCACCTCAACAACCCTTCCTCAGCCCTCTGGACAACAGTTTTGGTAATCCCGCACCTCCTCCTAACTTCCAAACTACGAATTCTCTGCATTATATTCACACCACACATTGCCCTCAGACATGACATCTCCACTGCCTCCAGCCTTCTCCTCGCTGCAACATTCATCACCCATGCTTCACACCCATATAAGAGCGTTGGTAAAACTATACTCTCATACATTCCCCTCTTTGCCTCCAAGGACAAAGTTCTCTGTCTCCACAGACTCCTAAGTGCACCACTCACTCTTTTTCCCTCATCAATTCTATGATTCACCTCATCTTTCATAGACCCATCCGCTGACACGTCCACTCCCAAATATCTGAATACGTTCACCTCCTCCATACTCTCTCCCTCCAATCTGATATTCAATCTTTCATCACCTAATCTTTTTGTTATCCTCATAACCTTACTCTTTCCTGTATTCACCTTTAATTTTCTTCTTTTGCACACCCTACCAAATTCATCCACCAATCTCTGCAGCTTCTCTTCAGAATCTCCCAAGAGCACAGTGTCATCAGCAAAGAGCAGCTGTGACAACTCCCACCCTGTGTGTGATTCTTTATCTTTTAACTCCACGCCTCTTGCCAAGACCCTCGCATTTACTTCTCTTACAACCCCATCTATAAATATATTAAACAACCACGGTGACATCACACATCCTTGTCTAAGGCCTACTTTTACTCGGAAAAAATTTCCCTCTTTTCTACATACTCTAACTTGAGCCTCACTATCCTCGTAAAAACTCTTCACTGCTTTCAGTAACCTACCTCCTACACCATACACTTGCAACATCTGCCACATTGCCCCCCTATCCACCCTGTCATACGCCTTTTCCAAATCCATAAATGCCACAAAGACCTCTTTAGCCTTATCTAAATACTGTTCACTTATATGTTTCACTGTAAACACCTGGTCCACACACCCCCTACCTTTCCTAAAGCCTCCTTGTTCATCTGCTATCCTATTCTCCGTCTTACTCTTAATTCTTTCAATTATAACTCTACCATACACTTTACCAGGTACACTCAACAGACTTATCCCCCTATAATTTTTGCACTCTCTTTTATCCCCTTTGCCTTTATACAAAGGAACTATGCATGCTCTCTGCCAATCCCTAGGTACCCTACCCTCTTCCATACATTTATTAAATAATTGCACCAACCACTCCAAAACTATATCCCCACCTGCTTTTAACATTTCTATCTTTATCCCATCAATCCCGGCTGCCTTACCCCCTTTCATTTTACCTACTGCCTCACGAACTTCCCCCACACTCACAACTGGCTCTTCCTCACTCCTACAAGATGTTATTCCTCCTTGCCCTATACACGAAATCACAGCTTCCCTATCTTCATCAACATTTAACAATTCCTCAAAATATTCCCTCCATCTTCCCAATACCTCTAACTCTCCATTTAATAACTCTCCTCTCCTATTTTTAACTGACAAATCCATTTGTTCTCTAGGCTTCCTTAACTTGTTAATCTCACTCCAAAACTTTTTCTTATTTTCAACAAAATTTGTTGATAACAGCTCACCCACTCTCTCATTTGCTCTCTTTTTACATTGCTTCACCACTCTCTTAACCTCTCTCTTTTTCTCCATATACTCTTCCCTCCTTGCATCACTTCTACTTTGTAAAAACTTCTCATATGCTAACTTTTTCTCCCTTACTACTCTCTTTACATCATCATTCCACCAATCGCTCCTCTTCCCTCCTGCACCCACTTTCCTGTAACCACAAACTTCTGCTGAACACTCTAACACTACATTTTTAAACCTACCCCATTCCTCTTCGACCCCATTGCCTATGCTCTCATTAGCCCATCTATCCTCCAATAGCTGTTTATATCTTACCCTAACTGCCTCCTCTTTTAGTTTATAAACCTTCACCTCTCTCTTCCCTGATGCTTCTATTCTCCTTGTATCCCATCTACCTTTTACTCTCAGTGTAGCTACAACTAGAAAGTGATCTGATATATCTGTGGCCCCTCGATAAACATGTACATCCTGAAGTCTACTCAACAGTCTTTTATCTACTAATACATAATCCAACAAACTACTGTCATTTCGCCCTACATCATATCGTGTATACTTATTTATCCTCTTTTTCTTAAAATATGTATTACCTATAACTAAACCCCTTTCTATACAAAGTTCAATCAAAGGGCTCCCATTATCATTTACACCTGGCACCCCAAACTTACCTACCACACCCTCTCTAAAAGTTTCTCCTACTTTAGCATTCAGGTCCCCTACCACAATTACTCTCTCACTTGGTTCAAAGGCTCCTATACATTCACTTAACATCTCCCAAAATCTCTCTCTCTCCTCTGCATTCCTCTCTTCTCCAGGTGCATACACGCTTATTATGACCCACTTCTCGCATCCAACCTTTACTTTAATCCACATAATTCTCGAATTTACACATTCATATTCTCTTTTCTCCTTCCATAACTGATCATTTAACATTACTGCTACCCCTTCCTTTGCTCTAACTCTCTCAGATACTCCAGATTTAATCCCATTTATTTCCCCCCACTGAAACTCTCCTACCCCCTTCAGCTTTGTTTCGCTTAGGGCCATGACATCCAACTTCTTTTCATTCATAACATCAGCAATCATCTGTTTCTTGTCATCCGCACTACATCCACGCACATTTAAACAACCCAGTTTTATAAAGTTTTTCTTCTTCTCTTTTTTAGTAAATGTATACAGGAGAAGGGGTTACTAGCCCATTGCTCCCGGCATTTTAGTCGCCTCATACGACACGCATGGCTTACGGAGGAAAGATTCTTTTCCACTTCCCCATGGACAATAGAAGAAATAAAAAAGAACAAGAGCTATTTAGAATAAGGAGAAAAACCTAGATGTATGTATATATATATATGCATGTGCGTGTCTGTGAAGTGTGACCAAAGTGTAAGTAGGAGTAGCAAGATATCCCTGTTATCTAGCGTGTTTATGAGACAGAAAAAGAAAACCAGCAATCCTACCATCATGCAAAACAGTTACAGGTTTTTGTTTCACAGTCATCTGGCAGGACGGTAGTACTTCCCTGGGTGGTTGCTGTCTACCAACCTACTATATATATATATATATATATATATATATATACACTGGTGCATAGAGAAAGGTGGTAATAAATGCAGGTGAGATAAAGATTAATAAAAAGCATAACGTGATAATAATTAATAATAATAATGAAAACAGAGACATAACAAGAGGACAAATAGACTTATAACCTTTTACCTTGAAGAAGCTTTAGAAGTACAGAAAATATTCAAAACATTGACATAGATAATGTATATAGTACTTGAAAGGCAGAGTCTGCAGGTGAAGGAAAGGATTACAGCACTGTAAGGTGCAGCATTACAGCAACACTGTAAGGTGCAGCATTACAGCAACACTAAGGTGCAGCATTACAGCAACACTGTAAGGTGCAGCATTACAGCAACACTAAGGTGCAGCATTACAGCAACACTGTAAGGTGCAGCATTACAGCAACACTAAGGTGCAGCATTACAGCAACACTGTAAGGTGCAGCATTACAGCAACACTAAGGTGCAGCATTACAGCAACACTGTAAGGTGCATCATTACAGCAATACTGTAAGGTGCAGCATTACAGCAACACTGTAAGGTGCAGCATTACAGCAACACTGTAAGGTGCAGCATTACAGCAACACTGTAAGGTGCAGCATTACAGCAACACTGTAAGGTGCAGCATTACAGCAACACTGTAAGGTGCAGCATTACAGCAACACTGTAAGGTGCAGCATTACAGCAATACTGTAAGGTGCAGCATTACAGCAACACTGTAAGGTGCAGCATTACAGCAATACTGTAAGGTGCAGCATTACAGCAACACTGTAAGGTGCAGCATTACAGCAACACTGTAAGGGGCAGAATTACAGCAACACTGTAAGGTGCAGCATTACAGCAACACTGTAAGGTGCAGCATTACAGCAACACTGTAAGGTGCAGCATTACAGCAACACTGTAAGGTGCAGCATTACAGCAACACTGTAAGGTGCAGCATTACAGCAACACTGTAAGGTGCAGCATTACAGCAACACTATGGTGCAGCATTACAGCAACACTGTAAGGTGCAGCATTACAGCAACACTAAGGTGCAGCATTACAGAAACACTGTAAGGTGCAGCATTACAGAAACACTGTAAGGTGCAGCATTACAGCAACACTAAGGTTCAGCATTACAGCAATACTTTAAGGTGCCGCATTACAGCAATACTGTAAGGTGCAGCATTACAGCAACACTGTAAGGTGCAGCATTACAGCAACACTGTAAGGTGCAGCATTACAGCAACACTGTAAGGTGCAGCATTACAGCAACACTGTAAGGTGCAGCATTACAGCAACACTGTAAGGTGCAGCATTACAGCAATACTGTAAGGTGCAGCATTACAGCAACACTGTAAGGTGCAGCATTACAGCAATACTGTAAGGTGCAGCATTACAGCAACACTGTAAGGTGCAGCATTACAGCAACACTGTAAGGGGCAGAATTACAGCAACACTGTAAGGTGCAGCATTACAGCAACACTGTAAGGTGCAGCATTACAGCAATACTGTAAGGTGCAGCATTACAGCAACACTGTAAGGTGCAGCATTACAGCAATACTGTAAGGTGCAGCATTACAGCAACACTGTAAGGTGCAGCATTACAGCAACACTAAGGTGCAGCATTACAGCAACACTGTAAGGTGCAGCATTACAGCAACACTAAGGTGCAGCATTACAGCAACACTGTAAGGTGCAGCATTACAGCAACACTAAGGTATAACGTTACAGGAACACTGTAAACTACAGCATTACAGAGAACTAATACCACACATGAAAAATACCGTATATATGTATATCTTTCTTTTAACACACGGGCTGTGTCCCACCGAGGCAGGATGGCCCAAAAGGAAAAACGAAAATTTCTCCTTTTACATTTAGTAATATATACAGGAGAAGGGGTTACTAGCCCCTTGCTCCTGGCATTTTAGTCGCCTCTTAAGACACGCCTGGCTTAAAGAGGAAGAATTCTATTCCACTTCCCCATGGATAAAATTTATAATTATAGTATATCACATATATGATGAACTCTTGACTCTTGTAACTCTTTTTCCTCTTGAAAATATCACTGGATGGGTGACTAGGTGGGTGTGAGTGTGCGGTTGTTGGTGTAGGTGGTGAGAGTAGCAGTTGGCTACATAACTGTGTGCATGGACGGCTTGTTCGGGTGTGGGGGTCATGAAAGCATGGGTTAGGTGCTGGGATCGAGCTATATGAGTGGAACTGTAAGGGAATGTATGAGTGAAAGATGTGGTTTGAGGCCATGTCATCTTGAAGCTGTGGATGAGTGATGTGGTTGAGTGGTGTTATTGTTGGTGGATGATGAGTAACCAGGTGGGTGAGTGCAGTTGGTGGGCAAGGGGCTTGGACTTCCAGCAAGCGTGCATGAGCGTGTTAGATAGGAGTGAATGGAGACGAATGATACTTGGGACCTGACGATCTGTTGGAGTGTGAGCAGGGTAATGTTTAGTGAAGGGATTCAGAGAAACCGGTTATTTTCATATAGTCGGACTTGAGTCCTGGAAATGGGAAGTACAATGCCTGCACTTTAAAGGAGTGGTTTGGGATATTAGCAGTTTGGAGGGATATGTTGTGTATCTTTATACGTATATGCTTCTAAACTGTTGTATTCTGGGCACCTCCGCAAAAGCAGTGATAATGTGTGAGTGTGGTGAAAGTGTTGAATGATGAAAGTATTTTCTTTTTGGGGATTTTCTTTCTTTTTTGGGTCACCCTGCCTCGGTGGGAGACGGCCGACTTGTTGGAAAAAAAAATTATATATATATATATATATATATATATATATATATATATATATATATATATATATATATATATATATATATATATGTCGTGCCGAATTGCCAGAACTTGCGATCTTAGCTTAAATAGCAACGCTCATCTTGCCATATAGAAAAAGCGAAAATTTGTGTGTGCAATAATTTCGCCATAATCATTCTCAACCTAACAAAAAAATATATTTCATTGTGTTTGTTTAGTATTAAATTAATGTAAACGTTTTTAAATATATTTAGTAGGATTAGGCTAAAATAAATTGCGCTTGTTATAATAAGGTTAGGTAAGTTTTCTAAGATTCTTTTGGTGCAAAATTAAAACTTTTTGCATTAACATTAATGAAAAAAATATATCTTTAAACATATAAGAAAAGTTTTTAGAAAGGACTTAATTTTAAATGAGTTCTTGCTAATTGACCAGTTTTACATATTCGACACGACATTATATATATATATATATATATATATATATATATATATATATATATATATATATATATATATATATATATATATATATATATATATATGGGGAAGTGGAATAAGAATCTTTCCTCCATAAGCCATGCGTGTTGTAAAAGTCAACTAAAATGCCGGGAACAATGGGCTAGTAATCCCTTTTCCTGTAATAATTACTAAAAAGAATAAGAAGAAGAAAATTGTCGAAGTGGGAAGTCTGAATGTGCGTGGATGTTGTGCGAATGATAAGAAAGAGATGATTGTGGATGTTATGAATGAGAAGAAGCTGGATGTTCTGGCTTTAAGTGAAACAAAGCTGAAGGGGGTGGGTGAGTTTCAGTGGAGAGGAATAAATGGGATTAGGTCAGGGGTTTCAAATAAAGTTAGAGCTAAAGAAGGAGTAGCAATAATGTTGAAGGATATTAATTCAAGGATTATGTGGAGTAAAATAAAGGTTGGATGTGAAAAGTGGGTTATAGTAAGCGTATATGCACCTGGAGAAGAGAGAAGTGTAGAAGAGAGAGATTTTGGGAAATGTTGAGTGAATGCGTGGGGAGTTTTGAACCAAGTGTGAGAGTAATGGTGGTTGGGGATTTCAATGCTAAAGTGGGCAAAAATGTTGTGGAGGGAGTAGTAGGTAAATTTGGGGTGCCAGGGGTAAATGAAAATGGGGAGCCTTTAATTGAGCTATGTGTAGAAAGAGGTTTGGTAATAAGTAATGCATATTTTATGAAGAGGAGGATAAATAAATATACAAAGTATCATATAGCACGTAATGAAAGTAGCTTGTTAGATTATGTATTGGTGGATACAAGGTTGATAGGTAGGCTCCAGAATGTACATGTTTATAGAGGGGCAACTGATACATCGGATCATTATTTAGTTGTAGCTACAGTGAGAGTAAGAGGTTGATAGGAAAAGAATAAAATGGCAACAACAAGTAAGAGGGAGGTGAAAGTGTATAAACTAAGGCAGGAGGAAGTTCGGGTGAGATATAAGCAACTATTGGCAGAAAGGTGGGCTGGTGCAAGTATGAGTAGTGGGAAGGGGGCGGGGGTTGAAGAGGGTTGGAATAGTTTTAAAAATGCAGTATTAGAATGTGGGGCAGAAGTTTGTGGTTATAGGAGGGTGGGTGCAGGAGGAATGAGGAGTGATTGGAGGAATGATGAACTAAAGGGTGTGATAAAAAGAAAAAGGTAGCTTATGAGAGGTTTTTACAAAGCAAAAGTGTTATAAGAAGAATTGAGTATATGGAGAGTAAAAGAAAGGTGAAGAGAGTGGTGAGAGAGTGCAAAAGGAGAGCAGATGATAGAGTGGGAGAGGCACTGTCAAGAAATTTTAATGAAAATAAGGAAAAAATTTTGAGCTAAACAAGTTAAGAAAGCCTCGAGAACGAATGGATTTGTCAGTTAAAAACAGAGTTGGGGAATTAGTAGATGGGGAGATGGAGGTATTAGGTAGATGGCGAGAATATTTTGAAGAACTTTTAAATGTCGACGAAGAAAGGGAAGCGGTAATTTCATGCACTGGCCAGGGAGGTATACCATCTTTTAGGAGTGAAAAAGAACAGGATGCGAGTGTGGGGAGGTGCGTGTGGCATTACGTAGAATGAAAGGGGGAAAAGCAGCTGGAACTGACGAGATCATGACAGAAATGTTAAAAACAGGGGGGATATAGTGTTGGAGTTGTTGGTATTTTTGTTTAATAAATGTATGAAAGAGGGGAAGGTACCTAGGGATTGGCAGAGTGCATGTATAGTCCCTTTATATAAAGGGAAGGGGGACAAAAGAGATTGTAAAAATTATAGAGGAATAAATTTACTGAGTATACCAGGAATAGTGAGAGTAAGACACATGTGCAACATCTGGGTATCTTTATTGTAGATGTTTCGCCATCCAGTGGCTTTATCAATACAAATTCTAGGACATAACTTGAAGACAGTAGAACTATGTACAGAAGATGAGGTAATCAGTCCCTCAACCTAGGAGTAGGTGCGAACAGCACCATAGTCGTGGAGATTCTGAAGCAGAAGAAAGAATCCTGGCGCTTATATAGTAACGTCAGGTGTAGCAGACGAGGGCATATTCACTGGTAGGCGGGATAATGTGAATATGCCCTCGTCTGCTACACCTGACGTTACTATATAAGCGCCAGGATTCTTTCTTCTGCTTCAGAATTTCCACGACTATGGTGCTGTTCGCACCTACTCCTAGGTTGAGGGACTGATTACCTCATCTTCTGTACATAGTTCTACTGTCTTCAAGTTATGTCCTAGAATTTGTATTGATAAAGCCACTGGATGGCGAAACGTCTACAATAAAGATACCCAGATGTTGCACATGTGTCTTACTCTCATCTTGTCGGTATTATATACCATTCGTACACACCAGGAATAGTGTACGGTAGGGTTATAATTGAAAGAATTAGAGGTAAGACAGAATGTAGGATTGCGGATGTGCAGGGAGGTTTCAGAGTGGGTAGGGGATGTGTAGATCAAATGTTTACATTGAGGCATATATGTGAACAGTATTTAGATAAAGGTAGGGAAGTTTTATTGCATTTATGGATTTAGAAAAGGCATATGATAGAGTGGATAGGGAAGCAATGTGGCAGATGTTGCAAGTATATGGAATAGGTGGTAAGTTACTAAATGCTGTAAAGAGTTTTTATGAGGATAGTGAGGCTCAGGTTAGGGTGTGTAGGAGAGAGGGAGATTACTTCCCAGTAAAAGTAGGTCTTAGACAGGGATGTGTAATATCACCATGGTTGTTTAATATATTTATAGATGGGGTTGTAAAAGAAATAAATGCTAGGGTGTTCGGGAGAGGGGTGGGATTAAATTATGGGGAATCAAATACAAAATGGGAATTGACACAGTTGCTTTTTGCTAATGATACTGTGCTCATGGGAGATTCTAAAAAAAAATTGCAAAGGTTAGTGGATGAGATTGGGAGTGTGTGTAAAGGTAGAAAGTTGAAAGTGAACATAGAAAAGAGTAAGGTGATGAGGGTATCAAATGAATTAGATAAAGAAAAATTGGATATCAGATTGGGGAGGAGGAGTATGGAAGAAGTGAATGTTTTCAGATACTTGGGAGTTGACGTGTCGGCGGATGGATTTATGAAGGATGAGGCTAATCATAGAATTGATGAGGGAAAAAAGGTGAGTGGTGCGTTGAGGTACATGTGGAGACTAAAAACGTTATCTATGGAGGCAAAGAAGGGAATGTATGAAAGTATAGTAGTACCAACACTCTTGTATGGGTGTGAAGCTTGGGTGGTAAATGCAGCAGCGAGGAGGCGGTTGGAGGCAGTGGAGATGTCCTGTCTAAGGGCAATGTGTGGTGTAAATATTATGTAGAAAATTCGGAGTGTGGAAATTAGGAGAAGGTGTGGAGTTAATAAAAGTATTAGTCAGAGGGTTGAAGAGGGGTTGTTGAGGTGGTTTGATCATTTAGAGAGAATGGATCAAAGTAGAATGACATGGAGAGCGTAAAAATCTGTAAGGGAAGGAAGGCGGGGTAGGGGTCGTCCTCGAAAATGTTGGAGGGAGGGGGTAAAGGAGGTTTTGTGGGCGAGGGGCTTGGACTTCCAGCAAGTGTGCGTGAGCGTGTTAGATGTGAATGGAGACGAATGGTATTTGGGACCCGACGATCTGTTGGAGTGTGAGCAGGGTAATATTTAGTGAAGGGATTCAGGGAAACCGGTTATTTTTATATAGCTGGACTTGAGTCCTGGAAATGGGAAGTACAATGTCTGCACTCTAAAGGAGGGGTTTGGGATATTAGCAGTTTGGAGGGATATGTTGTGTATCTTTATACGTATATACTTCTAAATCGTTGTGTTCTGAGCACCTCTGCAAAAACAGTGATTATGTGTGAGTGAGGTCAAAGTGTTGAATGATGAAAGTATTTTCTTTTTGGGGATTTTCTTTCTTTTTTGGGTCACCCTGCCTCGGTGGGAGACGGCCGACTCGTTAATATATATATATATATATATATATATATATATATATATATATATATATATATATATATATATATATATCAACAATGGCTTGTTGATATTTTGAACCCTATTGTTGGAAAAATTTCTAACTTTAATGTTAAAAACAACATAGACTTGGTTGATAAATTAAGCTCCTTGACTGACTTAAATGATTTTAACATGGTTAGTTTTGATGTTACTTCCTTGTTTACGAAAGTTCCTGTTGATGATTTATTAAGTTCCTTATCTGAAGAACTCGTTAACTATGATTTACCATTGCCAGTTCCTACTATCATTAAACTTATTAAACTTTGCATTGTTGATGCAAAATTTGTATTTAATGATAAATTTTACACTCAGAAGTTTGGTATGGCAATGGGGAATCCTCTTTCACCTGTTCTTAGTAACCTATACATGGAATTTTTTGAAACAAGGTTACTTAACACAATCCTCCCCAATAGAGCTAAATGGTTCAGATATGTTGATGATATTTTGTGTCTTATGCCCAAAAATGTAGATATACACCATTTCCTTGGAAAATTAAATAGTTTAGCCCATTCTGTAAACTTTACTGTTGAGTTTGAAGAAAATAACTCATTGCCTTTTCTAGATGTTTTAATTATTAAGGGTAATAATGAATTCAAATTTAAAATTTACAGAAACCTACAAATAACTGTTCCTATGTCCACTATTATTCCTCGCATCAAGATAGAGTCAATCTGTCTGTTTTCTCATCAATGTTTCTGAGAGCTTTACGAATTTGTATTCCTGAGTTCATAGATGAGGAAATATCCAAAATTTATGAAATAGGTAATGATTTAAAATACCCAAGAAATGTAATTGATAAATCTTTTAAAGTTGCTAGAAATACTTTTTACAATCCAAAAAGGGACAACCAGCCTTATTCAACTAAAAATATGTTGGTTCTCCCTTACCATGAAAACTTGGTTGATATGCCTTCTCTTCTTAAGACTTTTAATATTAAAGTTGTATTCAAAAATCTTGATACAGTAAAAAAACTTTTGATAAAGAATTCCCCCAAAATGCTGATGGATGTGTCTATAAGATTCCTTGTAAAATTTGCGATAAAGTTTATTACGGTCAAACTGGTAAAAATCTCGAACTAAGATTAAAACAACATAAATATAGCATTAGAACTGGACAAGATTCCAATGCTCTATTTATTCATGTAAGAGATTTTAACCATCCAGTTGATTTTCAAAAAGTTGAGAAAGTAGTATCAAGCAAGTCCATGGTCGACAGGAATATAATTGAATCTTGTTTCATAAAAAGCAGTTTTGACAATAATATGAATATTTCCTTTGGTTTATATAAATTAGATCCATTTATAATTAATAGAATTTGGGAAGAATTTAATAATACACTGGACAAATAATTTTGAAATTTTCTTGGGTAGAATAGTTTGTGGGGCGAGTTGTGCAAAGGACCTATCCAAGTTGGGTCGGCGCGCGTCAGGTGTTTAACCGTTGTGGGATCTGATAGTGAGGTGCTGGCCAGACCCCTTATATAGCTTCCTTGGATGCTTTACTTTCATAGTTCCTTGATAATGTGAGTAGTCACGAAAGCGCTTGGAATTTCTCTATTTTTTCAGAGTGGTTGTTTTGCATAGAGGAGTGGATTCTTTTCAGTTAAAGGGCTTTAGATTCAAGGAACTGGAGCAACCTTTCCCATCTTCGAATAAAAATTTAATTACAGTCCATTCCTTAAGTGCTATATAATTCCTACTGATTCTTCTTCCAAATAACAATAATAATAATAATAATGTTGGCAATAATATAATTAAGAAAAAAATAAATTAAATTAGATAAAAGATTAAAGTTATTGTTTGAAAACAAAGGAGGTAAAAGTTAGCTAAAAAAGAGAAAATGATTAACCGCATGAAAACGAGGGAAGATTAAAGAAAAAAAATATATAAAACGAGAAAAACAGCGAGAAATCTCGCCAAACGTAAACGTCTTGAATTGGTTAACTTTGTCGCAATTATCGACTTGCTCGACCCTGCTTTCTGTTTTTTTCTTACTTTTTGTGCACTTATAATTTCGGTTAATTACTATCGGTTCGTGAGGTTTAGTTTTTGCCCTGGGTGGCAGTGGCCCAGAAACACACACACACACACACACACACACACACACACACACACACACACACACACACACACACACACACACACACACACACACACAGTTAAGGGGTATGCCCTACGCGGAGAGGTTAAGGGAAATCGACCTGACGACACTGGAGGACAGGAGGGCCAGGGAGGACATGATAACGACGTATAAAATACTGAGAGGAATCGACGGCGTGGACAGGGATGGTTTCGAGATAAAACACAGCAACAAGGGGTCAGAATTGGAAGTTGATGATGACTCAGATGAGTCGCAGGGATGCTAAGAAGTAGTTCTTCAGTCACAGAATTGTCAGGAAGTGGAATAGTCTAGAAAGGAAAGTGGTGGAGGAAGATCTATGCATAGCTTTAAGAAGAGGTAGTGACCTAATAGCGACCAGTGAAGAGGCAGGGCCAGGAGCTATGACTCGACTCCTGGAACCACAATTAGGTATGATTAGGTGAGTACACACACACACACACACACACACACACACACACACACACACACACACACACACACACACACACACACACACACGAGATACGATAAAGCTCTTGGAGTAGGGAAATAATGGCCCTAGTAATAACCAGAGAAGAGGCGGGGCCAGGATTTACGACTTGACCCCTACAACCACAAATAGGCGAGTACAGGAGATAGAATTGCATGTGTTTCTGTTTGCGGATGATGTAAAACTAATGAGAAGAATAAGAACAGGAGAGGAGAGTGATAAAGTCTAGGGAGATACGAAGAAGTGATAAAAGTGGATTATCAAGTTCAGTCCGAGCAAATGGAAGGAGATGCGAATTGAAGAAGATCAGGGGGTGACCGGAGACAAGGTAAGGCAGGGAAGGAGGGAAGTTGAAAATACTAGAGTGCATAGGACTTGGGGGTGAATATACCACCCAGCACATCGCCAGAAACACACAATCTGAAAACGTCAGCGACATGTCCAAGATTAACAAACCTCGGAACAGCATCCAGGAACGTGAATAAAAAATCCTTCAAAACCTCATATTGGACATATGTTTGGATAAATCATCGAGTAACAAAAAAAGGCACAATACCGTGACTGGAACAATACACAAATAACCCGCACATAGAAGAGAGGAGCTTACGACAACGTTTCGGTCCGACTTGGACCATTTACAAAGTCACATTAACACAAAGGAGAGAAGAAAGGAGTATATATTAGCCAGCAGACATTGACGGGAGTAAGAGGAGGAGGAGGAGGAGGAGGAGGAGGAGGATGTGGTGGTGGTGGTGGTGGTGGTGGTGGTGGTGGTGGTGGTGGTGGTGGTGGTGGTGGTGGTGGTTGTTGTTGTTGTCGTTGAGTCAGTCAAATATTAAGAAAGAGGAGCCCTGCAAGGGATCTAATGGCCCACAGAGGATAGAAGCAACGACATAGAGGGGATGGGGAAATAATAATTGAACAAATACCAAAGGCAGAAGAAGGAAACCCAAAAAGAAACAGACGAAAGAGGAAAGGGGAAGAAAGAATCAGGTTAAGTCACGGATGTTCTGAAGTTTGGAGCATTTCACAATGTAGTGGGAAAGGAAGGCATCTACAGAGACAAAGCCTGGACTAAGATTCATACAAGGAAAATTGTGTATAAGGGAGGATTCAACCAGACGGCAACTGTGAAAGTTAGAAGTAGGGAAGACAGTTTTAGCAGAAGACCAGTCAATAGGATGATTGTGATCTCTGACATGACAGAAAAAGAGCATTGTTGGTGTCAGCAAGCCTAACGCTACTTTTGTATTTCCTAAGTCTGTCAGAAAAAGATCGGCCAGCTTCTCCAAAGTACTGAAGAGGACAAGAGGAACAAGAAATAGAGTAGACACCAGGAACATCTGTAGAGGGAGGAGAGGTATGAACGAGATTAGTGCGAAGAGTGTTAGTCTGGCGGAAAGTAAGCTTGATGTCTAAGGAACGGAGAGAATTGTTGAGATTAGAAAGACCGGAAATGTAGGGAAGGCAGAGGACAGGAGAGTTTACAGGAGTACAGAGTTTGGGAGAGAAGAAATTCCGTTTAGCACGTGAGAAGGCAGAGTCTATAAAATGGGAAGGGTAGCCAAGACGGAGAAATGAATTCATTTTCCCAGGCTAGTTCAATAACAGAGAGATGCACTACAAGGAGAGCATGGAGCAACTAAACCTAACAACTCTGGTGGAAAGATGGGTAAGCGGAGACATGATTACAACATACAAAATCCTATGAGGAATAGATAGCGCGGATGAAGACAAACTGATTGAAATAATAGGCCCATGTTCAAGGTTACACAGGTGGAAGCTGATATCAGACAAGCCCTGTGGAAGGAAGTATTTTAGTTTCAGGGTGGTGGTGAAGTGAAATGACTTGGACGAGGTAATAGCGAGGGCAAAATCAATGCACAGCTTCAAGAATAAATATGATAAGGCCCGAGAGTCCAGAAATTAGTGATGCCGATCAAAGCATTCTAGTGAGCTGGGCCAGGAGCTGAGTCTCGACCCTAGCAAGCACAACTCGGAAGGTACTCATACAACAGACCCAATTTTTATTGGTAAGAGCCTTCGCCTGATTTACTTATTCTCAATCATTCCCCCCCCCCTCTCTCTCTCTTTCTCTCTCTCTCTCTCTCTCTCTCACTCTCCCCTATCTCTGTCTCTCTCTCTCTCTCTCTTTTACACAGGGTTTGACAAGGTTAGGTTAAGGATCCCTAGCTTTATTGACAAGCTATTTACAGGTTAAAGATTCCTGACTTTATTGACAAGCTAAGAGCTGTTACATTTTTGTTATGAAACATACAAGTAGGCAACAGGATGAAGTTGGAGCCATCTGTGGGCCAGGATTTTCATCTGATCAACTTACTTTATCTTGTTGACATCATTATGCTGTACGAATGTGTTCCATACTCGAGTCATTCTGAGGATAATTGATCTCAGATGGAATGATGTTCTGGAGAAGGGTACAGCCAGAGGAAGTTGCTGATTTCTGCCCGTCTTGTGGTATAGAAGCTTGTGTCACGCTGTCCTCTAAGTGGAGCCAAGTGTGGTAATTTGACGATGTTGGCCTTGTACATAACATTAAGGCCACCCATATTCCTTCTCTGTTGAAGGCTCTGCTCTCTCTCTCTCTCTCTCTCTCTCTCTCTCTCTAACTCTCCCTCCCTCTCCCTCGCTCAAATACTGTCCGATCACTATGCTACAACACTTCCTCTCCCTCCTTCTCCCTTGTTCTGAAAAGTTCCGAACGAAGGTAAACTTCGTCTGCGAGTCTGGCCAGAATAATTGAAACTTTTCTCTCTCCACTTTTCCTTTCTCTTCCCAGAAACGCGACCATGGGAGAGGAAACTTTCTATTAGAGAGCTGATTGCTAGAGCCTTGAGGACCACTTTCCGAAGCACTGGAGACCAGTCTCTAAAGTATCATAGACCGCTTCATGGTCTATTCAAAACCTTTTTCTAAAACACTGAAGGCCGGTTTCTAAAGCATTGACGACTGCTATATGAAAAATCAGTTTCGAAATTATTGAAGACTCAAATTCTATATTACTAACGGCAGGTTTATGAAGCATTTAAAACCCCTTTTCTAAACCATTTACAGCCCCTTTTTAAAACAATGAAAGCCCTTTTCTTAAGTATTATGAAACACTGAAAACCTCTTTTGAAAGCACTGACGACTAAATTCTAAAGCACTGTAGACGAAAATAGAAAAGTGATCCCTTTCTAAATGATCCCTTTCTAAATGATCCCTTTCTAAAGCGTTCAGTATTATTCCTATGTTCTTATAGATAAACTTACACAGTCTTGAAATGCTGAATGGAAATTAATGAGTAAAACTTTGTGTGTGTGTCAGTAGGTGTTTTATGCATGGTTTAGAGTTTTTTTCAGTACTTTCTCTTCTCTTTTCGTTTTTTCCTTCCAGTGAACAGGATGTAGCTTTCTAAATGAGAAATAAATGAGATGAATACGAGATGTTTCGGAAAATTTTTCCAGAGTTTTCCGAATTTTTTCTTTGAGTTTTGGAGTGAAACCTCAATTTTTTTTATGCCTGATAAGGCTTTTATTGTTGCCTAAAGACGAAGAACGAAAGAACAAATATTTTCCTATTCGCGATCTTGTAATTTATGTTACTATTAGAGCTAAAGGAAATACAAATGATTTATCCGTATCCTGTATATATACGGTACATGCACTCAGTGGCCACTTTACTATGTACATCTTTCTAGTACTGAGTAGGCCTCCCCCTTTGACCCCCCAGATCAACCTGGTTCTCGTCATCAGTCACTTGCTGCAGATTGGTTGGCTGCACATTCATGCTGCGAGTCTCCCGTTTTATTACATTCTTAAGGTTTATGCTAATTCTAACCCTACCATCTGCATGTCGCAGTAGAAATCGTGATTTGCCAAAATGGGCGGTTTTCTAATCTTCGACTGTCCAGTTCTGTTGGGCCAATGCCCTCTGTAGCCTCAGTTTTCTGTCCTTAGATGACACCAGTGGAACCTGGTGTGGTCTTCTGCAGCTGGTCCTATCCACTTCAAGGTGCGACTTATTGTGCGCTCCAAGATACTTTTCTGCATGCCACTGTTGTAGCACATGGTTATTTGAGTTAACGTCTCCTTCCTGTCAGCTTCAACCAGTCGTGCCATCTTTCTCTGAGCACTCTCATTAAAAAGGCACTTTCACCTACGAAACTGCCGTTCACTGGATTTTTTGTATTTTTCACACCATCTAGAGACTGTTGTACACGAAAATCTCAGGAGATAAGTAATTTCTGAGGTGAGATTCTTTAACCACCTCTTCTGTTACCACGAATCAAAGTCACTTAAATCACAGTTCTTCCCCATTCTGTCTGTATGCATGAGTTTAGACACTAAGGTACTGCCACGTGATTGCCTGATTAGATATTTGCATTAATAAGGTGTACAGGTATGCCTACATTTGCAAATACTCACCTGCATATTGGTTGCAGGGGTCGAGTCTCACCTCCTGGTTCCACCTTATCGCTGGCTGCTATTGGGTTCTCTCATGGTTTCGAGAGACTTGGCACATGTGTCTATTCTAACACCTCGTCTCGGGCAGTCACTCGTTTCCTTCGTGTTAAGTATTTCATGATCAACTGTAGTGTCTTCCCTGTTATTCTTGTCTGCTCCTCTATCGTATGACCCGGTCTCTTGTGCATTAGTATGTCCAAAAATATGTAATCCAAAAATATGTAATCCAAAAATATGTAAATCATCAATGCCTCCCTCTCTCTTAACCACTATAATCAGGGAAAGATAACTCCATAGACTAATTTCATTCTCCTATTGAGACACCATCCTCACGAGCAGCGCACAAATCTATGCTACCACGGAAAGTAAAGGTATGAAAACAGTGCTCCGACTGGCCGAGTTTCGAACCCATGACTAGGCGCACTAGGCTCCCACACTGTATAAGAGCACAAGAATTGAGGAACACTGCAGCAGGCCTACTGGCCTATACTAGGCAAGTCCTTTTCAAGCCCAAACCCATCAACAAAAAATATTTACCCAACCCATTCTCAGTGCTACCCATGACAGATAACGCTAGACATCCTCGGAGAACCCTATACAACACCATAAATATGTTCTCCCTGGACGCCTAACATTATCTGTCATGGTGATGCGGAGGTACACAGCTTCCAGAGTCCAGCTGGCTTCCTGGAAGGCTGCCTGGAGTCTTGGGTTCAAACATCGGCCAAGTTAGAACTCAGAAAAAAAGAATTAGTATAGAGAAAAAGAACAGGGAGAGGGGAAGAAACGGGAAGTAAAGTATAGAGAAAAAGAACAGGGAGAGGGGAAGAAACGAGAAGTAAAATAAAGAGGTTGAAAGATAAAAAGAAAAAGATGAAAAGGTAAATATATAAGAAGAAGAGAAGAAGCAAGAAGAAAGACGAGAGATGATAAGTATAATCCAGAGGAATTGTAGTAGGATGAGATGGAGGAAAAGGAGGAGGAACATAAAACTGATGAGAAAAATTATTAAATGTAGGTATGACGAGGAAGAAAATGAGGAGAAAGATAAGGAAAAGGAGGAAGTTGATGAGGAAGAGGAAGAGCATGAGAAGGAAGAGAATGAGGAAGAGGAGGACAAATAGGCTCCAGAATACAACTTCCTAAGTCTCTGTTTCTGACTGAAATCAATATGTAAATCCCCGGAGGCTTAGTGTGGAAGAGAGAAACAAGATGATCTACCAGACAACGATCTAGTCTCTCTCTCTCTCTCTCTCTCTCTCTCTCCCTCTCTCTCTTCTAGCCGTGTATGTTAAAGAGAGACCCTCTTTTTAACCGATGATCGGTCAGCGGGGCTCGCTAGCCCTCACCAATGATGTGTCCTCAAGCTCATAAAGACCCCTCCCTGGCCTGGACAATATAAATCAATCTCTGCCATACTTAGGACCAAATGGTTATAATCAAAACTATAATTTTTACAGGGGTGGACCGGTAAGCCAACGGAAGGCTTCGGTCAGATAACTGAAAGCTCCAGCGGTTTGTCATCATATGACTAAGACCAGCGTAAGGAAACACTTGACAAATCTTACCTACTTAGGACCAGCACACTGTGCAATATGTTGAATGATTCCTGGCATATATCTCGTCACGTGATAATGATCGTACCCCTTTAACTTCCTCAGGAGATATGAGAGGTCTTGCCTTCAAATTGGTGTAAGATGCTCGTGTTACCATAATATTCGACCTTGCCTTCAGATTGGTATATGGTGCTCGTGTTATCAGAGTGTCAGCCTTCACATGTAGAATGAAGATCTGGTCTCAGACCGGGCCGAGTGGG
>NC_091367.1:14760186-14810186 GCF_038502225.1 Cherax quadricarinatus
GATGTTCCACCATTCTTCTCCTGACAATCTTTTCCATGATTTTGCATGCTATACATGTCAGTGACACTGGTCTGTAGTTTAGTGCTTCATGTCTGTCTCCTTTTTTAAAGATTGGGACCACATTTGCTCTCTTCCATGCCTCAGGCAATCTCCCTGTTTCGATAGATGTATTGAATATTGTTGTTAGGGGTACACATAGCGCCTCTGCTCCCTCTCTCAAGACCCATGGAGAGATGTTATCTGGCCCCATTGCCTTTGAGGTATCTAGCTCACTCAGAAGCCTCTTCACTTCTTCCTCGGTTGTGTGTACTGTGTCCAGCACATGGTGGTGTACCCCACCTCTCCGTCTTTCTGGAGCCTCTTCTGTCTCCTCTGTGAACACTTCTTTGAATCTCTTGCTGAGTTCCTCACATACTTCACGGTCATTTGTTGTTGTCTCTCCTCCTTCCTTCCTTAGCCTGATTACCTGGTCCTTGACGGTTGTTTTCTTCCTGATGTGGCTGTATAACAGCTTCGGGTCAGATTTGGCTTTTGCTGCTATGTCGTTTTCATATTGACGTTGGGCCTCCCTTCTTATCTGTGCATATTCGTTTCTGGCTCTACGACTGATCTCCTTATTCTCCTGGGTCCTTTGCCTTCTATATTTCTTCCATTCCCTAGCACACTTGGTTTTTGCCTCCTTGCATCTTTGGGTGAACCATGGGCTCATCGTGGCTTTTTCATTATTCCTGTTACCCTTGGGTACAAACCTCTCCTCAGCCTCCTTGCACATTGTTGCTACATATTCCATCATCTCATTAACTGGCTTCCCTGCCAGTTCTCTGTCCCACTGAACCTCATTCAGGAAGTTCCTCATTCCTGTGTAGTCCCCTTTCCCGTAGTTTGGTTTCATTTGTCCTGGCCTTCCTGCTTCCCCCTCCACTTGTAGCTCTACTGTGTATTCGAAGCTCAAAACCACATGATCGCTGGCCCCAAGGGGTCTTTCATATGTGATGTCCTCAATATCTGCACTACTCAAGGTGAATACTAAGTCCAGCCTTGCTGGTTCATCCTCTCCTCTCTCTCTTGTAGTGTCCCTTACGTGTTGGTACATGAAGTTTTCCAGTACCACCTCCATCATCTTAGCCTTCCATGTATCTTGGCCCCCATGTGGCTCCAAGTTCTCCCAGTCGATCTCCTTGTGGTTAAAGTCGCCCATGATCAGGAGCTTTGCCCTGCATGCATGAGCTCTTCTGGCCACTGCAGCTAGTGTGTCAACCATCGCTCTATTGCTCTCGTCATAGTCTTGCCTTGGCCTCCTGCTGTTCTGTGGTGGGTTATACATCACTGCAATTATCACCTTGGGACCTCCAGAGTGAAGCGTTCCCGCTATGTAATCACTTTCTTCTCCGCTGTCTCCTCTCTCCTCGGTGTTTGATCAGCAATGCCACTCCTCCACCCCCCCTGTTCCTTCTGTCTTTTCTCAGGATCTGGTATCCCACTGGAAAGATGGCATCTGTTATCATACCTGTAAGCTTGGTTTCTGTGATCGCTATGATGTCTGGTGATGCCTCTTTGACTTTTTTGTGCCACTCCTCCCACTTGTTTGTTATTCCATCAGCGTTTGTGTACCATACCTTCAGTTTCCTTTCCAACACTGTGGTTTGGGGGGCCTGTGGGGGTGGGAGACCTGGTAGCATACTGTGGGATTCTATGGTTGGGGGTTGGGTGGAAGCTGTGGGTATGGATTGTATTGTGTGTTGGGATGGTGTGATAGGTTGTGGGGTTCTGAGGATAGTTGTGTGTGTGCTTGCCCTTGCTGCTCTGTTCTGCTCTGACTGACCTCTGCTGGTTCCATCCTTGTCTCCTTTCCTAGCTCCTTTCGCTTTTTTGTCCTCTCCCTCGGCTGCTGTCTCTCTGTTTGTGTTCTGTCTCTGTCTAGGAATACCTTCTTGTACTCTTCCGAGCTTTTCAACCGTGGTTTCTCTTGGAGGATCCTGTTCCGCACTGTTTCTGTCCTGAGAATCAGCTTGATCGGTCGGTTTCTCCCCTTCAAGTACCCCCCTATTCTCTGAAAATTTACAATCTCGTCCATGTCTTCTCCCCATATTTCCGTGATGATTTTCTCAATCTCCTTTCTTTCTTCCTGCCGTCTTTCAGTGTGTGTCCTTTCCTCTCTCTCCCGAAGCCCATGGATAAACACTGATTTTGCCCTTTCCTCCTCCCATTGCCTCTCCCTCTGTGACTCTGGTTCCTGTCTGTGTGTGGTCATTTTCTCCCTTGATTTTTCCAGTGGCACTTGGTAGCATGGTTGTGCCTCAGCATTCGACCTATCTCCCTCTCCATCTGCACCCATCTGTTCTTCCCTTCCACTCCCTGGCCCTTCTTTGCAGGCTGATATGACCTTAGCATAATTCATATCTCCTTCCTTCCTGTTCAGCCTCTCAGCTTCGTATGGTGTGTCTTCTCTGGTCACTACCCCTGAGACTTGCTTCAGCCTGTTTACCTCAAATTCTAGGACCTTTACCCTGGCTACTGCAGTTTCGACTTGTGCCTCCCAATTCTTCGTCTCCTTCTCCAACCTCTTTTCCCATTTCACAGAGAGCTCTTTCTCCATTTTTTCAGAAAGCTCTCCTAATGTTCTCTCCCATTCTTGCTCTATCCTTTTCCACTGCTCCTCCATCCATTCCTCCCTACCAGTACCATTGTCATCTGATCCCTGATTCCTGCGATTCCCAACCATTTTTTTTTTTTAGTGAAAGAGAGAAAGAGAAAAAGAAAAAGGGGGAGAGAGTAAGAGAGGGAGAAAGAGAGAGAGAAGGGGAGGGTAGAAGGAGAGGAAAAGAAGGGAAAAAGGGGGAGAAAGTAAGAGAGAGGGAAAAGGTAAGAGAGAGGGGGGGAGTGACAAGGGAAGAGAGAGAGAGAAAAAAAAGAAGAGGAAGAGAGTAAGAGAGGAAGAGAGGAAGAGAGGGAGAGGGAGAGAGGAAAAGAGAGAAAGAGTGAGAGGAAGAGAGGAAGAGAGAGAGGAAGAGAGGATGAAAGGGGAGAGAGAGAGAGGAAGAGAGAGGAGAGGGAGAGAGATGGGGGGAAAGGAAGGGTTAGAGGGTCACTTCACAGGAAGGTGTGAAATCCTGTAAATGTGTGTGTCTGTCTGTATGTGTGTGTGTGTGTGTGTGTGTGTGTGTGTGTGTGCACGCATGTGTGTGTGTGTGTGTGTGTGTGTGTGTGTGTGTGTGTCTGCACGCATGTGTGTGTGTGTGTGTGTGTGTGTGCTACAGCTATTCAAGTGCCTAACAGCAGAGCCTGTTCTACCTAGTGTGTGTGCATATGTTTATGTAAACAGTCCTTATTTCCCACGTATGTACTACATATTTATTGCATATGTACCCGATCTCTTGGTTCCCACTGTACTGTCTTATGCGTTTAAAATTACGTTCAAAAATAAATACACTATGCTTCGCCTATATGCCACTACCTCTAAATTCTATTAAATGCCAGTAAATGCTGTTTATTCTAATTCGGATAGCTCGAGGAGAGTGACCCCCAATTCCAGCTAGAGACAGGTAATATTGACCCCATGCAACTCAAACTAGGTGAATATTACTTGCGGGTCTGTCCTGTCCCAGAAGTTGAAGATGTCTGATGCTTCTCGGTAATATTTCCACTAACTTCCTGTATGCACTATAATCTAGCTCTAATTTTTTCACTCACTCACTGTATTTACTGACACATCTATACATATCTCTTATCTCCCTGGTCTTGAGTCGCACTTATTCTTCAAATACCCCACTGCGTTATTATGGCAACACTATTTAGGCCTGACACAACCGTTCACCCTTCCAACGGCCCCCACTAAACACTCAGCCACTATTTCCTTTGTTTTCTTTTCTGTGATCACTTATATTTCCTTTTTTCGGGGCTTAAGTGATTATATGCACTCTTATGCGTGCACAAGCCTATATCCCACACTCTATTCCTTATGGCACAGTCAGAAATTACCACCAAAACACGAGCTCAAACCGCGTGACTCCTCCACGAGTGTGTGTGTGTGTGTGTGTGTATGTGTGTATGTGTGTGTATGTGTGTGTGTGTATATGTGTGAGTGTATATATGTGTGTATGTGTGTGTGTGTATGTGTGTGTGTGTGAGTGTGTGTGTGTGTGTGTGTGTATATATGTGTGTGTATATGTGTGTGTGTGTGTGCGTGTATGTGTGTGTGCGTGTGTGTGTGCGTGTGTGTGTGCATGTGTATGTGTGTGTATGTGTGTGTGTGTATGTGTGTATGTGTATGTGTGTGTGTGTATGTGTATGTGTGTGTATATGTGTGTGTGTGTGTGTGTGTGTGTGTGTGTATGTGTATGTGTGTATGTGTATGTGTGTGTATGTGTGTGTGTGTGTGTGTGTGTGTATTTGTGTGTGTGTGTATGTGTGGTATGTGTGGTATGTGTGGTGTGTGTGTGTGTGTGTGTGTGTGTGTGTGTGTATGTGTGTGTATGTGTGTGTATGTGTATGTGTGTATGTGTGTGTATGTGTGTGTGTGTGTGTGTGTGTGTGTGTGTGTGTGTGTGTGTGTGATTGTGTATGTGTGTGTATGTGTGTGTATGTGTGTGTATGTGTGTGTGTGTGTACAGATGTATATTTGTGCATATGTATAGATAATCTCGGAATGGATTACCGGTACATGAAAACAGTAACAAGAATCTTGCCCTAGTTATCGTGCATTAGTGTTGAACTAAATGAAAACGAGACTTTGGAGGATAGGAAAAAATAATTCTCAGGCAAGATTAAAGGTATCCCATCAAGGGTACCTAATTAAGCTTCGCAAACTGGATGCCAAGAGTTTCTCCTCCTATAGCTACAAAAAGGCACACACACACACACACACACACACACACACACACACACACACACACACACACACACACACACACACACACACACACACTCACGCAGGAACCACACATAGTTTTAAGACGATGTATGTCGTATGATAAAGCTCACGGAGCAGGGAGACAGAGAACCTAGTAGCGCCCAGTGACGAGGAGGGGCCAGCTGTGACTCGACCCCTGCAACCACAACTAGGTGAGCGCACACACACACACACACACACACACACACACACACACACACACACACACACACACACACACACACACACACACACACACACACACACTACAAAATGATATAAGATATTAAACGCAACTGCCAAACCCTGCTCAAATAAATGCATTATTTAGAAGACGGAAGAAGAGAGATACAAGCAAACGCAATAAACTGATGAGCAGAGAAGAGGAAGATGAGAATTTGAATTTTAAAGGAGATGAATAAAGAACATGAAAAGAATTTGAATGAAATTACTCCAGTCAGGAAAACGTAAGATTTTTCTGAGAGTGAAAAGAGAAGGGGAGAGAGAGAGAGAGAGAGAGAGAGAGAGAGAGAGAGAGAGAGAGAGAGAGAGAGAGAGAGAGAATGCACGGGAGGACATGGGAAAGTCTTATGGTAGAACTTTACAGTTCACACAGAGGCTGTCTGCTAAGAACTCTCTATCTAGATCAAGGTCCGTCGTGTATTATCCAGGTGTTTGAAGTAAGGATAATTAAGCACAAGGCTCTGTCCCCACCCTCCACCCACTGCCGACATGACAATTATGAGAAAAATATCCTATTCCATTTTGATAAAAGTGGAATGGAATTTTCAGTAGAGATAGAGGTGGATAGAATAAATGGGCTACAGTCACCTCTATTTAATTAGTACTCTTTTCACATTAACTATTGGTGTTACTCCACTGTACGCTACTGCTATACCTGGAGTTTACCTGGAGGGGGTTTCTGGGGTCAACGCCCCCCCCCCGGTCCGGTTCATAACTAGGCCTCGTAAACTGCTGTAACTAAACATCTAATTCAACCATTGCTATTAACTCAACTTGTTATCAACTAATCGTCCTGATGCAGTTGAATAAGCACCAGCAATACATTGATTTTAGTTTTCCCCAGCGTAGTGTCTAGTTGAATACTGTGTTGGCAAAGTGCTTCTCCAGCTGGTTCTTAAATGACTACAATTGTTTTTGCGCTGACAGCTCCAGCGGGTGGTTTGTTCCGTTCTGCTATAATTTTCTTTCCAAAAACAGCTTTGCGTGTTTTGTGTTGCATCTTTCCCTTCGAAGTTTTCATCCTATTGTGTCCAGTTATGGACTCTCTCAGCACTCCAAAAGCTCTTCATGTCTGAATATATCAAAATCATATAATATCTATAAGGTTGTTTCTGAATGATGGTACGAAATTGCTTGCTAATCTGTTTTGCACCTACTCCTTTGTCTTCGTCTTTTCCGTAATTTGGAGACCAAAACTGGACGGAATATTAGAGATGCTAACAAAAGCACGATAGAGTCAGAATAATATCTGTTGCTCTGTTCTCGGTTTTTTTTTTTTTGTTGAGATCTAGCTTACTGTTAGTTTTGCTGCTCGGAGATAAGCGGGTTGGATACATTAGGATTAGTGCCAAGATTCTCCTCTTCTCTTGTCTCTGTTAGTTCGTATTTGTGTTTGGGATTGCTATATTCAAAATACGTCACTTTGCAACAGCAGATCTTGATCACTCTGAATACTCAAGCGATCTGCTTTAGATGTTGCACTTTTTCCTAATTTTGTATTATCGGCAAATTTTCATTCATCTACATTCTGATGAAGACGTTACCCTGATGAACTCCACTGTGTACGACTCACGAAATCGTAATGACACGATTACAAACAGATCATACAACGGGCGGGGATAGAACCAGCGATCAGAGAGTCATAGAACTCCAGACGGACGCGTTAGCCACTGGACCAGCTGGCTACAATAAGATAACTAGGTACATTTATACACCATTGGAATGTTAGCACAGGCACCACTGTGACCACAAATGCAAGTTTTATGATCTCTGATCGCGGGTTCTATCCCCGCCCGTGGTATGTTTTTTTTCACTGTTTACGTCTAGACACTCAAACTCAATTCAGTACCACTTTCTGCTTGATGTTTGATATATCAAACATCATGTCTGATATATCACATGTCTGATATATCACGTGTTTTTATTTTGACCAGTATTATTGGATGGGGTATCATGTCGTTTGTCTTTTGAAATCCAGGAACACTACATCTGTCGGGAGTTTCTTAATATACGTGTGTAACTGAAACATTCGATTAAATTCATTGTTACCTGGAGATGACTTCGGGATCAATACCTCCGCCGCTCGGTCTCAGACTCTCTCTCTCTCTCTCTCTCTCTCTCTCTCTCTCTCTCTCTCTCTCTCGTGCCTAATAAGCCGAACTTGACAAATAGGCCGAACTCTCTTAAAAATTAGTCTTTTCCGGTCTGTGGTTCGTACGTAGGACTGCGTGCGGCTAGCAGTAACAGCCTGGTTGATCAGGCCCTGGTCCACCATGAGGCCTAGTCACAGACCGGGACGCGGGGGCGTTGATCCCCCGGAACTCTCTCCAGATATACTTCAGGTATAAAAAAAACTTCATTGACAATGATGTAAATTACTTTCATATTTAGACCAAAACTAACTTAGAAACCTCGTCTAATCTAACCTTATTTTGTCATCATTAATCATATTTTTTATATCAGTTTAAATTCATGTGTTATTACTTAAAATAAGTGATATATATTTTTTTCATTGTGCTCAGATTAATTTCCGCAGATAATTTGCATAAACCATCTTTCTCTTTGCTTCTTCAGAAGAAGAGACGGTCGTTTTTTAGGCCTAACTCGCTGGTTTAGCTTATTCGGCACGATACATATGCATACATAATACAAATGTTTCATGGAGTAAATTGTAAGTAATCTTATGTGTTGGTCAATACTTATCCTAGATACATCAGTCAGCATCTCTGAACTGTAACGTTAAGAAGAGAAGAGAAACCGAGGTGCTCTGGGATCCTTAGTTTCCCTGACGAGTCTTTTGCCTTCAGTAACTTTAATAAGCTTTCCCTTGAACCGAAGGTTCATGAACCAGTAGTAATTAACATGTGATGATGAGCATATTTCGCTATGTGATAAATGGTTTTGAAAACCGACATGTTGAATTATTGACACATTTATGCAACATATGGGAATCTTCCTGCAAGAGTGATAGACTGAACACATCGATTCCAGGCTGAGAGACTGATTACCTCAAATTCCTCCGCTCCTTATACCTTCCTGCTTTGTATTGGACTGATGAAGCCACCGTGTGGCGAAACGATTCTTCAATATAGATTCCCATATGTTGCATAAACATATTTCACTATGTAGGCTTCTGGGACTCCCTGAGGTTGGCAGCTGTACCTCCTCCATCCCTGCTGTACTGGAGACAGATGTCAACCAATATGAATGCTAATTTGTAGTCCCACACCACCTGCTTGCTGTCTGTTCAGGATTGCATGCCAATTCTGATGCTTTCGATGACTTTAAATTGCAGCCTTCAAAACACATGCCTCACATCCATATAAAAATGCTGGTACCACTATTCTTTGGTACTTTCCATTTTTATACCTGCATGAACTTTTCCTTCCACGGATACCTCAGCATACCACCACTTTCCTCTCATCTATTCTACCTTTCACCTCATCTTTCATAAACCCATCTGCTAACATGTCCACTCTCAAGTATCTTGATAAACCCTCTTCCTCCGTACTCCCTCCAGTATGATATTCAGGTTGTTCTTGTTACTCTTATCACCTTTCTCTTTTCTATGTTTATTTTAAATTTCCTTCTTTTATATTCATCTGCCCTAAAATAGAGCTGTCTAACCAGCAAATAGCGAATGCAATAACGTTCTTTGTATCAGATCCAATGACTCTCGGTCACATGTCTTTTCTCACTTCGCTAGAATTTGCTTCTTTCACAACCCCTTCTACGAGCATTTTCAACAACCAAGGTGACATCACGCATTCCTTAGTAAGTCTTACTTTTACTGGAAAATAGCCTAACCTGAGCTTCGATCTCTGCATAAAATCTCCTAACTGCTCTTAGTAACTTACTACCTATTCCATACATTTGCAACATCTGCCAAATGACTTTAATATCCACCCTGTCTTATGAATTTTCTTCAGACATAAAATTAAAAAAAAGTTTATCTAAATACTGATCACTGGTATGTTTAAATATCAGTGCTTTATCCCTGCCATTTCCTGTTCCTTTGCAATTGAATTTTGTGTCTTATCACTGACTCTTTCAATAAAAATAATTCTATAACTTGACCTTATATACTCACCAGGCTTGTTCCAATATAATTCTTACATTTTCTCTTTTTCCCTTTTCACTTTTACAGGTGTACTATATTTCCCCTCTCCCAATCCTTTAGTATCTTCCCTTCTTTAAAATATCTATCTACTGAACAAACACACCAATAGTTCCAACAATATATCCCCACCTGTTTTTAACATCTCTCTTAACTCGATTTATCACACCCGCTTTACTCCTTTTCAATCTACACACGGAAGTCTTCGCAATTCCATCTCATTCTTCTACTCATTCCTATAAATATTATCCCTCCCCACCCTATGCATAAACTCGCTGCTTACCCTTCACCACTAACATTCAAAAACTCGTCAAAATATCCACTCTATCCTTCCAGTACCTCCACCCCCCTATCTAACATCTTCCGTTCATAACTGCTAAGTCCATTTACTCTCCAGGCTTCCTCTCCTTATTGATCTCGCTCCGGAACAGCTACTTATTTTCAGCACAATTAGCTGATAAGGACTGAGCCATTCTCTCACTGGCTCTCCTTTTGCACTCCCACATCACTTTTAATCTCCTCCTCCTCCTCTGCATACTCTGCTTTTAGTCCTTCAATTTCATATTTATAAACCTTTCTTATGCTAATTTATTCACCCTTAACACCTTTACGTTCTCATTCACCAACTGCTCCTCTTCCCACCTGCACCTCCTCCTCTTCACACGAACCTCTGCTAAACATAATCAATGCATTCTGAAATTTATCCCCATACCTTCCCAACCTCATTTCCTGCACTTTCTCTAGTCCATCATTTCCCCAATAGTTTCTTGTATCCTTCCAAAACTGTCTCCATAATTCATTCATTCACTTTTACGCTTTTTTTTTTTACCCTCTGCTGCGGGTCTCCCTGTATGTCCTCGGATCAAGGTAAAACACCTAGCTCTGCTGGGTGCTTGATTTTTGTAGAATTGAGTGGTTCTGTGGGTTACAGCGTCATGTGATTTTCGCTCACCATGAGGCGTCCAAAGCAACTTGGGTTCGAATCCTCGGCTAGTCGCAGTGTTGTTATTGATTAAATACCACTCGTTCGTGGTTTCAATAATATATATATACTGCTTGTGGAGGCTAGTACACGAAACTGCGAGTAGAATGAAATTAGCTCAGAGGCACCCACACTACCGTATGTCCTCGGATCAAGGTAAAATACCTAGCTCTACTGGGTACTTGATTCTTGTAGGAATGAGTGGTCCTGTGGGTTAGAGCGCCATGTGATTTTCGCTAACCATGAGGCGGGCCTAAACGACATGGGTTCGAATCCTCGGCTAGTCGCAGTGTTGATATATAAATATATATGAAAAATTCAATACATTTTCTTCAAATGTAATGTTATATATTGTCTTCAGACGTGTGTCTTCATTAATCAAATTCTCTTCTAACCTTCTTCCTCGTCCTCCTCTTTGTCTTCCTTCTTCTCTTCCTCCATCTCTCATATATTGTCCTGGTTCCTCTCCTAACACCTATTCCTACTTCTCCTCCCCCACCTATTCTCATTTCGTCTGAATTCGATACATTCTCACCTGCAAATTCGAGGTAACTCGAAGGTAATTGGCGGAAACTGTGTTGCAAACTTTTCCCCGAGTGGTCGCTTGCACGACGCTGATTTGCTCAGTTTTATCTTCACTTTTTTTTTTTATCCTTCGCCTCCTATGGTAATCCTGTTCTTGCTACTGCTGCTGCGCCTTCTCCTCCTGCTGCTTCTCCTCATTTTGCTTCTACTACTGTTTTTGCTCCTACTGTTCTTCCTTTTCTTCGCCTTCGTTCTCCTACTCCTTACTACCATTATTCCTTAAACTACTTTTAATTCTCTCTTCCTGTTCACCTCTTACCCTTCCCTCCTCCTCTTCATTCTCCACCATTCACTCCATTCTTTTCTTCACCGGTGGCCCGGTGGCCTGGTGGCTACAGTTCCCGTTTCACACACGGAGGACCCGGGTTCGATTCCCGTCGGGTGGAAACATTTCGACACGTTTCCTTACACCTGTTGTCCTGTTCACCTAGCAGCAAATAGGTACCTGGGTGTTAGTCGACTGGTGTGGGTGGCATCCTGGTGGGCAAGATTGAGGACCCCAATGGAAATAAGTTAGACAGTCCTCGATGACGCACTGACTTTCTTGGGTTATCCTGGGTGGCTAACCCTCCGGGGTTAAAAATCCGAACGAAATCTTATCTTATCGTATCTCTTATTCTTCTCCTATTTTGCTTCTTCCTATTCCTGGTGTTCAGGAAGCTGTAAAACATGATAGTTGATTATATATCCCGCCCCTCCTGTGTTGGAGGTGATTATATATCCCGCCCCTCCTGTGTTGGAGTTGATTATATATCCCGCCCCTCCTGTGTTGGAGTTGATTATATATCCCGCCCCTCCTGTGTTGGAGTTGATTATATATCCCGCCCATCCTGTGTTGGAGTTGATTATATACCCCGCCCCTCCTGTGTTGGAGTTGATTATATATCCCGCCCCTCCTGTGTTGGAGTTGATTATATACCCCGCCCCTCCTGTGTTGGAGTTGATTATATATCCCGCCCCTCCTGTGTTGGAGTTGATTATATACCCCGCCTCTCCTGTGTTGGAGTTGATTATATATCCCGCCCCTCCTGTGTTGGAGTTGATTATATATCCCGCCCATCCTGTGTTGGAGTTGATTATATACCCCGCCCCTCCTGTGTTGGAGTTGATTATATATCCCGCCCCTCCTGTGTTGGAGTTGATTATATACCCCGCCCCTCCTGTGTTGGAGTTGATTATATATCCCGCCCCTCCTGTGTTGGAGTTGATTATATACCCCGCCTCTCCTGTGTTGGAGTTGATTATATACCCGCCCTTCCTGTGTTGGAGTTGATTATATACCCCGCCCTTCCTGTGTAGGAGTTGATTATATACCCGCCCCTCCTGTGTTGGAGTTGATTATATACCCCGCCCCTCCTGTGATGGGGTTATATACCCCGCCCTTCCTGTGTAGGAGTTGATTATATACCCCGCTCCTCCTGTGGAGTTGGTTATATACCCCGCCCTTCCTATGTTGGAGCTTATTATATACCCCGCCCTTCCTTTGTTGGAGTTGATTATATACCCCGCCCTTCCTGTGTTGGAGTTGATTATATACCCCGCCCTTCCTGTGTTGGAGTTGATTATATACCCCTCCCTTCCTGTGTTGGAGTTGATTACATACCCCGCCCTTCCTATGTTGGAGTTGACTATATACCCCACCTCTCCTGTGTTGGGGTTATATACCCCTCCCTTCCTGTGTTGGAGTTGATTATATACCCCGCCCTTCCTGTGTTGGAGTTGATTATATACCCTGCCCTTCCTTTGTTGGAGTTGATTATATACCCCGCCCTTCCTGTGTTGGAGTTGATTATATACCCTGCCCTTCCTTTGTTGGAGTTGATTATATACCCCGCCCTTCCTGTTGAGTTGGTTATACAACCTGCCTCTCCTGTGTTGGAGTTACATACCCCGCCCCTCCTGTGTTGGAGTTGGTTATATATCCTGCCTCTCCTGTGTTGATTTTATGAAATGACTAATATTTTTAAAGCAGTTACTATGTCCGGTGAGGTCTGGTAAAGACTCTCTGTGACTTCAGTAATCCTGCTTAGTTTGCGCTACCGCTGACTTCATGCGCTTCTTGTGCGCAGTGAACTAGCGGCTCAGACGACACAAAGTGATGAAAGAAATTAAGTTACCCTTCCCTTCTCTGAATCAAACCTGATTAAATTCCATTCACGTGAATATAATTCTAATCCTGACTTTTAACAGTTCTTAACCTGTAAACGGTGCAAGAATAAACTTCAGATGTCTCCTCGATGCTCTTCTCAACATTGGGACTGGTTTTTTAAGCCCAAGGATTCGTCTGACTTAATCAGATGTGGGTTCGATGCTGGGGCTGCATACCCTACTGTGAATATCAAAATGGTATACAATACCGACAGGTTGGTAGGTAAGACACATAGGCAACAGTTAGGCAACTTTATTCCGAAACGTTTCGCCTACACAGTAGGCTTCTTCAGTCGAATACAGAAAGTAGGCAGGAGCTGTAGAGATGCGAGGCCGATGTAATCAGTCCATCACCCTTGAAGATGTTGATTTGAGGTTGTCAGTCCCTCAGCCTGGAGACGAGTTCTGTTCCATTGTCTGAAACAACCTGTTTCAGACAATGCCTATATGTCTTACGTACCACCCTATTATGAGCCTGACATACCCCTACATAGGTCGGTACTTAGCTTACATCTGGTTCTTTCCCGTGTGGAGGGGGAAGGGGGCTTTTACTTTCTGTTTTCCTAAATTGCAGTCCATTTCGTCTTTCCTAAGCGGCATAACTCTGCGTTTGTAATGAACGCCAATAGCCGCCTGTATGGTCACGGCTCCAATCTGTCCTGGTCTTTCTGGAGTCCGTCTCTGTCCTCTCTCTTGTTTACGTCCAGTAATTTCACGTCAACTGCAGACAATGATGCATATGATTCAGTTACGTCTGACATTCATTTATATCAGTTACTATAACGACCTCAGTACTGATCCTTGTGGTGCACCACTCGTCATTCTCAACCATTCTGATAGTTGCTACCTAAATATCTCACTCTTATTTTTCTTGGCAGTGCCTTTCCTGCTATTCCTACCTGCTTCACTTATTCGTGAAATAACTTCAGGAGTGTTCGTGTAAGTGGCCGTCTTATAATCAAGGAACATCTACGATTGTAAAAAAAAAATCACAACACAGCAGTTGGAAAAATTCACAAATAGCCAACGTTTTCGAGAGGAAATTTTAGACTTAATAGTCCGTCCATGACTATTATCCCGTCTATTATCCGGACTATTATCCGGTAACTACTTTCCTCTCCAGTGTGGAATATTTGTGAATCAGGAAAATGTTATGTATTACTTACTTTCTTCACCTCATTTACGGTTATGACATTCATGTTCATTGTCACTTATAAATTCCACTCTGCCGTTCCTGTGTGTTTCCTCTTAGTGAATGGGAATACATGGAATGACTGATAGCAGAGGCCCTGGTGGCTCCCACAGAGGCTATGCTGAAAGAACTTTCTCATCTGTAGATAAAGGGCTCTCACTTATCTATTATACGATTCAAGGACATAAAAATAGATGTCTCTCTCCCCATCCCCCACTCCCTCCAGTTACTCCAGTACTGATGAAATTAAGACACATGTGCAACATCTGGGTATCTTTATTGTAGACGTTTCGCCATTCAGTGGCTTTATCAATACAAATTCTAGGACATAACTTGAAGACAGTAGGACTATATACAGAAGATGAGGTAATCAGTCCCTCAACCTAGGAGTAGGTGCGAAGAGCACCATAGTCGTGGAGATTCTGAAGCAGAAGCAAGGAGCCTGGCGCTTATATAGTAACGTCAGGTGCAGCAGATGAAGGCATAGTCACTGGTAGGCGGGATTCCCCAGTGGAAGTAGGTCCTTCCCAAAAAGATGGGTTAGTTGTAGTAGTAGCTGTCGTAGCCGTGAAGTTATGTACATGTCCTCAGAATCAAGAATCCATGACGTTGCAGTGTCTGACAAGTTGTGCAAGAATGGTATATAATACCGACAAGATGAAATTAAGACATGTGCAACTAAGCCATCTCTTTGGGAAGGACCTACTTCCACTGGGGAATCCCGCCTACCAGTGACTATGCCCTCGTCTGCTACACCTGACGTTACTATATAAGCGCCAGGCTCCTTTCTTCTGCTTCAGAATCTCCAAGACTACGGTGCTCTTCGCACCTACTCCTAGGTTGAGGGACTGATTACATCTTCTGTATATAGTCCTACTGTCTTCATGTTATGTCCTAGAATTTGTATTGATAAAGCCACTGGATGGCGAAACGTCTACAATAAAGATACCCAGATGTTGCACATGTGTCTTAATTTCATCTTGTCGGTATTATATACCATTCTTACACCAGTACTATTAACGTACTGGAAAATGACATAAATTTTGCAGGAGAGATGAAAGTGGAGGGAAGGTACCGGCAACCATTACCACTCCATAGGTAGTTTAGGTCAGGAAACAAGATAAGTGTTTCCTGACGCGGGTCTTAGCCATATGATGACCCGCACCTGGAGCTTTTGGTCCTCTGATTAAGGCCTTCCGCTGTCTTACTCCACTGCCACTGAGAAAGCAGTGTCTCAGTGGTTCTTCCCCTGGTTACCAAAAGTTCAACCTATGGCTAACACAACCACCTATTTCTTCCACTACCACTATTAATAATTTGAGTCCCT
The DNA here is from genome assembly GCF_038502225.1 of Cherax quadricarinatus. Classification (NCBI taxonomy): domain Eukaryota; kingdom Metazoa; phylum Arthropoda; class Malacostraca; order Decapoda; family Parastacidae; genus Cherax; species Cherax quadricarinatus. Next base: position 14,775,669 of record NC_091367.1, read on the forward strand.
CGTTTGTCAACTGATCATCCTGATGACGTTGCTAAAAAAAGAAAAGTTAGGAGTCTGTTGATTTCAGATTATCCCCTGCGTAGTGTCTGGTTAAGTGCTGGTCCAACTGATTCGTAAATGACTCTTGTCTACGGGCTTAGTTTATCCATTCTGCTCTAATTCTATTAAAAAGACCCTTTTGCAGAAATTAGTGTTACGTCTGTCTCGAAATTTCCATTATTATGAGTTGTGGACTAAATCAGTGAGTTATGGCCACTATGTACTCGTAGGGGCCATTTCTTGAGAGAGAAAAGTCTGAGTGCTTTGAGTTTTTCTTCATATGGTTTGTTTCTGACTAACCATATGAACATGTTAGTTCTTGGCTATGTCCTCTCCAGTATTTCTCGCCTCACACAACGTCCGTGGTTCAATCCCCGACACGGGTGAATATGTTGGACATGTTTCCTTACATCTACTGTTCCTGTTCACCTAGGTATAAGTAGGTGCCTGGGTGTTAGTCGAATGGTGTGAATCGCATCCTGGGGTACAAGACTTAAGACCCTAATGGAAATAAGACAGTTCTGGGTGACACATTGACTTGGGTTATCCTGGCTGGATAACACCCCCGGGGAAAAAATCACAACACATCTTATTTTACGCGGAATAAGAAGGGCATTATGAAGAATCAACACGATATCTGAATATTTTGTTCCCGAAGATTTTAGCGTTTAAACCTACCATTCTTTTAGCTTTTCTGATCACAAATAAACATGGATTGATGCCTTTGAGATTGATGTTTACGATTATTCCAAGGTCCTCCTTCTCTCTTGTTTTGATTAACTTGTATTCATGTTTGATTTTTTATCCAAAATACATTACTTTGCACGTCTTCTTAAATGTTCCCCACATTTCACTAACCAATCCTGATCACTCTAATTCTCAACCATTCTTCTTTTTTATGCTACACTTCTCTAGCGTCATTTGCGGATTTTGCTATCATAGATTTTAGAATTACTTCGAGACTATTTATCTACACTGAGGTTACACACGCATTCTTCATAGTTCAGGACAAGTCTCGTTGTAAACACCAAGAGGTTAACGAACTGGTGAATATGTGTGTGTCGAAGAGGAGGAGGATACAATGATGTCGCTAACTCTATGACTGCTTACACACGCGTCCTGGCTCATTCAGTGTTAAAACACTGAAGTCTATTTTGACGTTTCAGACAAAACCTCTCAATAATAATGATAATAATAATAATAATATAAAAATATATAATATTAATATACTAATACATATATTAATATTATTAAATTTTATTTATATGTATTAGTATATTAATATTATTAAATTTTATTTATACTAATACATATAAATAAAATTTAATAATATAATAATAATAATAATAATAATAAAATATGTAATATTAATATACTAATACATATAAATAAAATTCAATAATATTAATATACTAATACATATAAATAAAATTCAATAATATTAATATAATAATAATAATAATAATAATAATAATAATGATAATAATAATAATAATGCTGACATCAGGTTTTGGTCTGGTGGAGTTGCCAAGTCGTATTAGTCATCTTTAAAGTCAAAACTTTTTCCATTAAGAATCTCTTTGATGTCACTTTTTTGTTTGTTGTTGATCCCTGACCCAGAAATTAACGTCGTAAAGAAGGTCTAACAACGGCTTTCATTATTAAAATATAAACGCATTTCTTTTTCCCTCCCCCGAGGATATGTATTAAATGTGTCCTGAATTCTCAACGATGATTGGGCATTACTGAGTGCATTAAAAATCACGTACACGTGCACGTGCACATACACGTACACATACACGTACACATACACGTACACATACACGTACACATACACGTACACATACACGTACACGTACACGTACACATACACGTACACATACACATACACGTACACGTACACGTACACATACACGTACACATACACGTACACATACACGTACACATACACGTACACATACACGTACACATACACGTACACGTACACGTACACGTACACGTACACGTACACGTACACGTACACGTACACACACACACACACACACACACAGTAACACGAGTGCACATCTGGAAAAATAAAAAAAAAAAAGAAATATTTCTTCATTCTTAGAGAATTTATGAAGTAGAATGACTGGAGAGGTAGAGGCAGGATCCATACATAGCTTCAAGGAGAGATACGATAAGGCTCTCGAAGCCAGGAAAGAGTGAAATGATTAACGACCAGCTAAAAGACTCGATTCCCAGGAGCCACATAAAGGTGAGTACACCTACTCTCTCTCTCTCTCTCTCTCTCTCTCTCTCTAAGTCTGACTTTCTCAATACTGTGATTTTTATATTATCATTTTTGATGTAAATGATAACTTTACATACTGGCTAAAATATTTTCTTAGGGGAAAGACAAGGATCAGTATTTATTATATCGGTCCACATTACCATCCATATTAATAACTTTGCCCTCGTCTGCTACACGTCCCTATCCACTGACGCCTACATAACCGCCAGTCTTCTTGCCTTTACTCCAGATTCTCCTCCATCACGATGCTGTGAATACTAACTCCAAGGCTGAAGGACTGATTATCTCATCTTTTGTATATAGTTCTACTGTCTTCTAATTATGTCCTAGAATCTGTATTGATAAAGCCACTGGATGGCGAAACGTCTATAATAAAGATGACCAGATGTTGCACATGTGTCTTGACTTTCATCTTGTGTTTTATACCTTTCTTGCACATCCGATAACAATTGGCTTTCAGAGTGGCTGATTTGTTATGTAAAACTATCACACCCCGAGTACCCATCCTGAGGGAGGTGGTCTGAACCTTGCCGAGGATGTGGGAGTGGGTTGAGATACCCACACTATGACGTTTCACTCCCACACTGTGGGTTCTATGCCACTGATGCTTCGTCCAATAAAATGTTACGTGTAAAGTAAAAGGACGCAAGTGCAACTAATGTGACATTTTATTGTGGCAACGTTTCGCTCTCCAGGAGCTTTGTCAAGCCGATACAAACAGTATATTGACACAGAGGGTATATATAAAGGCTCAGAGTGAGGTGCAATACTAGTGAGGTACCATATCGATGTTCACAGGTGGTGGTAGTAGTAGTAGTAGTAGTGACAAAAGTTGTAGTAGTAGTAAGACAATATATGGCAGAGCAATTAATACTACACAGGGCACATTACAGAGGGTGAACACTGAAACAGGCCTTCTCTTTCCAGTCTATGTTTATCCAACCTATTTTTATGTTACCCAAATAATAGCTTTTATATCCTTTCACTCATGTACGAATTAATTGCTCTGCTACTACAGCTTTTGTCACTACTACTACCACCACCTGTGAACATCGATATGGTACCTCACTAGTATTGCACCTCACTCTGAGGAAACAAACACATATGCAGTATAATGTGATCCTTTATTGACTACGTTTCGCCCACACAGTGGGCTTTTTTCAAGTCACAAACAGATCTACCTGGGGTGGAAGGGACGCGAGTATTTATAGTCAGGTTCAGAATGCTGAGGTCAGGTGGAGAATGCTGCATCTGATGCATCTGCAACATCAGATGCAGCATTCTCCACCTGACCTCAGCATTCTGAACCTGACTATAAATACTCGCGTCCCTTCCACCCCAGGTAGCATCACAGCATCACAGTCCAGCACCACGTTGACAGGCACATGGCTTCTGCCGAAAGGAAGAGGTCACGATGTTCCAGGGACACGACGGATGACTCGGACTTAGAAATGGACGACTCGGATTTAGAAATATGGGGCGCAATCCTAGCGAAGAAGTTGCGAGACCACTCCGTGTCATCAGAGGAAAAGTCTCCAGTTCTGACAAGCCTAACCATGCAGCCAGAGAATACGGAAAGATGGATCAATGTGAACAGTAAGACACGCCGTCCCTCCAAGGAGCAGGTAAACCAGCTCAAATCACCTTCCAGATTCAAGGTAAAAGCTTATGGGGAACACAAAACCCACTATGGTGTGGTTACACACCTGGAAACACGGCACAAACTGAGGTTCAAGATATGGTTCAACCTGAGGGGAGAACCAATACTGACTCCTATCAACAGGGAAATGCATATCACCTTGAAGAAAGTCATGGAGACAGACCGCTCCTTCACCCTGGAGGAACTGGATTATCGGCAGAAGGTCACCAAGGGTGTAGTGATGCGATACCCGCTGATGATGCCCATCGAGGCAGTAGCAGCTCATCCCAGTGTCGTGTCAGCTCAGCGTCTCAAGGCAAAATCGGCAGGCAACGCACCAACCCGGCAGGTCCTCATTCAGCATGTAGGACCGCTGCCATCCCAGCTGGACCTCGGTTCTTGGGGCAGGTACGATGTCAGGACCTTCACGGCAGAACCAGTTCGCTGTTTTAAGTACCAGCGTTACGGACACCTGGGTGCACTCTGTCCAGAGTAATCTGCGGTGTCTGCAGCCAGCCCCACCCTACCGAGGAATGCATCACCAAGCTGAAGAATGCATCGCCACCCACTCCACGATGCCCGAATTGCAGGCAGAAACACCATCCCTGGAACCCTCGATGCCCTGAGAGGCTCACTAGAATTCGTGAGGCTTGGAAGGCACCAACGACGAGACAGCAGGCTAGGGCAGAGCATCACCCTCAGCAGACGATGGGTGCAGAGAATCCTGCGATACTGCAGAACTCTCATCAGGCAACCCAACTCAATACCCAGGAATTTCCGACCCTTGAAGACTCAACCAGGCGTCATGAACAGGAGCATCTTCCCCCACTACCGCAACGAAGAAACAAAAACATGAGGAATAGGCGGCGCCAACAGGAAACATTTGGGCAACGCAATCAGCAGACGGCACTACACGAGCCCCCACCGGCCTCCTTGCCAGGCACAGCCACTATGCAGGCTGTGGCTGCACCTCACCAGCAGATGCCGGTTACACAACTTGGCATACAGCAACAGGCCACGGTGTGCACAGTGAAGAAATACAACCCTCAGCAGTCCCCACAGATTACAACAACCCAGATAATATCCACTGCTTCGAACCCACCGACAACGCAGGCCCCCAACAGAGAGGATCTCTTAACACTCATCAAGGCATTCACAGATATTATCTGCAACACAATCACCTCCACAGAACAACAGAGCATGTTCCGGCAGATGGTCAGCACACTCCTGAGGGTGTGCTTACTGACAGAGCAGGAAACAGTGGATGCCATGAATCTGCAGATTATCAGAGCGGACAGAGCCCAGTCCCCAGCTCAGGAAACAGCTGAGATGGAATAACCTCAGTCGCTTATGAGGCACACTAGCTGAACTGTCCGGAACAGTGCTTGAGCAGCATATGCTGCAACAGTGAAGAATCAATTCTCCTTCAGGAGCCAGAGACGGGTCATCTCAAGATTAAGACCCGTGCCCGGACCCTGATCTTGGCGAACATTATACATACATACACCCCAGATAGATCTGTTTGTGACTTGAAAAAGCCCACTGTGTGGGTGAAACGTAGTTAATAAAGGATCACATTATACTGCATATGTGTTTATATTTCCATTGTGTCGGTATTTTATACCATTTATTTCCACCTCACTCTGAGCCTTTATATATACCCTCTGTGTCCATATACTGTTTGTATCGGCTTGACAAAGCTCCTGGAGAGCGAAACGTCGCCACAATAAAATGCCACATTAGTTGCACTTATGTCCTTTTACTTTACATATTGTCGGTAATTCTACCAACATTATTACAAAATGTTAAGTCTATTCAAACATCACGGTGCACAAATAATCCGCACTTAGAAGACCAAGACTTTTGACGACGTTTCGGTCCGACTTGAACCATTAATGAGTCACATCGGGAAAGAAAAGAGGCACAGATGTACTTCTATCAAATCCATAAAAGAAAAAATCTTTACTGCGGGAACGTTTCGCCCGTTAGTTGCTTCCTCAGTCCAGTAAATAAAAGAATGGTGGAAGATTGAAGTCCCTTAAATTACATTCATTTGTAAGACGAAGAATAAGGGGAGACATGATCGAAGTATATAAGTGAAAGACGGTATTAACAAAGGGGATATAAATAGGGTTTTGAGGATATTCCTCCAAGAGAGAACTCGTAATAATAGATTCAAATTAGATAAGTTTAGATTTAGAAAGGATATAGGAAAGTATTGGTTTGGAAATAGGGTAGATGATGAGTGGAACAGTCTACGTATTAGGGTGATTGTAGCTAAAACCTTGGGTAGTTTGAAATTTAGGTTGGGTAAATACATGAGTGAGAGGGAGATTGAGACACTTATGCAGCATATGGGAATCTTTATTCAGGAAACGTTTCCTGAATAAAGATTCCCATATGCTGCATAAGTGTCTCAATCTTCAACTTGTCGGTTTTTCAAACCATTCATCACACATGAGTGAGAGGGGTTGGATTTGAGTTGGTTCTTGCACACGAGATTTATCAAAGCTTATTGCTAGGGTAGCGCTGAAAATAGGATGGGCAAATATTTGGTTAGTTGGATGGATTTGTGAAGGACCTGCCTAGTCTGGTCCAACATGCCTGCTGCAGTGTTCTTCTTTTCTTATGTTTTTAAGATCAAGAGCGTGAGGTAATCAGTTCCTCAGCCTAGAGTCCGTGCAATCAGTCCATCAATCTTGATGAAAGTACAGCATAGGTACGTATAATGTTCACCAGGACCGGGGTCGTGGTACAGGTCTTAGTCTTGTACTGACCGGTCTCTGGGTCAGCACAAGGTTAGGCAAAAGTAAAATTAACTGTATATTTAATTCTCCGTCTGTGAGCTTTACTAGTAAAAAACGTATATTTTTTTTTCTTTTTTTTCAGTAGTGGGTGGAGCTGGTGGTCAGGGGCTGATACCTCCTCCTCCACTGGTCACAGACCAGCCATACTTCGACTCCAGCATGCTGACCAACCAGACAGCTCACGTGGGCCGCCAGGCAGAACTACACTGCCGGGTGCATTCCATCGGTAACAGAACAGTGAGTACTTGAGCTCTCTTGTATTCTAATTATAATCACTCGGGGCAAACGGAGGATCGAGCCTCCGTCAACATGAAATGCGGTAATGAGCAAGAACTCACCTCATAAGGGTTATATAGAGCCAAGGAAATGAGAGGTAATAATCACAGTCCTTGGTAACATGTATGTGGAGGACCTAGAATGTAACCACATCTAAGCTACAGGTCAATGGTTATGCAAAGTGGACGATATTTTTGTTATTTTGCCCAAAGTTCCTGACGTTCATGGCATCCTCGACTCCATCATCACTCTAGAACAGAGGTTCTTAACCCGAGTTCTATGACCCTTAGGTTAAGCACCTGTGATCTATAAACTTCAGGTTCTTAACCTGTGGTCTGTGTGTGACTTGAAAAAGCCCACTGTGTGGGTGAAACGTTGTCAATAAAGGATCACATTATACTGCATATGTGTTTATATTTCCACTCGTCTGTAAACCACTAACACTATGGCTTCTTGCCAAGCGGACCACAGAAGGATGGAAGACAGTAATAATTTTAATGGTATAAACCTTGGTAATAAATACCGACAAGTTGATTTAGAAAGACACGTAAGGAAACACTATGATATATTAGAAAACGTTTCGGTCCTGGGACCTTGATCACTTCTAACATACAGAGGTAGAAAGACATTATATATATAAGCGAAGAGTGAGGTGTGAGTGACGCATTGTGACCTGAAGAATGTAATGTTGGGATGAGGACGGGTAGACGATGAAATCATGTGACTCCTGTGTTGTTGGGTTGGTGGTGCTTAGGTATCATGTATGCTAATGTTTTTGAAATATTGTGATATGTTAGAAGTGATCAAGGTCCCAGGACCGAAACGTTTTCTAATAAATATGTCATAGTGTTTGCTTACGTGTCTTTCTAAACCAATAATTTTAATAAATTGATTTTATATTTATGAGTCTTATTTTATAACGGATTTTTTTTCCTTCTCCATAATAAGTTTAATGGTCATAAACTACATTAATGACATGTTTGTAGCTCATATATTAACCCTGGGATAAAGAGTCATAAAAATTTTTGATAATTAGATAAAGAGATATAGTTCCGTACTAGGCTATTTAATATTTTTTAAATGTGTTAGCTAATTTCATTGGAGCATTTTCTCTGCAACAAATGTGTCAGGTTATCCAACAACAATGAAAGGAAATGTGATGGTTCTTATTTCAACATGAGTTCACATGCTTCACAAGATACCGTCTTCAACTTCCACAGTGCGTTATTTGTGCCGAGGTGTTAACAAATGGCTCAGTGAAGCCAGTAACACTCAAGCTTCATCAACTAGACTTGACTTAAGAAATCGTAATGACACGATTGCAAATAAACCATACCCCCGGCCGGGATTGAACCCGCGGTCATAGAGTCTCAAAACTCCAGCCCGTCGCGTTAGCCACTAGACCAGCTAGCCACAATAAGATTCATCCAACTAGGTATATTTCTACACCATAGGAAAGTTAGCACAGGCACCTCTGTGACCACAAATGCAAGTTTTTACAGACGAATCTCCATGTTGACGGCAGTGAAGGGACTTGAGCTAGAGTTCGTCACGGCCACGCTAGCTGGAGATTCGTCTGTAAAAACTTGCATTTGTGGTCACAGAGGTGCCTGTGCTAACTTTCCTATGGTGTAGAAATATACCTAGTTGGATGAATCTTATTGTGGCTAGCTGGTCTAGTGGCTAGCGCGACGGGCTGGAGTTTTGAGACTCTATGACCGCGGGTTCAATCCCGGCCGGGGGTATGGTTCATCAACTAGATTTGACTTTTTTTTCTGCCGACGAAACAAAAGTACTGATGATCTTGCAATGCTTGTATCCCGATGTTATATCTTCGAAATTGGTCATCCTGTGTTATTTAACTATTGTAAGAGAATATGTTCATCACTTAATATTATAGCGCGAAAGTCCCCGTTTATAGCTAAAATAGAGACTTTCGGCGTTATATTATTATATGTTAATATATGAAAAATACCATGGTATTATCGCTATTATCACTATTTTGTTACTATCACTATTATTTTATTATTATTAGGTAGGATTTCTTGTGTATATAGAGTAGAGTTTAAGTCTCGGAACCATCCGGTGAATTGTTCAATTGTTTATGTCCGGCTGACTGACGTTGGGTCAGGTGATCCAACCTGACGACACGTCAACAGACTGGCAAGTAGTTAGTCTGCTCCCAGCTCTAGCCCTGACAACTGATCGTATATTGGCTCTTACGGTGTACAGTTGAATGGTTTTGAGAATTGGACTATAGAGCTGACTCACTTTGTTCCTCATTGCTTTGAAAGACTCTTTTGATATTTATATTCTTGGTCAGTTCAGTAATCCATAGAGATACTTTACGGCCAGATTCAAAGGTCTTGTTAAATCTTGTACCTTTTGTATTTTGAGTTTACAGTCTTGTTAAGACAAAGACGTAAATGTTATTGAAGACTGAATTACAGGAAGAATAATTGAACTTCCTTATTAATGTGACATTTCCATGATTTTGAACTAAATGTATATGGTAAATTTATTGTACAAAGTATTAAGTTACATTAACTACAAAGAGAAGATAAAGTATTGTATTTAAATACTTTAATAAATTTGAATATTATTCTATGGAGTTTCCCAGTTGAAATTATTTCCCCTAGACTCTAAAATACCTATAACTCGGATCCAAAAATCTTGTTGCATAAGAAATAAATGGTAACAGGCCACATTCTGAAGTTCTTTAAAAAATTTCTTATTCGCAACACCCGATCAGTATTTATCCAAAACGTTAGAGAGAAAAATTCCATCCCTGTATAGTCTCAGTGCACGAGTGATGGTGAGGCGCTTGCTTCCCAGACTCTTCCTCAGGGCTTCTCCATGGTGGTGCAAACTACCATGAGGATTGTGGACTATATCATAGGGAGTGCTCTGAACACAAGACTTTAAAAAAAAAAAACTGTGCCATGATGTGGATTCAGCTCATGAGAAACTTTTGTTTTGTATACAAGTTCGTTGGTTTTTCCAAAGGTAACATGGCACATGTTCAGGAATTACGGGAACTACTGAGCACAATCATGGAAGCTCATGGGAAAGTTTATCCTCAAGTTAATAAACAATGATAATTCTGTGCTATTTCTTGCTTGCCTTACGAATATTTCGGTCCCCTCAAGGAAGGTTCCTTGATGTTGGTGAGGGGCTCTTGATTTAGGGAATTAGATCTGTGCTCCAGTTCCCCGAATTAAGCCTGAATGCCTTCCACATCCCCCCCCCCCAGGCGCTGTATAATCCTCCGGGTTTAGCGCTTCCCCCTTGATTATAATAATAATTATGAATATTTCGAGGACTTCATGAATTGCATCTGTAACTTCAAGGAAAAAAGAAGACACTAACTACAGTGATTGTGTGCCGTCTTTCACTGCAAAGTTTTAATCACTGAACTTGTGGCTTAGCGCTTCTTTTTGATTATAATAATAATTTAATCACTGAAGCTCTCGGTGCTAATGCGGCTGAACACCTTTTGCAAGACAATATCAAAGAGAATCAACAATTCTTGCTGGAAGAGTTCAAGTATTACTTCCCTGAAATACAGGTTGATACTGCAACCATGACCTTTAAACGAAGAGCTTTCAAATGTTTGGCAAGTGATTTACCTGACGAGATTAGGAAAGATTTCTTGGACCTCATCAGTGTAACACCAAGAAGTTTACAGAAGAACTTGGCGTATTTTGAGTGAAAACATACAATGTTTACTGCAAAATTCGTCTTGGTTCGTAAACTGTGGAATCATTTCCTGAACACACCTCTGTGAGTCTGTGTTCTCTACACTACTAGCAATGAGGATGCAACATGGGATTAAAGTTAGATGTTGAATTTGACATTCGATAAACCTTTTCCACCACTCCACTAAGTATGTGAACTCTAGTGACTAAGAAACTGTTAAATCCATCATTCTCTTTCACCCTGGCTCTCTATTTTCATTCCTAATTTGTTTCCCTTACCTTCCTTCCATCTTTTCCTCACCCACATTTCCTCTCCCTACATTCCCTTTTCATCTCAACACACCCTTTTGTCTATCATTCTCCTTCCTTCTTTCCTAACCCTTCCCCCTCCCCCACTTTTCTTCTTTTTCCCCTGACACCCCCCACTTCTCTTTCCATTCTTCTCACTCTCGCCATTTCTTCTTCTCCAAGAGACGAAAACGGTTATTGCTTTAGTTCAGTTTTATTTGAAGACGTTGATAAAGACATATTTCAACCTATTGTTTAGGGGTGTTGTTCATATTGTAAGATTTCAGAGTAAAATTTCCTCTGGAATGAGGTCTGGAATCTAGTCCTGGGATCAGTGTCCTCCTTTAAGTGGTTCACAAATAAAGTAAAAAAAAAATTACTGCGCAAGAGCTAACTGTTAAATTTATACTAGAAGAAAAAAAATGAAAAACTTTCTTTTCCAGATTAAGTTCTACACATATGTAAAAAAAAAGTCTTTTTTAATGTGTGCCGAAAAACTACACACGAAAAATGATCTTTTACACGTATAGCTGGAAAAAAAAATGCAAGCTTTTCTATTCTGAGAATCTGAAGTGACCAAAATAAAAAAAAAAAAGCTGAAGTGTTTTCAATGAAATTACCTTGTGTTTGAATTGTTTATTTTTCCAACCAGTTGATGATATCCCATGCCATTTTTTACCATTACACTTCCAATGCCACCATGAAGTCAAGATGAAAAGAGGTGTAGTCATAAGCATCTTCCTCAAAACTTTCAGAATCTGAGGCTCACAGATCTTCGAGGGGAAATGCGTGTACATCCCTCATGCTTTTAATTTACCGCAGTTTCCACCTCACACTTTCTACGAGAGTACAGGAAGCGAGCTACGCATATATTCTACAAAATGAGCACCATCAGAAGTAGAGACGCTAGTGTATACATCTTTTTGTCAGTCAGCAATGTGGCATCTAACGTGGCTAAACTATTTAACAAACATGTCAAAATAAGAAACTCTTCATTGTTGCAGAAGCATAAGAAAGAATCTTCGACCAGCACTGCAATATACATAATATCGTATGGAGGATGCGATAAACAGTACATAAGGTAGACTACTAGGACTTCGAAAATTAAAATTTACGAACACGGATACACCTACAACCGGGTTGCAGGTGTAAACAACACTGGTTTAACTGTGGACACCTGATGAAGCATAATGAGGCCAGATTATAGTCTTCTGTGAACCCGACATACAGACGCGATAATTGCTGGACGCTGCCTTAATCACCACCACATACACACTCCAACAAAGGTCTGGGAGCGCCAGTGTTTCCAGACTTTTAGCTAACATGTTATTAGCCACATCAGAATCGGCCGTCACGTGATATCCACTGACTGTAATCTGCCTCACCTTCCTCGTCTCACCCTCGCTGCTGGTCACCTGTCTCCCGCCAACGCACAACACCCTGATTTACCTTGCGAAATATTTCTTTTAACTAATGTCAGGAGCTAAACAAAGGTGTCTATCCACAACTAATCTGCGTCACCAGATCACTTAGTTTTACAGGCTGAAAAAAAAGAGATATAAGAAGCATATATTAGGTCATAGAAGGATACTACAGAAGTGATAAAGACTTCTTAGTACTTACAACAAGAATAACAAGAGGACATAGTCGTAAACTGAAGAAAATGGGGTCAAATGGATGCTAGGAATTTTTCTTCGGAGAGCTGTTGCCCAATGAGATGATTTAAAAGAAAACTAAGCTGTACTACTGCCATTAGAAATTTAAATAAAATTTCATGAATACATAATTGAAGATATGACACCACGAGCTTATCTGTGCTTTTGTTCCTAGAAATATTTAAATATAAAATAGGTGGGCGATAACACATACACCCACAAAAAAAGAAGAAACGCACATAGTCACATACACATACTTTTACATACACAAACTCATCCACACACACACACACGCAAGGGGGGGGGGGTCGACTGAGGTAAACAGAGAGAGACTGATGGACTCTGAGCCAAAGTCAACACTGTTCTAACTTACACTAAGATTTCCGCTCCAAGGCTCGTCTGTGAGCTTCTTCTCGTTTAGCCTCGGGTTCAACGAGTGCTCAACGCCGTCTCCAGATTCTCTAGGGTTCGGCTGGGATACCTCTGGCATGTTTACCTTGATCCTGCCTTGCTTAATGGGAAATTTTGATACGGTTCTACCGAGTTATATTTTGATGTTCTGCTTTTTGTAATGCGTGTGTGTGTTTTGCGTGTGTTTTGCGTGTGTTGTGTGTGTGTACTCACCTATTTGTACTCACCTATTTGTGATTGCAGGGGTCGAGTCCTAGCTCCTGGCCCCGCCTCTTCACCGGTTGCTACTAGGCCCTCTCTCTCCCCGCTCCATGAGCTTTATCAAACCTCGTCTTAAAACTGTGTATGGTTCCTGCCTCCACTACGTCATTTTCTAGGCTATTCCACTGCCTTACAACTCTATGACTGAAGAAATACTTCCTACTATCTCTCTGACTCATTTGTGTCTTCAACTTCCAATTGTGGCCTCTTGTTTCTGTGTCCCCTCCCTGGAACATCCTGTCTTTGTCCACCTTGTCTATTCCACGCAGTATTTTATATGTCGTTATCATGTCTCCCCTGACCCTCCTGTCCTCCAGTGTGGTCAGGCCGATTTCCCTTAATCTTTCTTCATAGGACATTCCCCTTAGCTCTGGAACTAACCTTGTCGCAAACCTTTGTACTTTCTCTAGTTTCTTGACGTGCTTTATCAAGTGCGGGTTCCAAACAGGTGCTGCATACTCCAGTATGGGCCTGACATACACGGTGTACAGTGTCTTGAATGATTCCTTACTAAGGTATCGGAATGCTGTTCTCAGGTTTGCCAGGCGCCCATATGCTGCAGCAGTTATCTGATTGATGTGTGCTTCCGGAGACATGCTCGGTGTTATACTCACCCCAAGATCTTTCTCCTTGAGTGAGGTTTGCAGTCTTTGGCCACCTAGCCTATACTCTGTCTGTGGTCTTCTGTGCCCCTCCCCCATCTTCATGACTTTGCATTTGGCAGGATTAAATTCGAGAAGCCATTTGCTGGACCAGGTGTCCAGTCTGTCCAGGTCTCTTTGAAGTCCTGCCTGGTCCTCATCAGATTTAATTCTCCTCATTAAGTTCACATCATCTGCAAACAGGGACACTTCTGAGTCTAACCCTTCCGTCATGTCGTTCACATATACCAAAAATAGCACTGGTCCTAGGACCGACCCCTGTGGGACCCCGCTCGTCACAGGTGCCCACTGTGATACATCATTACGTACCATGACTCGTTGTTGCCTCCCTGTCAGGTATTCTCTGATCCATTGCAGTGCCCTTCCTGTTATATGCGCCTGATGCTCTAGCTTCTACACTAATCTCTTGTGAGGAACTGTGTCAAAGGCCTTCTTGCAGTCCAAGAAGATGCAATCAACCCACCCCTCTCTCTTGTCTTACTTCTGTTATTTTATCATAAAACTCCAGAAGGTTTGTGACACAGGATTTGCCTTCCGTGAATCCGTGCTGGTTGGCGTTTATACTCCTGTTCCGTTCCAGGTGCTCCACCACTCTCCTCCTGATAATCTTCTCCATAATTTTGCATACTATACACGTCAATGACACAGGTCTATAGTTTAGTGCCTCTTTTCTGTCTCCTTTTTTAAAAATGGGAACTACATTTGCCGTCTTCCATACCTCAGGTAGTTGCCCAGTTTCCAGGGATGTGTTGAAGATTGTGGTAAGTGGCACGCACAACATATCTGCTCCCTCTCTAAGGACCCACGGGGAGATGTTGTCTGGTCCCATTGCCTTTGAGGTATCGATGTCCCTTAGCAGTTTCTTCACCTCCTCATCTGTATGTACGTCGTCCAACACTTGTTGGTGTATTCCTTGCTGGTGTCCCCATCTGGTCTGTCCCCCCAGAGTCCTTCCTGTCTCTACTGTAAATACTTCCTTAAATCTCGTGTTGAGCTCCTCACATACCTCTTGATCGTCTCTTGTGAGTTCTCCACCTTCTTTCCTCAGCCTTATCACCTGGTCCTTGACTGTTGTCTTCCTCCTAATGTGGCTATACAGCAGTTTCGGGTCAGATTTGACTTTCGATGCTATGTCGTTTCCATACTGTCGCTGGGCCTCCCTCCTTATCTGTGCATACTCGTTTCTGGCTCTTCTACTAATCTCCTTGTTTTCCTGGGTCCTATGCCTCCTGTACCTTTTCCATTCTCTGTTGCACTTAGTTTTTGCCTCCCTACACCTTCGGGTAAACCAAGGACTCGTTTTGGTCTTCCTATTATTTCCGTTTCCCTTGGGAACAAAACTTTCCTCTGCCTCCTTGCACTTTGTTGCCACATATTCCATCATCTCGTTTACTGATTTTCCTACCATTTCTCTGTCCCACTGAACCTCCTGCAGGAAGTTTCTCATACCTGTGTAGTCCCCCCTTTTATAGTTTGGCCTGTCCCCTTCAGTTCCTGTTACCTTCTCCACTTGTAACTCTACTATATAGTCAAAACTCAGAACCACATGATCGCTAGCTCCAAGGGGCCTCTCATAAGTGATGTCCTCAATGTCTGAACTGCTCAGGGTGAACACAAGATCCAGTCTCGCTGGCTCATCCTCGCCTCTCTCTCTGGTTGTGTCCCTGACATGTTGATGCATGAGGTTTTCAAGTACCACATCCATCATCTTGGCTCTCCATGTTTCGGGACCCCCATGTGGCTCCAGGTTTTCCCAGTCGATCTCCCTGTGGTTGAAATCGCCCATTACCAGTAACTTTGCTCTGCTCGAGTGAGCTCTTCTTGCCACCTCAGCCAGTGTGTCCACCATCACCCTGTTGTTTTCTTCGTACTCCTCTCTTGGCCTCCTGCAGTTCTGTGGTGGGTTATACATCACTCCAATGACTACTTTATGTTCTCCGGACTGAATTGTACCTACAATGTAGTCTCTTTCTCCAAGAGCTCTGGTGGCCTGGTGGTTAACGCTCTCGCTTCACACGGTGAGGGCCTGGGTTCGATTCCCAGCCAGAGTAGAAACATTGGACGTGTTTCTTTCCACCTGTTGTCTATGTTCCCCATCAGTAAAATGGGGTACCTGGGTGTTAGTCGACTGGTGTGGGTCGCATCCTGGGACAATGACCTAAGGAGGCCTGGTCACAGACCGGGCCGCGGGGGCGTTGACCCCCGGAACTCTCTCCAGATAAACTCCAGATAATCATGTCCATGCCTTCCATTTCCTCAAATCCCCATCGGTGTTTTATGAGCAGTGCAACCCCTCCTCCCCCTCTACTCCTTCTATCTTTCCTCAGGATCTGATATCCTGTTGGGAAGATTGTGTCTGTTATTGTCTCAGCGAGTTTTGTTTCTGTGACTGCTATGATGTGTGTGCGTGTGTGTGTGTGTGTGTGTGTGTGTGTGTGTGTGTGTGTGTGTGTGTGTGTGTGTGTGTGTGTGTGTGTGAGTGCGTGCGTGTGTACTCGCATAATTGTACTCACCTAATTGTGGTTGCAGGGGTCGAGACTCAGCTCCTGGCCCCGCCTCTGCACTGAGTTCTGCTAGGTCCTCTCTCTCCCTGCTCCATGAGCTTTATCATACCTCATCTTAAAGCTATGTATAGTTCCTGCCTCCACTACCTCACTTGCTAGACTATTCCACTTCCTGACTACTCTATGACTGAAGAAATCCTAACATCCCTTTGACTCATCTGGGTCTTCAACTATCAATTGTGACCCCTTGTTTCTGTGTCCCATCTCTGGAACATCCTGTCTCTGTCCACCTTGTCTATTCCACGCAGTATTTTGTATGTTATCATGTCTTCCCTAACCCTCCTGTCCTCCAGTGTCGTCAGGCCGATTTCCCTTAACCTTTCTTCGTAGGACATGCCCCTTAGCTCTGGAACTAACTTTGTCGCAAACCTGTGTGTGTGTGTGTGTGTGTGTGTGCGCCCGCGCGCGCGCATATACTTACACCAGGAAGATCATGCAGCCTCATCTCCGAGAAAAACAAGCAGAAGACACATAAACCAGAACATCATAACCCTATTACGCCTGTACATAAACCTTCCATATCGAAATACGACAGCAACGCTGGAGCTCTAAACTCAGGTCTAGGACCATCCTGGCAACACGAGGACCGCATTAAGTAAACATTTTCTGCGGCCAGCACCACAATAAACACTAGCGAGAAGGCCCACTGTCCCAGCGTGTTCGAATAAAGATTCCTGCGAAATGTTTTACGAGGGGCCAGAAGGCGGTGCAATGTTTGGTGGAGGTGAACGATGATACTCAACTAGGAAGCTGGTCGTCATCTTATGTTGTAAAGATTATTGTTTATATTTTTTTAATTCGTGTGAGTCTTAGAGAGAGAGAGAGAGAGAGAGAGCGAGAGAGAGAGAGAGCGAGAGAGAGAGATGGCTCCAACTTCATCCTGTTCCCTACTTGTATGTCTCATAACAATAAAAATGCTTTCAAATGAGCTGATGTAGGTAACAGCTCTTAGCTTGCCAATAAAGTTAGGAATCCTTAACCTGTAATATAGCTGTCAATAAAGCTAGGGATCCTTAACCTTGTCAAACCCTGTGTAAAAA
This sequence comes from Cherax quadricarinatus, assembly GCF_038502225.1. NCBI lineage: Eukaryota > Metazoa > Arthropoda > Malacostraca > Decapoda > Parastacidae > Cherax > Cherax quadricarinatus. Next base: position 14,793,302 of record NC_091367.1, read on the forward strand.
AAAAAAAAAAAAAAAAAGATAGAGAGAGCGAGAGAGAGAGCGAGAGAGAGCGAGAGAGAGAGAGCGAGAGAGAGCGAGAGAGAGAGCGAGAGAGAGAGAGAGAGCGAGAGAGAGAGCGAGAGAGAGAGCGAGAGAGATCCACTTCGAGGACAGCGTGAAGCAAGTTTCTATACCACAAGACGAGCAGAAAGCAGCAACTTCACTCTGGCTGTACCCTTCTCCAGAACATCACTTCATCTGAGATCATTTATCCCCAGGATGACTCGAGTATGGAACACATTCGTACAGCATTATGATGTCAACTAGATAAAGTCAGTTGATCAGATGAAAATGTTAGCCCACAGATGGCTCCAACTTCATCCTGTTCCCTACTTGTATGTCTCATAACAATAAAAATGCTTTCAAATGAGCTGATGTAGGTAACAGCTCTTAGCTTGCTAATAAAGTTAGGAATCCTTAACCTGTAAATAGCTTGTCAATAAAGCTAGGGATCCTTAACCTTGTCAAACCCTGTGTAAAAGAGAGAGAGAGAGAGAGAGAGAGAGAGAGAGAGAGAGAGAGAGAGAGAGAGAGAGAGAGAGAGAGAGAGAAATTAATCATTAGACACTTTTTGTGTCCAGTGATTAATTAATTAGCGAGGATTTATAGAATAAGACCGGGAAATATAACGAAAGCTAAATGACACGTTTTTACAACCCTTTACAGCATTAATTTCTGCACGATCTAAGCTAAAACTTAAATGTTATCTCAGTTTTGATTAGGTTAGACTTGATCAGGCTTGGGTAGGCTAGGTTAACTTGTGTTAGGCTAATTTATGACGCTATTTTACCGCAAATAAGCAAGTGAACGAGAAGGGTAAGTTTGGCAGAGGGGATGACATCGTTGTCGCTTAAAAAATTGGAAAACCAACGTTTGTGGTGTTTACCGGAGAACATTGCTAATGTAAACAAACATAATACATCTATGTATATTTAGTATATTAATAATAAATATAAGAAATAACGTAATATATAAGCATAAGAAACAAACATAAGATATATATATATATATATATATATATATATATATATATATATATATATATATATATATATATATATATATATATATATATATAATGTCGTGCCGAATAGGCAGAATTTGCGATCTTGGATTAAATAGCAACGTTCATCTTGCCATATAGGACAAGTGAAAATTTGTGTATGCAATAATTTCGCCATAATCATTCTGAACCTAACGAAAAAAATATTTTTCACTGTGTTTGTTTAGTATTAAATTACTGTAAACAAATCTAAAATATATTTAGTTGGGTTAGGCTAAAATAAATTGTTCTTGTTATAATAAGGTTAGGTAAGTTTTCTAAGATTCTTTTGGTGCAAAATTAAAAATTTTTACATTAACATTAATGAAAAAAATATATCTTTAAACGTATAAGAGAAAATTTTAGAACGGACTTAATTTTAAATGAGTTCTTGCTAAGTGACCAGTTTTACATATTCGGCACGACATGTATATACACACACACATTACACACACACACACAGACAGTGAAGAGGCGGGGGCCAGGAGCTATGAATCGACCCCTGCAACCACAACTCGGTGAGTACAACCAGGTAGTGCACACACACACACGCGCGCACACACACACACACACACACACACACACACACACACACAGCCACAGAGTAGTCAGGAAGTGGAATAGTTTGGGAAGCGATGTAGTAGAGGCAGGGTCCATACATAGCTTTAAGCAGAGGTATGATAAAGCTCAAGGTTCAGGGAGAGTGACCTAGTAGCGATCAGTGAAGAGGCGGGGCCAGGAGCTTGGACTCGACCCCTGCAACCTCAACTAGGTTAGTACACACACACACACACACACACACACACACACACACACGAGTACTGGACATACAACGGGAGAACAGGTAAACTACTGATTGACCTGCATACCTCGAAAGCAATGGGACGAGACAACATTTCTCTTTAATCTCAGAGAGGAAACAGAGGAGCTGTGTGAACCACTATTTACCATCATTGACAAGTTAAGTGAAACGGAACATCTGCCAGAGTTCTGGAAAATAGCGAAAGTGACCTCAATAGTTAAAACAAGTCGGACTTGTTGCATTAAACTACAGGACAGTGTCACTAACATGCGCAATGTTTAAGGTTATGGAGAAGACAATCACGAGAAGAGCAGTGGAACACTTGGAAAGGAGTGGATTCATAAACAACAATCAGCAAGGCATTAAAGATGAAAAATCTTGTCTCACAAATCTGCTAGAGTTCTATGACAAAGTAATGAAATTAGGCGCGAGAGAGACGGAGAGCCAGTTCGCAAATATATGGACTGTAAGATGTCGTTTGATACAATAATGCACAAGAGACATGAATAAAGGCTAGAGAGTAAGGCAGCGGTAACTGGAAAAGCTGGAAGTGCTGGAATGGGTAAGTGTGATGAGAGGGGTTCTAGAGGGGTCAGTACTGGGCTCAGTACTGTTTCTTACTTACATAAAAAAATATGACAGAAGAAATAGTAAGATATATCCCTCTTCGCAGATGATACGAAACTTAAGAGAGGAATGGAAAGGAGGAAACCAGGGAAGACGGCAAACAAATCTGGACAATTTGACGACTGGCGAGACAAGTGACTACTAGAATTTAAGCCCCCGCAAATACAAAGTTAAGAAAACTGGGGAGCTTTAAAGCCGATTGGGAACATAGGTGCAGGCTTGGGGGACAAATACTGTAAACATCCCCAAAACAGAAGTAACTCGGGGTGAGCGAATTTCAGAGCATATCGGCTGAGGCGAACAACAGAGGACGCAGAAATTGCGAGACTTTCAAATGTAAGAATAGCTTTCAGTAAATTCAACTAGGAGTCACTCACGACACTATATATGGTATATATCAAGCCCAGTCTTAAAGAATAAAGCACCAGTATGGAACTCACTTCAGGAAAATGTGCACAGGTTTTTAGTAACTAATTAAGTTTATTCAGGTATACACAAATATAGTTACATAGATTATCATACATAACAGCATATGTATAGAGAACCTAGGATAACCCAGTCAGAGTGACTTATTTCCGAATGAGGACACTAGTTTAAAGGACCCCAATGGAAGTCACTCTGTCTGACTTTTAACTAGACTAGTCCCAGAGCGAAGAGATACAAGGTATGAGGAGAGGCTAGAGGAGTCAAACCTGATGACAGAAAATGAAAGAAGGACCAGGAGGGACATAATTACGACGTACAACACACTGAGGGACAGAGTGGACATGACAAGTATTACAACCCAGGAGTCCCAAAGGCCTGTTATCCTGGGTGTAAAGGGAGCAAAATAAACACAGCAGAAAAACTTTTGACTTACATTATCCTTCACCAATTTAGAACAAAAGTATGTACACTATATACACTATGTACAGTGATAGGTATTAGTGAACTCCATGGTAAGCAAGACAGAATAGAAGCCACTAGAGAGCAGACCGTGCTTCAACCAGCTCTAGAATGGTAATGACAAGGGCAGACAGGCGAGTGGTACCCACATCACCTCTACGATTGCCAAAACCATCTTCTCATTGGCTGGAACCTGGGTACTGGTTGAACGACGGGGCCCCATCATCAGCCCTTAGTCCCTGGTTCGCTGGTTGGGGGAGACAGCCTGTAAATGAGGGTGAGTACATGCGCCGAATAAAGGTTACGTACTCTTCGCATGCCACAACGAGTGTACTCGAAACCGGTCTCATGTGCACAAAAAACACAGCTGGAAGTTAAAAAGACAGATGAGTCACAACGATGTTAGGATATACTTTTTTTTCCAATGAAGTCATCAGGAAGTGGAACGAACTAGACAACGAAATAGTTGAGACAGGATCCTAAAAAAAAAAAAATATGATAGAGCTCACGTAGCCTAGTAGTGATTCCAGTAGTGATCAGAGGAGGGGCGGGATCAAGAGCCGAGACTCAACCCCTGTAATCAGAAATACTGGAGTACACGCTCGGGCGCTCATATACACGCACACACACGCACACACACACGCACACACACGCACACGCACACACACACACACACACACACACACACACACACAGGCATTACAAAATTAAAGGAGAACATCAAAATATAACTCAATAGAACCGTCTCAAAATTTCCCATTAAGCAAGGCAGGATCAAGGTAAACATGCCGGAGGTATCCCGGCCGAGCCCTAGACAGTCTGGAGACGGCGTTGAGCACTCGTTGAACCCGAGGCTAAACGAGAAGAAGCTCACAGACGAGTCTTGGAGCGGAAATCTTAGTGTAAGTTAGAACAGTGTTGACTTTGGCTCAGAGTCTATCAGTCTCTCTCTGTTTACCTCAGTCGAACCCCCTTGTGTGTGCGTGTGTGTGTGTGTGTGTGTGTGTGTGTGTGTGTGTGTGTGTGTGTGTGTGTGTGTGTGTGTGTGTGTGTGTGTGTGTGTGTGCGCGCGCGCGGCTTGCGCACCTTCGTTTCTATTTTTATAAGTACAGCTACAGCAGCAGAACTTAGTTCGTGGTGTTATATCTAATTATTTATTCATCACAAAATTTTATTAAAATATTCAATAGCTGTTGCACTTATTACTTCCCCTTTAAATCATTCTATTAGTCAACAGCTCCTCGAAAATAAAAATCCTAGTGGCTTCATCTTATTCTTATTGTAGGTACTAAAATATCATCATCTATTTTTTAGTGTCGTTTCTGACCTAATATGGGTTTAAAAGATCTGGTGACGCAGATTAGCTGTGGATAGACACCTTTGTTTAGCTTAGGATATTTATTACCAGAAATATTTTGCCAGGATAAATATTTCGCAAGGTAAAATAGGGTTTTATGTGGTGGAGGGAGACAGGTGATCAGCAACGAGGGTGAAACGAGGAAGGTGAGGCAGATAACAGTAGTGGATATCACGTGACGGCCGATTCTGATGTGGCTAATAACATGCTGGCTAAAACTCTGAAAACACTGAGGCACCCGGACCTTATGATAATAATAATCTTTATTTCTACAAGTACATATACAAGGTATATAGGCCTAGTTGACATCATTGACTTACTACTATAGAAAGCCCCTGGTTATGCAGGGCATTTCGGGCTAATTAGGTTAGTTTTGTACCCAGGATGCGACCCACACCACTCGGAAAACACCCAAGTACCTATTTTTACTGACAGGTGAACATGGACAGGAGGTGTCTTAAGGAAACACGCCCTAACGTTCCACCCGTACCGTGGATGGGACCACGAACCACGACGTATGAGCTGAGTGCGCTACCACTGGAAATATGGGACAGCCATTGTTGGATTGTCTATGCTGGTGATTAAGGGAGCCTTCAGCAACTATAATGTCTGTTTGTCTGGTTCACGGAAGACTAATCTGGCTTCATTGTACTTGATCAGGTGTCTACAGTTGCTCATGTGCTGAACACGAACGTTGTTGTGGTCAACCCGGCTGTGTTTGTGAATTTTAATGTCGATAGGTCTAGTAGTGTCCCCCACGTACATTTTATCGTATCCTTCACACAGTATTGTGTGAAAAATGATATGGTGATACCATACGTGACTCCTGCCACTATATGCACTCGTTCCTAGTTATTAGGACTGAAGAAGCCACTCGGGGCGAAACGTTTCCTGTAATAAATGTCCTGAAATGCACACAAGTATTATGAGTACTCCAGCGCTGGTCGATGATTTTTATGCTTCTGCAACAAGTTTTTGATTTTGATTTGTCATTAAATATTTTAACCACATTAGATGCCACTTTGCTGAATGGTAAAATGACGTATCTGCTAGTTATTTTTACTGTTATGTTGGCACGCTTCATGCGCTCTTCCTAGTGTCGCATTGCCTCTACGGGTTTCCTGCTAATATAATAATAATAATAATAATAATAATAATAATAATAATAATAATAATAATAATAATATTAATAATTGACTAAAGTGTGAGGGGTGGGGTTGGGTTTGACTGGTGTCATGGGTAAGGGAGTAAATTCTTGGCTAACTTTGGGTAAGGGTGGTTTTGATAAGGACAGCCTTGTATAGCCCAGTAGGCCTTCTGCAGTGTTCCTCCATTCTTATGTTCTTATGAATTTTAGTACAGTGGAAGCAAACTGAATGAACCCTCATTTCTCCTCTTAAAATCTGTGAACTGGAGATTCTGAAAGCTTTGATGAAGATGCTTATGACTGCACCTCTTTTCATCTCGACTTCGAAGTGGGAGTAGAAGCGTAATGCTAAAAAGAACATGTGATACCAACAAGCAGATGGAAAAAGATAAAATGCAAAATCTAGGATGTTTTATAGGAAATATTTCGGTCCTGGGACCCCGTCACTCCAAAACTCAGAACCTAAACGTTTCCAATTAAACGTCCTAGTGTTTGTACTCTGCGTCTTTTTCCAGCTAGAAGTTTAATAGATCAGTTTTTGTTGCAGGTTTTCAGGGAACCTTAATAGAGAATGTGTTCTCACTGTGTGAAGAAGTATATTAAAAAAAATTAGTTATTTGAATCTTGTTTTAGTTTGAATTCAACAGAAAATGGTGTAAAATACCGACAAGTTAATGAATAAAACATATGCAGTAGTTAGGTATCTATATTAATAAAACTTTTCACCTACACAGTAGGCTTCTTCAGTCAAATACAGAGGCAGCGAGTGTAGTAGTGAAATTAAGATAATGTAATCAGTCCATCAACCTGGATTTATTACATCATGATTATATCTTCTTCATTTCACTATGTAGTCGAGGACAACAAGCAAGTCGAGAACTCTGGGCAAAATAACAAAGATATAATTCGATTATCACAACCATTCGATCGAATTATGATTTATAACGAAGGTGCGGCTGAATTCCAGGTCCATCTTATATATGAAAATGTAAAGTAAAAGGGCACATATTGTCGGTAATTCTGCCAACATTATTATATATGAAAATTAAAAATAAGAAACATATCCGACATCTGGGTATATTTACTTGTAGACGTTTCGCCATCCAGTGGCTTTATCAATGCATTATTTTCTGTATAAACATATCGGTCGTTTCCCACCGAGGCAGGGTGACCCGAAAAAGAAGAAACACTTTCGTTATCACTCACCCCATCACTGTTTTGCCAAAGACATACGCACACTACAGTTCAAAAATTGCAACATATCTCTACTCTTCCTTCAGAAAGCAGACACTACTTTCCACCTCCAGGGCTCAAGTCCGGCTAACTGGTTTCCCTGAATCCCTTCATGTATCTTAGCTTACACTCCAACAGCACGTCGTCACAAAAAAACATTTGTCTCCACTCGCTCCTAATACGCTCACGCACGCTTGCTGGAAGTCTAAGCCCCTCACATCACAAAAACCTCCTTTACCTCCTCCCTCCAACCTTTCCTAGAACGACCCGCTTCCCCGCCTTCATTCCACTATAGATTTACACGCCCTCCAAGTCATTTAATTTCGCCCCACCCTCTCTTAAATGTCCGAACCTTTCCAACAACCTCTCCTCAGCCCTCTGGATAATATATACATGGATACGAAAACTGTAGAAATGTATACAGCAGATAGTGTAAAATAAGGTAATCAGTTCCTCAGCCGAAGCAGGTGAAGAACACTGTAGTCTTGAAGAATCTAAACATTGTCACTTATATACTGGAGTGAGGACGTACAGCAGAGGTAGTGAATGCCACTGATATACAACCTCCATGTACATGTTGGCTAGCACCGCGCAAGGTAGTGAACCAATAACCTACCCGAATATTTGCTTGCATATGTTACTATCCAAGCTGAAGCAGTCAGAACGAACGCAAAGCTCGATTCGGTCAAGAAAATCACCTGAAGTGGAAGCCATTCTGTAGTCACAGTAATCACTCAGCATAAGAGGTCGATGGTTTAGTCCACTGGTATTTTAGCGAAGAAGACCGTAAGATCAAAGCTCGCAAACTTATCACTAAGGTCGATTATTATCATTATTATTATTATTATTGTTATCAAGGGGGAAGCGCTAAACCTGTAGGATTTTACAGCGCCTGGAGGGGGGGAAGTGGAAGGTATTCAGGTTTAATTCAGGGAACTGGAGAACAGATCCAATTCCCTAGATCAAGAGCCCCTCACCAGTATCAAGGAACCTTCCTTGAGGGGTCACTAAGGTCGAGCTTCTGGTCATAAAAATGCTGCATGCGCGGTGAACTAATTGTCCCCAGAGGTACTGACAAATGTTCTGCACGAACATCCGTCGGCTTATGTCTGTGTGATGGGCCTTGAAGTGGGTGTTTGGTATGAATTGCTGCTGGAGAAGGGCTCTTGATTACAAGAAATGGAGTTATATCCCCATTCCTTGGATCAAACCTGATTACCTCTCATTCCTTTGGTGCATTGTGACCCTTATGAGGCGAGCTCTTCCCCACTGTTTCCTTTCAAGAGGATATAAATCAAATTTTCCATCGGGACTCAGACGATATTCAATAATGACAAAATTCAGTTCTTCTGTTCTACCTGTTGGACGGACTTAACCCAAGAAAAGGTCCCCCAGACCCCGAAAAGCTCCCCAGGCCCCAGAAAAGCTCCCCAGGCCCCAGAAAAGCTCCCCAGGCCCCAGAAAAGCTCCCCAGGCCCCAGAAAAGCTCCCCAGGCCCCAGAAAAGCTCTCCAGGCCCCAGAAAAGCTCCACAGGCCCCAGAAAAGCTCCACAGGCCCCAGAAAAGCTCCCCAGGCCCCAGAAAAGCTCCCCAGGCCCCAGAAAAGCTCCCCAGGCCTCAGAAAAGGTTTAAGTGCTAGATGTGGGAAGCAGAATGATACGCTCTAAAAAAGGCGGTAGAGATGCTGCGTATCACGTTATTTGTACTGTCATGTTTACGCACTTACAGAAAGACAACTGTATGAATAATAATGAACGCTTCTCTTAAGAACCTCTGTTACCTTAACTGAAGAAGGCCGATTTGGAAATTATAATAATAATAATAATAATACGGAACCCCTCTTGATTTCTGGCTGAAATAATTGCAATTATTCCCTCCCCCCCCAAAAAAAAAAAAAAAAATAAAAGTACATAAATAACCCGCACAAAGAAGAAAGGCGCTTACGACGTTTCGGTGTGATTTTGTAAATGGTCCAAATCGGACCGAAACATCGTCGTAAGCTCCTCTCTTCCTTGTGCGGGTTATTTGTGCATCGTTCCAGTCACGGTATTGTGCCTTTTTTTGTTAAAAAATTGAAAGCTTTAGCATTAAGCTGGTGTAGGCTCGACCCTCTGTCTACTAAGCGCGCTAAACACACATATGTTACCTATGTGTAACCGCCCAGTTTTCCCTGACTACGTACGTACCCTTCAAGGGGGAATGGGGAAGTTTCTCTTGATTTCAAGGTTCTGAATCAAGAAATGCTTCTGCCTTCCCTTTCTGCCTTGAAAAATTGTGATTACCTTCCACTCCAGAGCGTTGATTTCCAGCGATAATCATAATATAATAATTAAAATATAATTAAAATATAATCAATAATTAATAACAGTAATAAAAATAATAAAGATAATTTAATAATAATAATAATAATAGGGAGTGTGGAATGGTCCCTGCATGGCAGAGACCATGGCAGGGACCACGGCAGGGACCATGGCAGAGACCATGGCAGGGACCACGGCAGGGGCCATGGCAGAGACCATGGCAGGGACCATGGCAGGAACCATGGCAGAGACCACGGCAGGGACCATGGCAGAGACCATGGCAGGGACCATGGCAGAGACCATGGCAGGGACCATGGCAGGGACCATGGCAGAGACCATGGCAGGGACCATGGCAGGGACCATGGCAGAGACCATGGCAGAGACCATGGCAGGGACCACGGCAGGGACCATGGCAGAGACCATGGCAGGGACCACGGCAGGGACCATGGCAGAGACCATGGCAGGGACCATGGCAGAGACCATGGCAGGGACCATGGCAGGGACCATGGCAGGGACCATGGCAGAGAACATGGCAGAGACCACGGCAGGGACCATGGCAGAGACCATGGCAGGGACCATGGCAGAGACCATGGCAGGGACCACGGCAGGGACCATGGCAGAGACCATGGCAGGGACCATGGCAGAGACCATGGCAGGGACCATGGCAGGGACCATGGCAGAGACCATGGCAGGGACCACGGCAGGGACCATGGCAGAGACCATGGCAGAGACCATGGCAGGGACCATGGCAGAGACCATGGCAGGGACCACGGCAGAGACCATGGCAGGGACCATGGCAGGGACCATGGCAGAGACCATGGCAGGGACCACGGCAGGGACCATGGCAGGGACCATGGCAGGGACCACGGCAGGGACCATGGCAGGGACCATGGCAGAGACCATGGCAGGGACCATGGCAGAGACCATGGCAGGGACCATGGCAGGGACCATGGCAGAGACCATGGCAGGGACCACGGCAGGGACCATGGCAGGGACCATGGCAGAGACCATGGCAGGGATCATGGCAGAGACCATGGCAGGGACCATGGCAGGGACCATGGCAGAGACCATGGCAGGGACCACGGCAGGGACCATGGCAGAGACCATGGCAGGGACCATGGCAGGGACCATGGCAGAGACCATGGCAGGGACCACGGCAGGGACCACGGCAGGGACCATGGCAGGGACCATGGCAGGGACCATGGCAGAGACCATGGCAGGGACCACGGCAGGGACCACGGCAGGGACCATGGCAGAGACCATGGCAGGGTGGTTTTGTTCATGAACACGAGGAGTGGAAATCTACTTTTTTTTATTGGAGACGGAAGGTGTGTAATTGGGAAGAGATGAGGAGTGCATGGGAGACTGATGGTGGTGATGGTGGTGGTAGTGGTTGTTGTGGTTATAATGATAGATGGTGACGAAAAGTTGCTGTGGTGATTGGTAGCAGCAGTGGTGGTGATGATGGTGGCAATGCTGATGATGGTAGCAGTGGTGGTTGTGGTGGTGGTTATAGTGATAGTGGCGAAAAGTTGCTGTGGTAGCAGTGGTGGTGGTTGTGGTGGTGGTTGTGGTGGTTGTGGTGGTGGTGGTGGAAGACGATCTCCAGCAGTGATGGTGCTCGAGTCAAACGAATTATTTCTCCAGAAGGTTGAAGGAGGTCTCCTCACTCCTTCTTGATCTCAGCTCAAGAGAGGAAGCTCCTCTAAGCCCCACATGCGGCTCTTCCAGAATTCCGGAGATATTAGGGAAGGAGGTGACATTCCATGACTCATGGAAAAGGCTCTGAAGGAAGTCTTCTCAGAATCTTTCAAGGAGACAGAGTAAGGAGCCTGTATTATGAGAGTCTGTGGTGTGGGGCTGAGGGTTTGAAAGCGGGAAGAGTTCTTGGATAAAAAAAAGGGGGGGGGGAGTTTTTCATGGTTCTGAAGAAAGGAAATGCCAAGAATAATTCCATGATCCAGAAGAAAAAGATGAATTTAAGACGATAATCCAACAAGAAAGTTCCAAGAAGTTCCAAAATACAAGAGGATTAAGCGTTTGAGCGCAACGAGAAACGTTTTAGAAGAGATAATCTTTGTTAACTTTGCGTGTCGCTCTTTAAGGAGCTTCAGCAGTTCAACCACTGACTTCATAAACCCTTATTTTGAACGATTAAAAAAACAAAGTGTAAGTAAAAATTTTATCCTCACACAGAATTTTTCATCCAGGATTGTGTTTAAGAAATTAAGTGTTCAGGACGGTAATGAATTATTCCAGTATCAAATTCCATATATCAAGAAAAATCAATTTTAAGATCAATATCGTAGCACCTGCTGTTAGGCTGAAAGACTAATTACCTCATCTTCAACCTCTTCAGGTTTCTGTTTTTGTCCCTTTTGTGCACTGGTAAAGCCACTGGTTGGCGATACGTCTACAAAATAAGATACCCAGTTATGGCCCATGTGTCTAATTCTTCACTTTAAGATCAATGCCAAAAATCAGTGCAGTTGAATCCAAAAGTCAGAATGAAAGGGACTATCTTATTTACAGGGAAAAGAAAGTCAAGATTCCTGCCTAGAGAGGTTAAGGAAGTTATATATTCAAGGGAAAAAAGTAACTGCAGAGTCGAGGAGGAAGGGGATTAGTTCCATCAACCACAGAGGAAAAAAAACAAGAGATGGGCGTTTTGGAAAATGCTTTGGACCTTGAAATGCATTTTGTGATCTCTGGTCACCACAGAAAGCGTTTTACAAGGGCTTTGGACCATCATGTGGTGGCTGCCTCCATGCTGGTCAAGGGCTCTTGACCGAAGAACTGGAGCTGGTCTCCTTTAGACAAAATCTGATTGCCTCTCATTTCCCAGGTGTAAGCTTATTTAGAGCGTTAGCTTCACAGTAAACGTCTTACAAAGGTGTTAGTCTCTACAGTAAGCGTTTCACGAAAGCTTCAGCCTTTATAGTAAACATTTAAAAAGGGCTCTAACCTTCCCAGTAAAAATTTTACACAAGCTTTAGTCTCGCGACTAAGCATTTTACAAATGTTAGGTACCAGGAGCTTTGTCAAGCCGTAACGGCTTCACAAAGCTCCTGGAGAGCGAAACGTTGCCACAATAAAATGTCACATTAGTTGCACTTGTGTCCTTTTACCTAACATTGTCGGTAATTTTACCAACATTATTACAATTTCACAAAGGCTTTAGCCTCCACAATAAGGGTCTACAACATAAAATCATCAGTGGAGATTTGCTTGACAAATGAGACAATGTAAATCTGTTTCGTATATTGTGTGCCTCAGCAGTGAGCAGGAAAAAGTTCCTCATGCGCTGAGAAGAGAGGAGAGAGAATTAGGGCTGAAATATTCTTATTCCCCAGACTTACTGTGGCTCAGTAATGTGAGAAGCGTAACGCTATACGTGGCTCTGTGATGCCTCCGCCTCTATGACGCATGTGACTAACCGCATATGGCTTATACATAGCACTGAAAAATGCTGAGAAATTAGCAATATAAGATTGCCAAGAGGCGCTTGTTTAAAACTGAATAATACAATATGTATGTCCTTAAATGTCCAAAGAATAAAATACACATCATTACGCACCTTGCTACCTAAATGTCATAAAGAATATATAGCGGCATATATCTAGATACATTAAGAGTAGGCATAGGAATATACATTGATACATATCCAGCTTTATAAATGACAGGAGTTGTAAAGGAAAACGGTCGCAACTGCAAGAGAAACATTGACTTTGCTTTATAATAACACTACTACTATTTACACTACTACAACTACTGTTTACACTATTACAACTATTGCAAGCACTACCGTTGCTGTATAACAGCTGATACTTCAAAATAAACTAAACTGAGAACAGAGAAGGCTGTTGAAACACTATGCATTGCAGAGTGGAGTAGAAAGAGCTTACTGAATATATATGCAGGGTACACAGCAACAATATTCCCACTCCAACTCTCTGTAGAAAGTCATGGGAAATAGAAATTGTATATAAACGAGGAAAAACTGGGTGAAAAAAATAGAAAAAAAGCAGTTACAGCTTTCAAGGTTAATGGATTTTAATGTGTGTATATTGCTGGGATGTTTGAGCTGAGAAAGAAACACTGAGATCGTTGATAGTTGGTCGCATGAAATCAGTAAGATCGTCTATAGTTGGTCACATGGAATCACAGTGAGATCATCGATACTTGGTCACATGGAATCACAGTGAGATCGTCGATACTTGGTCACATGGAATCACAATGAGATCGTCGATAGTTGGTCACATGGAATCACAGTGACATCACAGATGTTTCGTAATGAAGTCACACTCAGATCACAGATGAGTGACCACATGGAAGCACACTGGGATCATAGATGTTTACCCACCGGGAGTCACACAGGACCACACATATTTAACCACTGGAAGTTAAACTGGTACCACAGATGTTTAACCACTGGGAGTCACATTGGTACCACAGATGTTTAATTACTGGGAGTCACACTAGTACCACAGATGTTTAACCACAGGGAGTCACACTGGGAACCACAGATGTTTAACCACAGGAAGTCGCACTGGGAACCACAGATGTTTAACCACAGGGAGTCACACTTGTACCACAGATGTTTAACCACAGGGATTCACACTGGTACCACAGATATTTAACCACATGAAGTCACACTGGTATCACAGGTAACAGTACTCATACCGTCGTTTCAATCATTATTAATTTATATGAAACACTAAACCCGTGTGGGTTATTCAACGCGTGGAACAGTGGAGGCTCGAGTCTCCGTCCGGTAATCCCAAGTGAGAAATTAACCTCGCATCCAGACTTCCCTTTTCGCTAATTATTTCAATAACTGAGAGTGGACAGCAAATATTTGCCTAAATATCTTCTCTGTCGACAATCCATTTTGTCAGTGTATATATGCAAAGTCGATCATTCATCTGTCTATCAGTGTCTATCTGTTGAATAAGTTATAGACAGGGAATGAACTGCCATTCAGTATTTCCACTCTATTGAATTTTGATATTTACATATTGACAGGGGAAGAGGGGTGAAGCTATGTCAGGCTGACTCTCGTCTCCAAGGGCTCTTGATCCCGGTAACTGTATGACCCTTCCGGGCTTAGCGTTCCCCTCCCACACACATCCTCAGTATCAGTCGTATCCTCAGGTATATCAATTTGATCCTGCATAGGAGGTGCCTTGAGATAGACGAAGGGCTCTTGATTTAAGAATTAAAGCCACCTTCCCCTTCCTTGAATCAGGTCTTTTTACCTCTTATTCCTCAGGCACTTTATCACATAAGAACATAAGAAGGAACACTGCAGCAGGCCCACTGGCCCACGCGAATCAGGTCCATCCCCCCCCCCAGGATGAGCCCAATGACCAACCTAGTCAGGTCACTTCCACTTAAGGAAGAAGCACGGTATCAGACCTAGTAGTACAAGCTAGTCAGGTCAAACTCACACCCACCCACACCCACTCATGTATTTATCTAACCTATTTTTAAAACTACACAACGTTTTAGCCTCTATAACTGTACTCGGGAGTTTGTTCCACTCATCCAAATCTCTATAACCAAACCAGTGCTTTCCTATATCCTTCCTGAATCTGAATTTTTTCAACTTGAAACCATTGCTGCGAGTTCTGTCTTGGCTGGAAATTTTCAGCATGCTATTTACATCCCCTTTATTTATTCCCGTTTTACATTTATACACCTCGATCATATCCCCCCTAATTCTACGCCTTTCGAGAGAGTGCAGATTCAGGGCCCTCAGTCTATCCTCACAGGGAAGATTTCTGATACATGGGATCATCTTTGTCATCCTCCTCTGTATGTTTTCCAGAGCATTTATATCCATTCTGTAATACGGTGACCAGAACTGAGCAGCATAGTCTAAATGAGGCCTAACCAAGGATATATAGAGTTGAAGAACAACCTGGGGACTTCTATTATTTATACTTCTAGATATGAAGCCAAGGATTCTGTTAGCTTTATTGCGAACACTAATGCACTGTTGTCTTGGTTTTAGATTACTACTAACCAGAACTCCTAAATCCTTTTCGCAATCAGTAGTGTTAAGATCTATATTATTTAGTTTATATGTGGCATGGTTATTTTCCTGTCAAACATTTAGAACTTTGCATTTGTCTACATTAAACTGCATCTGCCACTTCTCCGACCATTACATTTGTCTATTCAGATCATCCTGGAGTGCTCTAATGTGTTCATTAGAATGAATTGGACGGCTTATTTTGGTGTCATCAGCAAATTTGCTTATGTCGCTATTTATTCCCTCATCTACGTCGTTTATGTAAATTGTGAACAACAACAGGCCCAACACTGACCCCTGAGGAACACCGCTTGTGACGTGCCCCCATTCTGATTTCTCCCAATTTATGCAAACTCTCTGCTGCCTATTTGTCGGCCATGCCTCTACCCAGGAAAAAATTTCTCCTATTCCGTGTGCCTTAAGTTTCAATAGCCTCTGATGTGGAACTCTATTGAAAGTCTTACTGAAGCTCATATACATAATATCATATTCATTACCATGATCTACCTCCTCAAACACCTTAGTGAAAAAAAATAGTAAATTCGTAAGACAGGAACGCCCCTTTGTAAAACGGTGTTGAGATTCATTAATCAATTTATGCCTGTCAAGATGGCTATGAATTGCTTCGGCAATTATTGATTCCATAAATTTTCCTACTATGGAGGTAAGGCTTATTGGTCTATAGTTCGAAGCTAAGGGCCTGTCACCTGCCTTGTAAATAGGTATTACATTTGCCATTTTTCCCTTATCAGGCATTATGCCAGTTAGTAGTGATATGTTGAAAAGATTAGCCAAAGGTTCCTCTTCACATTCCTTTAACACCCTTGCAAACAGTTCATCAGGGCCTGGGGATTCGTTAGGTTTTAAATCCTCTATTTGTCTGAGGACCATGTCACTAGTTACTGCAATCGTGCATAGTTTATTATCGTCCTGTTTTACATAATCTATTATTTCAGGAATTTCGCTAGTATTTTCCTGGGTAAATGCTGAGAGGAAGTAGGTATTGAAAATTTCACGCATATCCTTATCACTGTCAGTGATCTGACAAAAGTTACTCTTAAGTGGGCCTATCTTGTCTCTAATCTTACTTCTGTATACCTGAAAGAAACCTTTTGGGTTAGTCTTCAAATCTCTTGCGACCTTAGAACCATAATCCCTTTTTGCTTTTCTTATTCCTTTTTATATTTCTCTCTTTAATTGAATATATTGATTTCTTAGCTGCCCATCCCCTCTTTTGATACGCCTATATATGCCTCTCTTTTGACTAATGAGAAGTTTTAATCTATTGTTCATCCATTTGGGATCATTTTTGTTAGGTCTAATTTCCCTACTCGGAACAAAAGTTGTCTGGGCAGCTAGAACTATGCTCTGAAAAGCGTCATATTGGCAACCAAGATCACCTACCTGACCCATAGT
>NC_091367.1:14815186-14845186 GCF_038502225.1 Cherax quadricarinatus
TCACTCCTGTCAATCACTGGTAAGATCCTTGAGACAATAATCTCAAGACAAATGACAGATTTTTTTGACTACCACTCACTACTTTGTGATCGTCAATATGGCTTCAGGAAAGGTTACTCTGCTGCTGATCTGTTGTTAAACCTCTCCACTAAGTGGCACCAGTCACTGGATGAATCCAAAGTCAGCTGTGTGGTAGCACTGGACATTGCTGGCGCTTTCGACCAGGGTGTGGCACCAGGGCCTCTTAGCAAAACTTCAAGCACTGGGAATTGCAGGCTCTACGCTATGTCTCCTCAGTGATTACCTTCATGGTAGATCTCTAAGTGTAGTCCTCAATGGAACGGAATCAGCAAGACATCCTATTGGGGCAAGCGTTCCACAAGGAAGTGTGCTGGGTCCACTGTTATGGAATGTCTACTTCAACGACCTTCTTCATCTCATCCCAGAATCACATGCATATGCAGACGACTGTACACTGACATTCACTTATCCAAGAGAAGAAATGCCAGCTGCTCTAAGTTACATCAATCACCAGCTGAGAGCTATATCAGCTTGGGGAAATAGATGGCAAGTAACATTTGCACCTGAGAAAACGCAAATGATGATCGTCTCTAGGCACCATGATGGTAATGCTGGTGCAGTAGTAAGGATGAATGGGAGGATGTTGGCACCTGGAGAAGAAGTTGATATCCTTGGGGTGAAATTTGACTCCAAACTAACCATGAAGAACCATGTTGTAAATCTTGCAAACAAGGCAGCCAGGAAGCTTACAGCACTTCGCCGTATCTCGCATCTGCTTGACAGTAGGGGTTGCAAGATACTGTACGAGGCACAAGTACGCTCACACCTTGAGTATGCTCCACTTTCTTGGTTTGCCTGTCCCCCCTCTCATCTGCGACTGCTTGACAGAGTAGAGAACAGAGCAAGACGTCTCATCTCTCGCCTGGACCCATCCTGGATGGATCTGTCATTTCAGCAGAGCCTTCAACATAGGAGGGATGTGGGTGGCCTTACTGTTATGTACAAGGCCAATATTGTCAAAATACCACACTTGGATCCACTTCGAGGACAGCGCGAAACAAGCTTTTATGCCACAAGACGGGCAGAAAGCAGCAACTTCACTCTGGCTGTACCCTTCTCCAGAACATCACTCCATTTGAGATCATACATACCCAGGATGACTCGAGTATGGAACACATTCGTTCAGCATAATGATGTCAACGAGATAACGTCAGTTGATCAAATGAAAATGCTGGCCCACAGATGGCTCCAACTTCATCCTGTTCCCTACTTGTATGTCTCATAACAATAAAAATGCTTTCAAATGAGCTGATGTAGGTAACAGCTCTTAGCTTGTCAATAAAGTTAGGAATCCTTAACCTGTAAATAGCTTGTCAATAAAGCTAGGGATCCTTAACCTTGTCAAACCATGTGTAGACAGAGAGAGACAGAGAGAGAGAGAGAGAGAGAGAGACAGAGAGAGAGAGAGAGAGACAGAGAGAGACAGAGAGAGACAGAGAGAGACAGAGAGAGAGAGAGAGAGAGAGAGAGAGAGAGAGAGAGAGAGAGAGAGAGAGAGACAGAGACACAGAGAGAGACAGAGAGAGACAGAGAGAGAGAGACAGAGACAGAGACAGAGAGAGAGAGACAGAGAGAGACAGAGAGAGAGAGAGACAGAGAGAGACAGAGACAGAGAGAGACAGAGAGACAGAGAGACAGAGAGAGACAGAGAGAGACAGAGAGAGACAGAGAGAGAGAGAGAGAGAGAGAGAGAGAGAGCGAGAGAGAGAGAAAAGGCTTTCAAATGAGCTGATGTAGGTAACCCCTTTTACCTAGTCAATAAAGTTAGGAATCCTTAACCTAACCTTGTCAAACCCTGTGTAAAGAGAAAGAGAGAGAGAGAGAGAGAGAGAGAGAGAGAGAGAGAGAGAGAGAGAGAGAGAGAGAGAGACGTAAGATACATAATCGACATCAAATACAGAGAGAGAGAGAGAGAGAGAGAGAGTTCAGAATATTTTCCTTGTCAAAAGACAAAAATCACATCTATTACCAACGATTTCGCAATTTTTCCCAAAGTTCAGCCAAAACTTAGAAACTTGTCTGACTAGTCGAGTAAGGTCCTGACTTTTGAAAGATCTATCACGATAATGCCTCCCGATGACTTCCTGCCTTCCTTACATGTTCATGAAGTCTGGTAAATGCAACTGAAGCACTTAAACATTTTAAATTTTCTTAAACTGGAAATTTCGGTATTTATGATGTGGTTATGTAATCTGAAGGACCAAGAATTGGTCACATTTGCTCACTATCTTGCTTTATCATTGGAGTGTGAGCGAGGTAACATTTATGAAGGGATTTACGGAAACCGGTTAGCCGGACTTGAGTCCTGGAGGTGGTAAGTGGAGTGCCTGCAGTCTGAAAGTGGGGTGGATATATGTTGCAGTTTTCTCCAACCTCAGTGGAAAACGGCCGATGTGTTTAAAATAAAAACCGATACAATAAGGAGGGTAGAATGGCTCTGTGTGCAAGAGAAAAAATGTGAAGGCTGAAGGAATAGACAATGAATCTATCAGGTGGCTATTTCACGAACTTGAAAAAAGCCCACTGTGTGGGCGAAACGTTGTCAATAAAGGATCACATTATACTGCATATGTGTTTATATTTCCATTGTGTCGGTATTTTATACCATTTATTTCCACCGTTCTCTTAGTGAGTTGGATATGTTAAGTACCTGCCAAATATGGGCCAATAGGCCTATTGCAGTGTTCATCCTTTCCTATGTTCTTACGTCCTTGAAGTTGTTTTTTTTCAAATACTAACGTAGAGATCTGCCATTTGGATGTTTCTGAAAATATTATGCAAACTGCCACACACAGCATACATCCAGACACAGAAATTACAGAAAGTGAAATTGAACCATAACAAAAGAACAGAAGAAAAACACATTGTTTTGGGGAGAGAAGAGAGATTTATTGGCGCATTACGGCTCACCTTCCGGGCCAAAATGTTCATATTAAAAAGAGAGATAAGAAAAGTTAAACGAAACTATGAAATGAAAGTTGCCAGGAAGTCCAAAAAAAAATCGAAAACTTTCGTACAGGTGTATAGAACGAAGACTAGGAAAAAAGTTACGTCTACTTAAAACTTTGTCCAGCTTAACGATGATGAAATTTGCTGAATTTTGATCAATTATTTCTGCTAATCTTCACACAGGAAAACACAAATAACATCACAGGAACTGTTAATTTTAGAGGACGTCAGAACTACAAATCACTTAACATGACAGTAGACAGAGAAAATGTCATTAATCGAGTAGATCAATTGCAGAAAAATAAACAGATGCAAAATAATATAATACAGTGGACCCCCGCATAACGATTACCTCCGAATGTGACCAATTATGTAAGTGTATTTATGTAAGTGCGTTTGTATGTGTATGTTTGGGGGTCTGAAATGGACTAATCTACTTCACAATATTTCTTATGGGAACAAATTCGGTCAGTACTGGCACCTGAACATACTTATGGAGTGAAAAAATATCGTTAACTGGGGGTCCACTGTACTTTGACAACGTTTCACCCACACAGTTGGCTATATCTGTGACTTGATAAAGCCCACTGTGTGGGTGAAACGTTGCCAATAAAGGATCATACCATTTATCTCCGGACCAACTGAAGTAGAGGACCCAAGATCCCTGTAAACATCTTCCACGGGTCTTAACAAGTTGCTAACTTGTCTATTCAATAAATCCCCACAAGCTTGGTCTCAGACCGAGCCGCGGGGGCGTTGACCCCCAAAACCTTCTCCAGGTATACTCCAGGTAAGCGGCTACCGTATCTTATATGTGGAAGATGGATAATGTGACTTCCCTCTAGAAAATGGGAGGTAAGTCCCTACCCTAGAATTACTACCTGATCAGACCTCAATAAAAGGATAATTATTATGATTAATAATATTGGATATTCTTGGAAGTCAAACTCATGAGCTAATTTTAACGAGTCTCAATAGAGATTCACAAGGGTCGTTCTTGAATAATAATAATAATAATAATAATAATAATAATAATAATAATAATAATAATAATAATAAATATTAAAATATTATAACATTAAAATAATTAAAAATTAAAATAATTAAAATAATTAAAATAATAATAATAATAATAATTAGCAGTTGACAGTCTGTTCAATATTTTTTTCAAGTGAGTACACTGGCCCCACAAGGGAGGTACTTTGATGTTGAAGGGCTCCTGATCCAAGAAATCTGATTTATTCTTTCCTTCCTTAAATCAGACCTAATTGTTTCACATCATAAGAAAGAACATAGGAAAGAAGGAACACTGCAGCAGGCCTACTGGCCCATGCGAGGCAATTTGGAGTGTACAAATTAGAAGATTGTGTTAGGTTACTAAGGGTATAATTCTGAGGGATGAGGAGAGAGTGTTGGAGTGGTTTGGTTGTAGCAGAATATGATGACCACGAGGGTGAATAAATCTGGGGTGGAAGGAAGGAAGGGGTAAGGGTCGTCAGAGGAAGGATTTGAGGTAGGTGGTAAATTAGATTTTGAATGCTAAGTACTTGAGCATCTAGCAGAATTTTGTGAGCATGGTGGATCAAAGTGGAGACGAGTGGTTTTTACGGTTTCACGTGCTGTTGGAGTGTGAGCAAGGTAATATTTATGAAGTATTTCAGGGAAACCGGTAACTAGACTCGAGTCGTGGAGGTCGGAAGAAAAGTGTCATCACTGTGAAGGACGGGTGGAATGTGGCAATTTGAAGTGTCTCTTGAATGTGTCTTCTCACTTTTGGCAAGAGAGCTACTGAATGAAAGGATGGTGAATGTTTTATTTTGGTAACCTTACCTTGGCAATAGCCAACGGTATTCTTAAAATAATTACATCGTGGCATCCAATCCATTAAATAATTTCTGCAAATGAAAAAAATACTTCCAGTGCTGTTTTACACAATTTACACAAAGTGAGTAGACACATTTACACAGGACACCTGTCAAACACCCGAGTGAGACATTTTCCTGACGAACAATACACTACAGAGTATCTGTCTCTCCCCAGGTGTCGTGGATTCGGGGTCGAGACCTGCGCATCCTGACGGTGGGTCGGTACACCTACACGACGGACCTGCGCTACGAGTCCCTACACCAGGAAGGCACGAACCAGTGGACCTTGAGGATTAAGTCTACCCAACCCAGGGATCAGGGCACGTATGAGTGTCAGATAAGCACCAAACCAATCAAGGCCTTCACTATATATCTCAGGGTTCTAGGTGAGTGCTAGAGAGAGAGAGAAAGAGAGAGAGAGAGAGAGAGACAGAGAGAGAGAGAGAGAGAGAGACAGAGAGAGAGAGAGAGAGAGAGAGAGAGAGAGAGAGAGAGAGAGAGAGAGAGAGAGAGAGAGAGAGAGAGAGAGAGAGAGAGAGATAGAAATATAGAGAAATAAAGATAAATAGAGGGAGAAAGCCAGAGTGATATGCTGAGTGAAGGGCAAACAGACAGAAAGAGACAGGCTAGTATAAACAAACAGGTAGGCAGAGACAGTTGTACAAACACAAGCAGACAGACAGAATCCTACGTACAAAGACAGACAAGCAAACAGCTACATCTGCCTACTTCTCTCTGTT
Source organism: Cherax quadricarinatus (assembly GCF_038502225.1). Taxonomy (NCBI): domain Eukaryota; kingdom Metazoa; phylum Arthropoda; class Malacostraca; order Decapoda; family Parastacidae; genus Cherax; species Cherax quadricarinatus. The sequence continues at coordinate 14,820,822 of NC_091367.1, forward strand.
ATGAGACACAGAAAGAGATAAAGACGGAAACAGACCGAAACAAAGACTTCCCTTCTCCTGGATCAAACCAAAATGCCTACCATTTCCCCAGACGCTATATGACCATTGCGCGTTTAGCGCTAAAATCCTAATTAAACTCAAAACTCCTTTTAATCTCCACCAGAGCCCAGAGGTGAGATCCTGGGCTCACCAGACCTGTACGTACAGAAGGGCAGTATGATCAACTTAACCTGCATCCTGTACGACCTGCCTGAGCCTCCAGCCTACGTCCTCTGGTACCACGAAAATAAGGTGAGACCCGAGGGGTGTACATCCGCTAGAAATTTTTGACCTAAGAAAAGCGTTTGACACAGTAGACCACGGCATCCTACTCCACAAACTTGATCATTACGGTATAAGAGGTCATGCGATTGCATATTTCAAATCCTACCTTATTAATAGGTATCAGTATGTCACCATTAAAGACACAGCCTCATCAACACGGCCACTTGATACTGGAGTTCCGCAGGGAAGTGTCCTTGGTCCCCTGCTCTTCCTCATTTACATTAATGATCTTCCAAACGTATCCCAACACCTGAAACCCATTCTCTTTGCTGACGGCACGATTTACGTCATCTCCCACCCTAATCTTGCCACCCTCAACACCATTGTCAACGAGGAGCTGCTCAAAATTCTGACTTGGATGACAGCCAATAAACTTACACTTAACACTGACAAAACCTACTACATTATGTTTGGTAGCAGAGCAGGTGTTGCGCAACTTAACATTAAGATCGACAACACTCTAATTGCCAGACATAATGAGGGCAAATTCCTAGGTCTATACCTCTACAACAACCTAAATTTCAGCACCCATATCCAACACATAACAAAAGAAGTATCCAAAACGGTGGGGATCCTCTCCAAGATACGATATTACGTGCCGCAAACTGCCCTTCTCACACTATACCATTCACTCATTTATCCATACCTCACCTATGTTATTTGTGCTTGGGGATCAACTGCAGCAACACATCTAAAGCCAATAACAACCCAACAAAAAGCCGCAGTAAGAATAATCACTAAATCCCATCCCTAGCAACCCCCCCCCCACTCTTCATAGATCTAAACTTACTTCCTGTTCAGAACATCCACACTTACTACTGTGCAATCTACATCTACAGGACCTTAAATTCCAATATTAACCTTGACCTAAAACGCTTTCTTGATAGTTGTGACAGAACCCACAGGCATAACGCCAGACACAAACATCTCTATGACATTCCCCGTGTCCGACTAAACCTTTACAAAAATTCAATGTGTGTCAAAGGGCCTAAAATCTGGAACACCCTACCTGAAAACTCTAGAACTGCAGACACATTCATCACTTTCAAAACTACAGTTAGAAAACATCTTATCTTCCTGATACACCCCGTCAACTAACTACATGTAAAACACCTGGTGGTTTACACTTACACTCACTCACCCATTGACTATAAACACAGAAATACGAATTTTAATCTTAAAATAATGAATCCTAACTAGTCATAAGTTTGCCTATGATACTCCAATATAGACACTATGTATTGTGCCAAAACAAAAGCATTCACATTGCTAAACTCACAAACTATAATGTAGTCACTTAGCCTTAATACCATAATCTGCAATAATTTAAAGTTTAGAATTAATCTAAGTCTGACCGAAATGCCTAGCCATGCTAGGTGTCCTAGTGGCCCCCTCTGTAATTAGTATTTTAAAACATGTAAACCACACAATATCCAAAATCTGTAAACCCCGCATTGTAATCCTTATAGAGAATAAACTTGATTGATATGCCGAGCCTGGCCTAAAACACGACCACCGGGGAGGGGAGGGAAGGAGAAGTGAGAAGAAGTGGGAAGGAGAAGTGGGAAGGAGGAGTGGGAAGGAGGCGGGAAGGGGAGTTGGGATAGGGAGGGAGGGGGAGTGGGGAGAGAGAAGAAGAGGGGAGGGAGGAAAGGAGGGGGAGGGAGGGAGGGAGGTGGGGAGTGGGGAGTAAGAGGAGAAGAGGGGAGATAGGGATGAAAGTGGAGGGGCAGTGACCGAAATCTCCCCCCCCCTTCCTCCCCGAAATCATCATCAGGTAACTACAGCAGCCAAAGTAGAGCGACCTAAAAAAAGAAACACGTTCACCATCACTCAGTTGGTGTCTTGCTCTTAATTACGAGGACAGCACAATACACATCACCCTAAAAAACAGTATTGTATTATATAATAATATGCAAATAACCCGCACATAAGTTTTAATCTCCTATGACGACATTTCGGTCTGACTTGGACCATTAACTAATTAATGGTCCGAGTCGGACCGAAACGTCGTTACTTTGTCTCATACGCGCGGGTTATTTGTATATGTATAATATACATTTATATTTGTGAAACGGTATATTATTGATAGTATCACATTTAAGAATAAGTCAGCCAGAGATGAGCTCATTTCTAACGGAAGAAATATTTTTTTTAATATTTACATCTTTCAAAGATATACTTTGATGCTTGTAAGGGGCATCAAACTAGGTATATTTCTACACCATAGGAAGGTTAGCATAGGCACCACATACACACATTAATAGAATTCTTCCTCCATAAACCATGCGTGTCGTAAGTGGCCAATAAAATGCCGGGAGCAAGGCGTTAGTAACCTCCTCTTCTGTATACATTACTAAAGTTAAAAAGAAAAACTTTTTCTTTTTGGGTCACCCTGCCTCAGTGGGATACGGCCGGTTCGTTTACAAAAAATGTATGCAATAGCAATCCGGTCTTCTCCCACCAAGGGAGGGTAACTCGACAAAGAAGAGCACTTTTACCGTCTCTTTCTCAGTCACGTTAATGCCAGGCTCGCATTAATATTACAGTTTAGATGATCTTCCAAATCGCAATATTCCCACCCCTTCTTCAGAGTGCAGGCACCTTAATTTTCACATCCATTTTTCCAGAAGCCTTTCACAAATGTTGCTTTGCTTCCAGGCCACAGCACGTTAAACCATAAAACCATTCGCCTCCATTCCTAACACTCTTACACAAGCTTGTTGAATATCCAATCCCCTAGCATTCAAAACCATCTTTAACTTCCTCTCTTCAAACTTTCCCGTGATGACTTCTAAATATCATTCACTCAGCCTGGGTTCGTACTCCAATCTTTCTCCACCCTCTTAAAATGCCCAAACCTCACAAACTCCTCCTTAGCCCTCTGAATAATAGTTTTTACTCTACACCTGCTTTTAATCGAATCGAATCGAATCGAAGACGAGGAGAGCTGTCGTAAGATGGGAAGGAAGAAGGATAAGGAAGGATGGAAATAACTGGAAAAGGATGGGAAGAAGGGGAAGAGGAAGAATCAAGGTAAGTGGCCCAACCACTTTGGGACATGTGGTACCGAAGTACTGGAGGCGTAGATGGAGATGTATTTCAGAAACACTAACGAAGACGATGTAGAAGGCAACAGGAACTCAGCAGGTGCTGGCTGCATCTTGCTGGATGGATGATTACTGTAACTTGAATGATGATAGGCGGCTGCAGGCGACAAGGAAGGAGCTCATCGTTGATTGGTCAGTTCATAGAGGTTTGGTGTTTACCTGGAGTCATAGCGTTGTTTTACGATTCAGTTCCGTTTTCAAGACGTTTAAAACGTTGTAAAGGGAGCAAATTTATACGTGTCAGCAAGTGTTTTTGGCTGGAATCTTCTAGTTGGTCTACAATGGCCTTTAGAATAGTAGAAAGTTCAATTGTACGAAGAGTTCTAGCTGAGCAGGAAGAATCGATGGTAAACTTGACTTTCTTTTCGATGAGGTGAGAATAAAGTTCAGGAAGCAGCATGTCTTGATGATATTTTTCTGTAGTGTAGAAGTTGATTCCATTCCATGAAGTATATTTTTTATCTTCATCGTTATCATGTCGAGAGTTGGTTTTAATCTTAATACTCCGAATTTTCTGCATAATATTCACACTACGCATTGCCTTCATGCACAACATCTACTCTGTCTCCTGTATTCTCACTGCACCTTCCTGAACCCATGCTTTACTCCCATATGAAAGTGTTTGCACCACTTTGGTACATTACCATTTTGCCCTCATGGATAAAATACTATCTCCACAGATGCCTCAATGCGCTACCCACATTTTTTCCTTAGTTCTATGGTTGACCTTATCTCTCACTCAACTATCTGCCAACAAGTCCACTCCAACTTGCCTCAATAAATCCTTTATATTTCTACCCTTCAATCTGATATTTAATCTCTCATTACCTATATTATTATGATAGTCATATTACCTTGCCCTTCCCATATTCACTTTTATCTCTCAATATATTAAAGACAATTTTTTTTATTTCACTCACTGTTTCCCTAGCTTTAAGTATTACCAATGTAATGATATATACACAACATACAAATATACTGCAGTAACAAGAAAGAGTTAGTATTAAATATAAACATTTATACAGAAGGCTGGAATCCTGGAAGGCTGGAAGCCTCCCTCGAGGGAGTATAGTCAGGTACTGTGAAACCATGTTTCTTTATGTAAAGGGATGCTCCTTTTACCATCCCTGTTCCAGAGATAGGAGCTCTTGGCAGAAACCTAGCTTTTACAGAGCCCCAACTAAAAGGGAACTAAGAAAATTTTAAGTCATGAATGGCTTCTTCAGTCCAACAGAGATAGCCATGGGCGAGGTCTGTATAGTGGCTGAAGTGAGTTGCAACCAGGAGAAACCTTTATAGTTGCGAGGTCGGAGAAAGAGATGCGGCTGGCATGTGTAAATAGGCCTTCTGCAGTCCCCCCGAAATTTCAACGTTTAAGTGATCGACGTATCCTTCTGTGAAGAATTAATTTGGCTCTGACTTCCAGAATAATAAATTTGCAAGTGTTCTGGGCAACAGTGTTGGTGGTTGTATTGAAAATATTTCTAGACATCGTGTACTGGTTAGTTGTTCTTCCCTGATGACAAGTTTAGTCGCCGAGTACTCTTACTGGTGCTCGAAAATAGACTGTTCTGGTGATCTACGATGGATCTTCCTGATGCACTAAGACCGACTGTTCTGATGATCTAAGGTGGATCTTTCTGATCTTCTGAGATCGACTGTCCTGCTGACCTAAGATGGATCTTCCTGATGCCCTTAGGTAGGCATGTAGCTTCTAACTGTGGCGGCAGAAGCAAAACTTCGAAGAGCGGCGAGGAGTTCGATTTGTGAGGGACATTTATGATTTCAGCATCCTGAGTTGGTGAGTTTAACTTATCTGCCATGAGGAAAACCTTCCATAACCTACCATGATATCAACAACCTTCTATAACCTGCCATATCAACAACCTTCCATAACCTACCATGATATCAACAACCTTCCATAACCTACCATGATATCAACAACCTTCCATAGACTCCCGTAACCTGAACAGTAATTTGGCATTTTCTTCTGTTGTCTTTCTATTGTCTTTTCTCCCTCCTTTTGTTCTTCTTATGCCTCTACTTTCTCATGTTCCTCCCTCTCACTTTTGTTTCTCCCTTTCTTCATCCAATCACTCACTCTCTGTCTGTCTGTGTCTGTCTGTCTCTCTCTCTCTCTCCCTCTTCACCACACAATGTTCTCGCTAAGACTTCGCATCAATTTAAGAAGCTTAACAAAGCTCCACTATAGTACTCCGCTTACACTGTTCGTGAGTACAGAGGACTGTGTGTGTGTGTGTGTGTGTGTGTGTGTGTGTGTGTGTACTCACCAAGTTACACTCGTTGTGTTTGTACATGTTGAGTTATAACTCCTGATTCTACTGTTATCAACCGACTTTGCTGATCTATTGCTCCAGTTCACAACTGTGTTTGTTCAGTACTGACACTATATGGTGTTCGCCTCCTGTCTCTGTTAGTCTGGTTTATTCAACTTACTAAAACAAATATTTCACAAGCTCCTCCGCTACGCACCCTTGTGCATAAATATTGTCTTTATATGCTCAGCAAAACAATTTCCTTACAATACTTTCCACCAATTTACATATTACACTCGTTATGGCAATGATTTGTAAGTCATAATTTCGTGGCTGCCACATTTCTTGAAAACGTGTATCACATTCGTGATCTTCCAGTTACTGACAATTTGTTAAAGATTATTATGGATGTGCGAGACAGGTATACAATACCGACAAGATGAAAGTTAAAACACTTGTGCAACATCTGGTTATCTTTATTATAGACATTTTGCCATCCAGTGGCTTTATCAATACAGATTCTTTGGACATAATAAGAAAAGAGAAGAACTATATACAAAAGATGAGGTAATCAGTCCCTCAGCCTTGGAGGTGTTTATAGCACCGTAGTCGTAGAGATTCTGAAGCAGAGGCAAGGAGACTGGCGCTTATATAGGCGTCAGTGAGCAGGGACTTGTAGCAGATGAGGGCATAGTCACTGATAGGCAGGATTCCCCAGTGGAAGTAGGTCCTTCCCAAAATGATGTGTTAGTTGTAGTAGCCGTGAAGAAGGTCTCGTAGATGTCCTCTGAACCAAGATTCCACTGATGTTGCAGTGCCTGACAAGTTGTGCGAGACAGATATACAATACCGACAAGATGAAAGTTAAGACACTTGTGCAACATCTGGTTACCAGTGACTATGCCCTCGTCTGCTACACGTCCCTATTCACTGACGCCTATATAAGCGCCAGTCTCCTTGCCTCTACTTCAGAATCTCTACGACCACGGTGCTATAAACACCACCTCCAAGGCTGAGGGACTGATTACCTCATCTTTTGTATATAGTTCTTCTCTTTTCTTATTATGTCCAAAGAATCTGTATTAATAAAGCCACTGGATGGCGAAACGTCTGCAATAAAGATAACCAGATGTTGCACAAGTGTCTTAACTTTCATCATTATTATGGACGGCTTGCTAAGTGTTGCATCTTGTCTTAATGTTGATGTGCAACATCTAGGCATCTATTTGTAGACGTTTTGCCATCCAGTGACTATCAATACAAGGATATAATGTGAAGTAGAATTATCTGCAAAAATATGGGGTAATCAGTCTCTCAGCCGTGTAGATGAAGAAGAGCACAGCAGTCTTGAAGAATATTAAGCACAGGCAGGAAGATTGGCGCTCATATACTGTCGTCGGGTGCAGGACGTACAGCAGACGAAGGCATTGTCACTGGTAGACGGGATTTCCCGTGGAAGTAGATCATACCTAAGGGCAGCATCATAGATACACATCATAGAATCTTGGTACAGAGAACATCTCAACCTTCTTCCTTACTACTGGCCCGTCCCTTGGGTATTTCCTATTCCCATTGGGAAACCCTGTCTACCAGCAATAATGCCTTAGTTTGCTGCACGTCCTTCATCTGATACCAGTATATAAGCGCCAATCTTCCTGTTCGTGATTCAGATTTTTCAAAACTACAGTGTCCTGCTCCATGTCCAAGTCTGAGGGACTGATTACCCCATTTTTTGTATATAGTTCTTTCTTCATATATCTTTGTATTGATAAAGCCACTGGATGACGAGACGTCTACAAATAAACATACTCAGATTTGCACATGTGTCTAATTCTTCATCTTGTCTGTATTATATTCCATTCATGTACATTCTTTTAATATTCCTAGCAACACTCCACTGGGTTCTAAGGCCTCTCATGTGTCAAGATCCAGGAGTTCCTTGACTTCCTCATAAGTTATTTAAATGTCTGACAGTTCTGCGTGGTTTATCTTCCCTTATGTGTTAATATTGTTGAGTTGTATGAAACTGCATGTTGACATGTATGAAGTAAAAGAAACAAGTTGTAGAATAAGGTTTTATGGGGATAAGGTGACGCTCTGTGTAGACGAATTTGGTAAGGTACTTCATAGAGAGAAACGTCGTCTCAGCATAAATTTCATTCTGCAGTTTGTGTCTGACTTCTGATGAACTAACTGCATCTGTCCCTGTCATTTCCTGCAAGTGTTTTCTCTGGTTTTAGTGTTATTACTTGTCCTTTTATTGTCAGTTGTTTTCTTTTGTTGTTACTGTGATGAAGCCTTGTTTCTGCTTTGCTTTAGATGCTATTCTCTTTTAAGCTTTATTCCCTTTCTAATTTCTATGCTTTTTAGCTTCTCTAGCTTTGGCGTTCCTTGTTTTTTGTCTCGTACACTTAAGTTGAACCATATACACTAGGCATAAAAATAAAACGATAAATAAAACACCGCTCAAAACACCAAATGGTATGTTTGAAAATAAACACTAATGACTTATCAGGCAATGCAATGTGTATCCCAAATAATATATATATATAAATACCACAACGAAAACGGGAAAAAACATGTTTTTTTTCTGAGGTATTTTTATATATTTGTCATTATTCAATTATTGCGATTTTTCCATAATGTGTATAGATGTGATAGTGCACGTAAGATGCAAGAAGGAGTAGGTTAATATGCAAAAAAAATTCACATATATACATTGATCTGTCAAAATCAGCAAATATTGTATCGAGGTAGTGCCTGGGAAAAAAATTAGTGGAGAATAAAGACATAATTACTTTCATATACAAACCACTGTCAACAACAGCAGGGAAATTCACTGTACAAAGATACACAGCTGCTCGGAAAATCTTGAAAATCTCACACCAACATTTGGATAATACAACAGGGCAAGTGCAGTAAAGTTCGGGAAAATAAGAACATAGAACATAAGAAAGGAGGAACACTGCAGCAGGCCTGTTGGCCCATACTAGGCAGGTCCTTTACAATTCATCCCACTAACAAACATTTGACCCACCCAATTTTCAATGCTACCCAAGAAATAAGCTCTGATGTGCAAGTCCCACTCAAATCCAACCCCTCCCACTCATGTACTTATCCAACCTAAATTTGAAACTACCCAAAGTCCTAGCCTCAATAACCCAACTAGGTAGACTGTTCCACTCATCAACTACCCTATTTCCAAACCAATACTTGCCTATGTCCTTTCTAAATCTAAATCGAAAGTCTGGTAACCAGAGAAGCAATGTCACTGACACTTTTATAAGTCACTTATACTCTAACGTCTTGATTATAGCATTTATTCACAGCGTTTTTCAAAACAATTAAGCCAGTAAAGATGTAAAATATACAAAGACCGTACACTGCCTTCAAAAATCAATAACACTTCAGAATTATTGGTAACGTCTCAAAGCTCTAGGCTTGTTCTCTCTGGAATGGAGAAGAGAAAAATATTTGATAATATTTACACATGAAAAAATAATTGGGAATCTGGTCCCTAGCCTGCACATAGCCATGATAATTTACTAAAGTGATACAGAAAAATGAGTGAAACAAACCTAGTAAAGAGCAGGGAGGCCATGGCTATAATTAAAGAAAATTATGTAGCCTAACATATTACCAAAACATGTAAAAAAATATTGTCTGAACTAATACATAAGCTGTTAAGAAGAATCTTAAACAGCGTCTCCCTACACTTCCGGATGAAGGTAGTTGTGACGGCTATGTGGAACCTCAAGGCTACTGGCACCAACAACCTGGTTGATCAGGCGGGCAACAGTGAAGCCTGGCTTCAGGCTGAGTTCGGGGGGGATAGGGGTACGAGAGTCCTCGAAATCGATTGAAATCGGTCTTATTGAAGGAGGAAACTAAGACCAGCCTCACCGGGTCTTCAGTCCCTCCAAATCTCACTGTAGAATCTTTAGAAGTGGAGACAGTCTGTTCTGCTCCGTCTGTGTCCCAACTGTCACTAGCTTGACCTTGGTTCTGTTTACAGATTCTGCAAGTTTCTCGCTGCTGGATTGTTGCTGTCATATTCATGCCTCAGTTACCATCACTTGCTTCACCAACAACATTTACTTTTTTCAAGACCATTCGCTTTACTTAAGACAATTTGCTCTTCCTAAGACCATTTGCTTCACCCAAGACTATCTGCTTTAGCCAAGATCCAATGCATTGTCGAAGAACTGCGAACCCTTCAATTCCTGTTAGATTCTTGAGGATAATTAGGAATCCATTTTCACGTAAAATAGGACTCCTTTTTCGACCTGATTACAATTCTTGAAAATTATGACTCCATTCTTATCTATAAATCTTTCAAGTGAAAAACGATTTCAGTCAAATACATGGATCCTTCAAGAGGATTAGGATTTCTGTCTGGCCTTTGGATTATAGTCGTTCTTGTCGTTTTGGATCATTTAAAAGAAAAGGACTCCTTTTTGGCATTTGGACCTCTAAGGAGAGGTAGGATTAAATTCAAGAGAATAGATCTTGGAAGAAAGTTACTGCTAAGATCTGGCCTGTGGATTCTTCATAAGAATCTGAACTCCATTCTGATCTGCAGATCCCTCACGAGAATCAAGACTCCATTCTGCCTTGGATGTTGGGACTCCCTTAGGACTGTGATAAGACACTGCGTCTTATTCCCTTGTCTTAGTGGAGGCTTTTTCTTTCCCTTCCTATTCTTATCTCGTTTTCCTCATTTATTTCTCGTTCCCCCCCTCTCTCTCTCTCTTTCCTTCTTCTCTCTCTCTCTCTCTCTCTCTCTCTCTCTCGCTCATTTTCTTTTATTCCAGTATTATTACCCTATGTTCTCTCTGTCTTCCCGTCTTACTCTACGGCATGAACATCGCGAAGGAGAGACAACATAACTCGAAGGAATTACCATAAAGCAAAGAGACGTCAGATGCTTGTCTCCGAGATGCTGCTGCTGAGATATTGAGCGATGCACATCTATTCAGCTGCTGATCTGTTGGGAGATGTAATGGCTTTTGCAATGACGTTCTCTTGTGGTTCGAGTTATCATTCCTGTCGCCTAAGGTTTATTTGGTTTAATCGTGTTATTGCTGCTTCTAACGTACAATGTGTGATATTGCTGTTTTAGACGTGTGATTTATACGTGTCATTGATGCTTTAGATGTGTGGTTTGTGTGAATTATTGCTATTTCTGACCGTTGGTTTGTGAGACTTATTGCGTTTCTAACGTGTGGTTTATGTGACTTATTGCAGTTTCAAACATATGGTTTATGTGACTTATTTCTGTTTCTAACTTGTGGTTTTTGAGACTTACTGCTATTTCTGACCTGTGGTTTAATCGTGATATTGCAGGTTCTGTGACCTGTAAGTTATCCACTGTGTTAAACTTATTCATTACGTGTTACCCCTGTTATTTGATTATTTTTACTGAATTTATATTAATGAAAAATTTATATTAATGAAAAATGCATAGGGTGCGTAGCATTATTTACAAGATCCCAGGGCTGCCAACCACGTAGGACTGAATTACCAGTTTGTGACTAGAGTTGCTAGAATATACTAGAGATTACGTTTCTCCGTATAATAACAATATAAAAATAATATTATTATTATGAAATATTATTGTATATATGGTGAAACATTAAGCCGTAGGAGAGCCTGAAGTAATGGGGGTAAACAGGAGTGATCCAAAGAAAGGGAGTAAAGTTACTTAAATCAAGTCCTTCATCAGCCTCAAGGAACGCCGCTAGATGGGGTAAAGTCTGTTACACCGACATCAAATGTATTTTAATCATAAAAAAATATATACATGCTCAATTCTCGATATTTACTCAGGGAATATTTGTCTCTCGATGTATCTATCATGTAGGGAAGGTGTAATTCATTGATCTGTTAAGTTTCAAGCCTATCGACTACACGATAGTCGATAGGCTATCGTGTAGTCGATAGGCTATTACACTCTAATAGCAAAAAGTTGCACCAGGAAGAATAGTCACAGAAGATTCATAAAATTGCGTTGATATTAATGCTTTCGTTATTTTTCAATCACAGAAAGATTTTCCTCTCAGTTCAATATTAGAATATAATTGCACAGCTTTTTGTTATGTTAACATTTGATTTCTGCACCAGGACTAAGCAGCCTAACTTTGCTAAAAATTAACGCACAGTGAAACAATTTAACATAATAATGGAGGAACACTGCAGAAGGCCTACTGGCCCATACAGGGCATGTCCTAAACAATTATAGAATTTTCAAGTTTATATTCAACTGTTTTTCTTAAGGAAAGAATTAAGAAGAGAAAGCAATGACCAAGTCTTCATGGAAAACATTTAAAATATGTTAGAATAGTTAGATAAACACACGAGTGAGAAAAATTTCATTTGAGAAGGACGTACCTAGCATTGGCAAGGATTAATCTACAACAGTACTGCTAGAACACAAGACAAGAGGAACAGGCTTGCTGGCCCATACTAGGCAGGTCTTTCTGAAACCCAAACCCATTAATAATATTTGGCCAATCTATTTTTAATGTTCCTATGAGGTGATATAACCTATTTTGGAAAAAAAATTGAAAATAAATTTGTTTATACTGACTTGTGAGATCATACCTGGAGTTACCTGGAGGTTATTCCGGGGATCAACGCCCCCGCGGCCCGGTCCATGACCATGATCATTCATAAAGAATGAAAAGGCACAATACCGTGACTGGAACAACACACAAATAACCCGCACATAGAACATAAGAACATAAGGAAGAAGGAACACTGCAGCAGGCCTACTGGCCCATGCGAGGCACGTCCAAGTCTCCTACCGGCTTAAGCCAATGGAGAGTCAATGGTCCAAATCGAACCGAAGTTTTTTTTTTTTTTTTTTTATTCACCGGTATTCTCCCGACCCAGGTCTTTTCCAAGCAGTGGTGACCCGGCCTTGGCTCCCTATCTGGGGAGTGTCTCGAGACTTAAGTCTCCCATGGGAGGAAGGACAAGTACCTCCTCATCTTTGGGACCAAGTGTCCCCAGGCCTAGCCACATTCCCCGCCCTCACGGGGCTCGTAGGGAGAAGCTAGGCCTCTGGTCTGCCATCTACCCCGCCTCGAAGGGGCTCGTGGGGATGGCAGCCTTATGAGCTGCAGATGGTAGCAAGCTCAGGCCTTATTAACCGAAAATGTCATCACAAGTTTTATTCTATGTTCTGGTTGTTTGTGTATTCTGAGATCATCTGATGTTATGCAAAATTATTTATCAGTTTAAGCTGTAAAGCTGCATATTTGCCAAAATGCAATCATAATTTAAAACTTGGAATTGATGGATTATATGCAATAACCAGATAAATTAATTGTCTGACCTGCTTCAGTCGGAGGTCCAAATATACAAATTTTCTCACCTGATTTTGTCTCCATGTGAGTTATATCTCTCCATTACACAGGTAAGGTTTTACGTAGACCCATACAATTTTCTGAAATATTTACAGTGAAGTCATATGGTAAATTACGAACAACGTAACCTAGAATAACTCGATAAAGTCAATGTCTCTTTATTTCCATTAATATGTGCTTGCTACTCACGAAAGTTTTGAGTTTTGAGACACTGATCGCGGGTTCTATCCCCGCCCGTGGTATGGTGTGCTTACTGCATTATGTTCTTCAGAGACTCGTAGACTGAGCGAACATTTAATAAACACAACATTTCGTTCAGAGTTATATCAAGATACTTTAGAAAGCTTGAACTGAACGAAGCTACGTTTTTTAATAAAGGTTCGTTTTGTTTACCTGTCTTTGATTTGCTTTATGAAGGCTGATGACCCATCCGTAATAAATTAATTTTATGCATTGAACTTCGTGCTCTCAGTAATTATATTCACGTACTGATCTCCGTGACATCAGTGACCACACTAGTGCTGTGCTTGAAGACACTTGAGGAAACACTTAGAATATTTTAAGATGGAAACGTTTTGGTTCTGGGACCTTGTGCTTCAGCTTCAAAAAAAATGTTTATATAGGGAATGGTTCCTATATTAGAGGAAAAGTTTGGCTACGAGTGGCTTCTCCAGTCCAACTCTCTACCTATATATACACTGTCTTTTTAACCTCTGTATGTTAGAAGTGATCAAGGTTCCACGACCGAAACGTTTTCTATATATATATATATATATATATATATATACACACACATACACACACACACACACACACACACACACACACACACACACACACACACACACACACACATTAGGAATGAAGAAGTCACTCGTGGAGAAACGAGTCTTTTTCCACCTCTTTTTGGTATTACTATGCAATTTTTCGATTTTTTAATGTACTGATCTTAGTGAGAATTTTAATAATAAGTTGGAAAAGTATGATAGAAGTGTTTTAGAAAACTGACAAGTTGAAGAATGAGGCACTAGTGCAATACTTCGGTATTTTTATGGTGGGAACGTTTCGCCAGGCAGTGGTTTCATCAGTCATTTATCAAAATTGGTGGACTAGACACATCGACTCCAGGCTGAGGGACGGATTACCTCAGACTCCTCCTCATCTTCCTGTTTTTCTCGCAAATGGCTGGCGAAACGTTTCCACAGTAAAAATACTACACTAGTCTCTCATTTTTCACGAGTGAGAAAGATTGGATTAGAGAAGGAGTAGCAGCATACCTACTGACCTCCCATTCCCAATATGCTGGCCGCAGTGCTCTTCCAATCCAATATTCAACGATTATATTCAGACATTGATCTCCTTGTGTTCCTCATGTTGACAGAGCTTCAGCTACAGCAGCAGCCGGGGCGGGGTATCCATCATCTTGGAAAAGGGCCCCACCACCATCAGTTACCTCTTGCTTACCTCCGCCCGTCTGGCAGACACGGGGATGTACACTTGTGCTGCCTCTAACCTCAACACCACCAGTGTCATGCTTCACGTTCTTGATGGTAACTATGTGGCCTCCTCCTCCTCCTAGGGTTGCATGATGGTAGAATTCCCAACAAAATATTAGGTAAATTCATATGCAACTAATGTGACATTTTATTGTGGCAACGTTTCTCTTTCCATGAGCTTTGTCAAGCCTAATTGAACTTCACGGAACTACACAGGATTCAAGCTTCTAGCATCTCAAGTAAGTTTATTCAGGTATACACAAATACACTTACATTGATTATCATACATAGCAGCATATGTGTAAAGAACCTGGGATAACCCAAAAAAGTCAGACAAAGTGACTTATTTCCATTGGGGTCCTTTTGTACACGTCAGATCTAGCCATTTTTGGAGGGAGATCTTTTCATGACCTACTAGTCTTCTTGGATCTATGACAAAGCTGCTGGAGAGCGAAACGTTGCCACAATAAAATGGCATATTAGTTGCGTTTGTGTCCATTTACCTTACGTTTGTATGATGCTTGGGCTTATATTTTGTTAGGACTGCTTTTGTTTTTGTTTTGCTTTGTGAGTTATGCTGCTTGGGTTTGTTTTTGAGACATTTTATGATTCTCTGGTTTGTTTTTGAGACGTTCCTTGATTCTCTGGTTTGTTTTAGAGATGTTTTATGATTATCTGGTTTGTTTTTGAGACGCTTTATGATTATCTGGTTTGTTTTTGAGACGTTTTATGATTGTCTGGTTTGTTTTTGATACGTTTTATGATTATCTGGTTTGTTTTTGAGACGTTTTATGATTATCTGGTTTGTTTTTTAGACGTTTTATGATTATCTGGTTTGTTTTTGAGACGCTTTATGATTATCTGGTTTGTTTTTGAGACGTTTTATGATTATCTGGTTTGTTTTTTTAGACGTTTTATGATTATCTGGTTTGTTTTTGAGACGTTTTATGATTATCTGGTTTGTTTTTGAGAGGTTATATGATGCTCGGGTTTATTTTTTGACTTTCTACTCTTCATGGATTTATTTTTGTGGTTTTTTATGCTTGATTTCGAACTATGTAAAGTCAAAATGTCGGAGCCATTTGCGTCAGGACAAGTGAAAGTCGAGAATAACTGAATACAACTAGGTGAGTATAAGCCGAGAATAACTGAGTACAACTAGGTGAGTACAAGCCGAGACTAGCAGAGTACAACTAGATGAGGACAAGCCAAGAATAACCGAGTACAACTAGGTGAGTAGAAAATGCTGAGTACAAATAGATAAAAACAGTTAAGCGAGTACAAGTAAATGAATATAAGCACCGACGCTAAATGCAAAAGTAATTCATGTCAAAAGATTTGATTTTTTAAAAAAAAATCAGCCTAAAATTACAGAGTCCTTATTTTAAGGCAACAACCTAGTTGGCCTTTTTCCAAGATGCTGTACCTTGATGCTAATGAAAGGACCTACTCTTCCTTTTCCTCGGATCACACCTGCTTGTGACCTATATAGTGGTTCAGATCATCCCCAAGTGATGGAATTCACGAAGGACATACACAATCAGCAAATATTCTGTTAGTGGGATGGATTGTGAAGGACCTGCCTAGTATGGGCCAGTAGGCCTGCTGCAGTGTCCCTCCTTTCTTATGATTTTATGTTTTGATGTTAACCCAAGATGCATGAAATCATGCAAAAAAACCCAGAAGCGTATAAAAAACTGAAACCCTGAGCATAAAAACCTATCAGAGGACAACCCTACACAGCATAAAAACCCATTAGAGCACAAAACCCAACAGCATAAAAGCAAATCAGAGGACAAACCCAGACAGCATAAAAACCCATCAGAGGACAAACCCACACAGTATAAAAATCCAAAAGAGGACATACCCACGCAGCATAAAAACCCGAGGATATACCCACGCAGCATAAAAACCAGAGGACATACCCACGCAGCATAAAAACCAGAGGACACACCCAAGAAGCATAAAATATCAGAGGACAAACCCAGAAGGACCTGAGTTCCTTGAAGATTACGGCGCACAGTAGGCTTCTGAAAAAGCCTACTGTGTAGGGGTAAGGTTTCGGAATGAAGACACCTAACTGTTGCCAATGTGTCTTGTATTGTATACCATATTAATTTACAATTCTTGACATTATGTCCTTGTATTAATAAAGCCACTGGAGGGCGAAACGTCTACAGTAAAGATACCCAGATGTTTTACATGTGTCTATTTTCATCTCGTCGGTATTAAATAACATTCATGTACAACCAGACTGTTGTTATTAGTGTTCTGCCGGCCCGCATGGCCATCACAGCCTGTGCTAATATCATATACATGTATATCATTTGTAGGGCGGGCATAAGTAACGAAAAATTATTTAGATTTTCAACTCTCCTGTTATTTCGTAGATTCTCGAGAATTGATTCATGTTTTTACTAGATTTTCGTCCCTGTTGTAAAATCTCCAGTGAGTAATGGATCAAATCTTAACGTGTTTTTTTGACTGCGATTTTGTGCATCAATTTTTTTTTTTTTCCAATTCCCAAAAAGACGTTTTGTATCAGTTTTTCTTTATATGTATAAATGTTTTAGTTTCTGTTCAGTATATTAACGTCTCGGTGCTGCTTTTCCTTCACTGTGACAAACTCGTTTATAATTTATTGAATCCTCCTCCCCCCCTGTACATATTTATACGTTCTTTTTCAATATATGATCTCCCAGGTTCTCCCAGTCGAGCATATTTTATAGAGAAGAAGTACTCCTCTGTACTCACCATCTTTATGCACTGGTGTACTCACCTTCTCTATGTAATGGTGTACACACCCACTCCCTGCACCGGTGTACTCACCCACTCCCTACACTGGTGTACTCACCCACTCCCTACACTGGTGTACTCACCCACTCCCTACACTGGTGTACTCACCCACTCCCTACACTGGTGTACTCACCCACTCCCTACACTGGTGTACTCACCCACTCCCTGCACTAGTGTACTCACCCACTCCCTACACTGGTGTACTCACCCACTCCCTACACTGGTGTACTCACCCACTCCCTACACTGGTGTACTCACCCACTCCCTGCACTAGTGTACTCACCCACTCCCTACACTGGTGTACTCACCCACTCCCTGCACTAGTGTACTCACCCACTCCCTACACTGGTGTACTCACCCACTCCCTGCACTAGTGTACTCACCCACTCCCTACACTCCCTGTACTCACCCACTCCCTACACTGGTGTACTCACCCACTCCCTACACTGTTGTACTCACCCACTCCCTACACTGGTGTACTCACCCACTCCCTACACTGGTGTACTCACCCACTCCCTACACTGGCGTACTCACCCACTCCCTACACCGGTGTACTCACCCACTCCCTACACCGGTGTACTCACCCACTCCCTACACTGGTGTACTCACCCACTCCCTACACTGGTGTACTCACCCACTCCCTGCACTGGTGTACTCACCCACTCCCTACACTGTACTCACCCACTCCCTACACTGGCGTACTCACCCACTCCCTACACTGGCGTACTCACCCACTCCCTACACTGGTGTACTCACCCACTCCCTACACTGGTGTACTCACCCACTCCCTACACTGGTGTACTCACCCACTCCCTGCACTGGTGTACTCACCCACTCCCTACACTGGTGTACTCACCCACTCCCTGCACTAGTGTACTCACCCACTCCCTACACTGGTGTACTCACCCACTCCCTACACTGGTGTACTCACCCACTCCCTGCACTAGTGTACTCACCCACTCCCTACACTGGTGTACTCACCCACTCCCTGCACTAGTGTACTCACCCACTCCCTACACTGGTGTACTCACCCACTCCCTACACTGGTGTACTCACCCACTCCCTACACTGGTGTACTCACCCACTCCCTACACTGGTGTACTCACCCACTCCCTACACTGGTGTACTCACCCACTCCCTACACTGGTGTACTCACCCACTCCCTGCACTAGTGTACTCACCCACTCCCTACACTGGTGTACTCACCCACTCCCTGCATTAGTGTACTCACCCACTCCCTACACTGGCGTACTCACCCACTCCCTACACTGGTGTACTCACCCACTCCCTACACTGGTGTACTCACCCACTCCCTACACTGGTGTACTCACCCACTCCCTGCATTAGTGTACTCACCCACTCCCTACACTGGTGTACTCACCCACTCCCTACACTGGTGTACTCACCCACTCCCTACACTGGCGTACTCACCCACTCCCTACACTGGTGTACTCACCCACTCCCTACACTGGTGTACTCACCCACTCCCTACACTGGTGTACTCACCCACTCCCTGCATTAGTGTACTCACCCACTCCCTACACTGGTGTACTCACCCACTCCCTACACTGGTGTACTCACCCACTCCCTACACTGTTGTACTCACCCACTCCCTACACTAGTGTACTCACCCACTCCCTACACTAGTGTACTCACCCACTCCCTACACTGGTGTACTCACCCACTCCCTACACTGGTGTACTCACCCACTCCCTACACTGGTGTACTCACCCACTCCCTGCATTAGTGTACTCACCCACTCCCTACACTGGTGTACTCACCCACTCCCTACACTGGTGTACTCACCCACTCCCTACACTGTTGTACTCACCCACTCCCTAGTGTACTCACCCACTCCCTACACTGGTGTACTCACCCACTCCCTACACTGGTGTACTCACCCACTCCCTACACTGGTGTACTCACCCACTCCCTACACTGGTGTACTCACCCACTCCCTACACTGGTGTACTCACCCACTCCCTACACTGGTGTACTCACCCACTCCCTACACTAGTGTACTCACCCACTCCCTGCACTGGCGTACTCACCCACTCCCTACACTGGTGTACTCACCCACTCCCTACATTGGTGTGCGCAGAATCGTTCGCAAAGGGAAGACTGATTTTCTTCTATCCGGGCCAATTCTGTAATTACTGGACTTGAATTCACTGAATATCTTTGCACATCCGCTATTTATTAGGTTCCCTACGCATGGATTTACGCATATCTGCACTTTAATGAGATAGTGACTGAAGCATATTGCATTTCAAATGATGTCTCTGATTAGTTCCTCAATGTTCGTGAAGGTGACATCGTTTCCAATAGGCTCCGTTGTCTCTTGGGTCGAGGCAAACTATTCACAGAGCCACAATAGCTGTATGGTGTTAGTTACGCTAGCTCACACAATGAGGTCCAGGGATCGATCCCCCGGTAGGGCTTGAAAACATTAGCACGTGTTTTCACAAGACACCTGCTGTCCATGTAGACCCATCAGTAAAATAGGTACCTGGGTGTTAATCGACTAGTGTGGGTCGCATCCTGGGAGAAAATTAACATGCAATTGTAAAAATAAATATTATAATGACATGCACTTGTAATAATAGTAATAAATAATAATAAATAATAATAATAATAATAATAATAATAATAATAATAATAATAATAATAATAATAATAATAAATAATAAATATAATGACTTTAATCGCCATTTTTAATTTAACATTTAGAAAATTGATATTAATAAAAAAATGTTAATGTGCATCCACTACTGCTTTAGAAATAATAGAAGAAGGAACAGTTACTTAGATTTTTCTTTAAAAGTAATTGACGTACTTATGATTAGACGTCTACGTCTCAACTAGAGATTAAAACATCTTTCTTGATTCGAAGTCAACAGTGGCGAGAAGTAAACAGGACTTAGACAAGCAAGACCTAGACAAGCAAGGAGAGAGTAAGACCTAGCCAAGCAAGGAGTAAGCAAAGCCTAGGCAAGCAAGAATCAAACCAAGCAAGAAGCAAGGCCTAGCCAAGCAGAGAGTAAGCAAGGCTTAGGCAAGCAAGAAGTAAGCAAGGCTTAGGCAAGCAAGAAGTAAGCAAGGCCTAACCAAGCAAGAAGCAAGGCCTAGCCAAGCAAGGAGTAAGCAAGGCCTAGGCAAGCAAGAAGGCCTTAACAAGCAAGGCCTAGGCAAACAACAAGGAAAGAAGAAGAAAATGAAGTGACAAAGAAAATAAAGATGAAGAAAGAAATATCTGGAAAACCAAGAAAACAAGACAAATGTTTACTGTAAGAAATGTAATAAGAAACTAAGAATTAAAAGATAAAAAAAAAGAACGCAAGATAAAAAACAAGGAGATAAACATCAAATAAGCAAGAATCAAGTTTGGTGTAAATGTCACACTATCAACAATAGTGAAGAAAGACGTATGTTAGAGCACATGTGTTTACCAGGACGACCTTTCACTCAGAACTTGATCAAGTCGTTCTAACTTGTTCCGTAACAAGTCTCTTGTCTTCACGAAAGCCAATCAAGCAATCAAGAAGCTACAGCGAAGCAAGCAAAAGGAAGTTAGTGAAAAGCAAGAAGCAATAAAAGAAAGCATTCAAGCAAGAAGCAAACAAGCAAGCAAGCAAGCAAGCAAGCAAGCAAGCAAGCAGGCAGGCGTCCCTGACCTGACCCAAGCAAACAACACTTAATTTATTTCCTCCTCAAAGAGTTTACCAGCAAAAATATGTTAAAAGGGAGGCATCATATTTCCAGCCGAGCTATTAACCTGACCTGTGTGTGTGTGTGTGTGTGTGTGTATGTGTGTGTGTGTGTGTGTGTGTGTGTGTGTGTGTGTGTGTGTGTGTGTGTGTGTGTGTGTGTGTGTGTGTGTGTGTGTGTGTATGTGTGTGTGTGTGTGTGTATGTGTGTGTGTGTGTGTACTCACCTAATTGTACTCACCTAATTGTGGTTGCAGGGGTCGAGACTCAGCTCCTGGCCCCGCCTCTTCACTGATCGCTACTGGATCCTCTCTCTCTCTGCTTCCTGAGCTTTGTCATACCTCTTCTTAAAACTATGTATGGTTCCTGCCTCCACTACTTCACTTGCTAGGCTATTCCACTTGCTGACAACTCTATGACTGAAGAAATACTTCCTAACGTCCCTGTGACTCGTCTGAGTCTTCAGCTTCCAGTTGTGACCCCTTGTCCCTGTGTCCCCTCTCTGGAACATCCTATCTCTGTCCACCTTGTCTATTCCCCGCAGTATCTTGTATGTCGTTATCATGTCTCCCCTGACCCTTCTGTCCTCCAGTGTCGTCAGTCCGATTTCCCTTAACCTTTCCTCGTACGACAT
The DNA here is from genome assembly GCF_038502225.1 of Cherax quadricarinatus. Classification (NCBI taxonomy): domain Eukaryota; kingdom Metazoa; phylum Arthropoda; class Malacostraca; order Decapoda; family Parastacidae; genus Cherax; species Cherax quadricarinatus. The sequence continues at coordinate 14,842,535 of NC_091367.1, forward strand.
TCCCTTGAGCTCTGGGACTAGCCTTGTTGCAAACCTTTGTACTTTCTCTAACTTCTTGACGTGCTTGACCAGGTGTGGGTTCCAGACTGGTGCTGCATACTCCAGTATGGGCCTAACATACACAGTGTACAGTGTCTTGAACGATTCCTTATTGAGGTATCGGAACGCTATTCTCAGGTTTGCCAGGCGCCCGTATGCTGCAGCGGTTATTTGGTTGATGTGTGCCTCCGGTGATGTACTCGGTGTTATGGTCACCCCAAGGTCTTTCTCCCTGAGTGAGGTCTGTAGTCTTTGTCCACCTAGCCTATATTCTGTCTGCGGTCTTCTTTGCCCCTCCCCAATCTTCATGACTTTGCATTTGGCTGGATTGAATTCGAGGAGCCAGTTACTGGACCACATGTCCAGCCTCTCCAGGTCTCTTTGCAGTCCTGCCTCATCCTCGTCCGATTTAATTCTTCTCATCAACTTCACGTCATCTGCGAACAGGGACACTTCAGAGTCTATTCCTTCCATCATGTCGTTCACATATATCAAAAATAGCACTGGTCCTAGAACTGACCCCTGTGGGACCCCGCTCGTAACAGGCGCCCACTGTGATACCTCTTCACGTACCATGACTCGTTGCTGCCTCCCTGTCAGGTATTCCCTTATCCATTGCAGTGCCCTTCCTTTTATGTGTGCCTGATCCTCCAGCTTCTGCACTAATCTCTTGTGGGGAACTGTGTCAAAGGCCTTCCTGCAGTCTAGGAAAACGCAATCTACCCAACCCTCTCTCTCGTGTCTTACTTCTGTTACCTTGTCATAAAACTCCAGGAGGTTTGTGATACAAGATTTGCCTTCCATGAACCCATGCTGGTTTTCATTTATAATCTTGTTCCTTTCCAGGTGTTCGACCACTCTCCTCCTGATAATCTTCTCCATGACTTTGCACACAATACATGTCAGAGACACAGGTCTGTAGTTTAGTGCCTCGTTTCTGTTTCCTTTCTTAAATATGGGGACTACATTAGCTGTCTTCCATTTCTCAGGTAGTTGCCCAGTTTCAAGGGATGTGTTGAAGATTGTGGTTAGAGGCACACACAGCATCTCTGCTCCTTCTCTAAGGACCCATGGGGAGATGTTGTCCGGTCCCATCGCCTTTGAGGTGTCAAGGTCACTTAAGAGCTTCTTCACCTCCTCCTCAGTTGTTCGTATGTCATCCAACACTTGTTGGTATATTCCCTCTTGATGTTCCCTTCTGTGCTGTCTTCCCACAGCCCTTCCTGTCTCTACTGTAAAAACTTCCTTAAATCTCCTGTTCAGCTCCTCACATACCTCCTGATCATTTCTTGTGAGTTCTCCACCTTCTGTCCTTAATCTGATCACCTGGTCTTTGACTGTTGTCTTCCTCCTGATGTGGCTATACAACAGTTTCGGGTCAGTCTTGATTCTCGATGCTATGTCATTTTCATACTGTCGCTGGGCCTCCCTCCTTACCTGTGCGTACTCATTCCTGGCTCTGCGACTGATCTCCCTATTTTCGTGTGTTCTCTGCCTTCTGTACTTTTTCCATTCTCTATTGCACTTTGTTTTTGCCTCCTTACACCGTCGGGTAAACCAGGGGCTTGTTCTGGTCTTCCCGTTGTTACTGTTGCCCTTGGGAATGAACTTTTCCACTGCCTCCTTGCATTTTGTTGCTACATATTCCATCATTTCATTTACTGGCTTTCCTGCCAGTTCTCTGTCCCACTGGACCTCCCGCATGAAGTTCTTCAACCCTATGTAGTCCCCTCTTTTATAGTCAGGCTTTTCCCATTCTACTCCTGTTATTCTCTCCACTTGCAGCTCTACTATGTATTCAAAGCACAGAACCACGTGGTCGCTAGCTCCTAGGGGACTCTCATACTTGATGTCCTCAATGTCTGAGCTGCCCAGGGTGAACACAAGGTCCAATCTTGCTGGTTCATCCTCCCCTCTCACTCTGGTAGTGTCCTTAACATGTTGGTGCATGAGGTTTTCCAGCACCACGTCCAACATCCTGGCTCTCCATGTTTCGGGACCCCCATGTGGCTCCAGGTTTTCCCAGTCAATCTCCCTGTGGTTGAAATCCCCCATAACCAGCAACTTTGCTCTGCTGGAGTGAGCTCTTCTTGCCACCTCAGCAAGTGTGTCCACCATTGCTCTGTTGCTCTCTTCATATTCCTCTCTTGGCCTCCTGCAGTTCTGTGGTGGATTATACATCGCTGCAATGACCACTTTGTGTTCCCCAGACTGAAGTGTACCTGCTATGTAGTCTCTTTCTCCTGTCTCATCTATTCCTTCCATTTTCTCGAATTTCCATCTGTTTTTTACGAGCAGAGCAACCCCACCTCCCCCCCTACCCCTTCTATCTTTCCTCATGATCTGGTATCCTGGTGGGAAGATTGCATCTGTTATTGTCTCCATGAGTTTTGTTTCTGTAACTGCTATGATGTCTGGGGACTTCTCATTGATTCTTTCTTGCCATTCCTCATGTTTATTCGTTAATCCATCTGCATTTGTGTACCAAACCTTCAACTTCTGTTCTAATACTGTAACTGTGGTGCGGGGGGTGGAAACAGAGGGATCGGTGTGTGATGGTTGGTTTGGAATGTTCAGTTGCCTTGGGGGTGTCGTGGCTGGAGTCCTTCTGCA
>NC_091367.1:14850186-14975209 GCF_038502225.1 Cherax quadricarinatus
ACTGGTCACTACTAGGTCCACTCTCTCCATGAGCTTTATCACACTTTTTCTTAAAACTACGTATGGTTCCTGCCTCCACTACGTCACTTACCAGACTATTCCACTTCCTGACAACTCTGTGACTGTGGAAATACTTCCTAACATCCTTGTGGCTCATCTGAGTCTTCAACTTCCAACTGTGTCCCCTTGTTGCTGTCTTCCATTTCTGGAACATCCTGTCTCTGTCCACCTTATCTATTCCTTGCAGTATTTTATATATCGTTATCATAGCACCCTTAACCCTCCTCTCCTCCAGTGTCGTCAGGTCGAGTTCTCTAATTAATGTTCTGAAGTTTTACCTGAAGTGTGTTCTGTCAACAGATTATATATATATATATATATAAATTGTAGTTACCCAAGTTGTAGCTGTTATTGATTTTTGCACAGGTGAGGAGCCAGCAGCCATGCAGAAGAACCACTCACTCCCTCACTCAAGACACCTGCCCACACCTGCAGGTGATTACCTTTTCTCTCTCTCTCCAGATTGATAGACTTTTTTTTAATTAGTGATGTAATTATTTTTCACTTTTATTGACCAATGCTTAGTAACCTCACCTAACCTACTCTAACGTAATTGTTTTTAACCAAGTTCTTCTAAATATATCATAAATCAGTTTGAAATTATTTAATATTACATAAAATATGTGAAACACATTTTATGTACAGATTCATTGTCAAAGATTAGTGGCATAAAAAATTTATCTGCTTGTTCGGCAAAAGGAACTATTTTTTTTTAGACCTTACTCGCTGCTTGGGCTTATTAGCATGACATAAATCATGAGCAATGAGTAAGTGGTCGACGTGGTATGGGGTAGATTTAAGAATACAGTGTTAGTTTGTGGGTATAGAAGGGTGGGTGCAGGTGGGAAAAAGAGGGATTGTTGGAATGATGACGTAAAGAGGGTGGTAATTATCTTCTGAGAGGCTTTTGCAATGTAGAAGTGATATACTGAGAGCTGAGAACTGGGAGAGAAAGAGTGATGAGGAAATAGAAAAGCTAACGAGATAGTGGATGAGGTTTTATCAACCAATTTTCCTTACAAGAAAAGTCGCATAGAAAAGTTGTCTATTGCAGATACAACTCCGAAATAAGAAAAAAATGTAACATATGGAGGTGTTAGATGGGAAGGTGAAGGTGCGGAATAATGGAAGCAATATTTCGAGAAGCAATTAAACGTTGGTGAACAAAGGGTGGCAGAGATTTTATACATTGCACAGGGATGTACGACATCGTATAGGAGTAAGGACGAACCAGTTATGAAAGTGCTGGTATTGATGCTGTTTGGAGAGTCATCTGAACCTTTATGTCAGCAAACTTTCGTTCCATCCACAACTTTCTTCACTGATCTATCCTGCACTGCTTCTGCCTTTCCTCATTCTAACAACCACAACAAACACAAAAATAAAAAATAAATTCGTTACTTGATTTACATAATTTACGTAACCTATCATTACCACGTTTGGCAGGCGGTGGTTATCCAGTTCCTGTACAAGCCAACAACAACAGCAGCACCAGTAGCATCACCAGCAGCAGCAACAGCAGTAGCAGCAACACGAGCTGCAGCATCAGAAGCCCCAGCAGAGTTAGCAGAATGCTCACAAGACTAGCGGTGTCTGCAATCTTACTGAGAGTACACTTCCCTATATGGCCGGACCCAACTTAATGAACAAAATCGCTGTTTACTCATCTGATTGTCTGCGAATACACACATACGATTGCTTAAGCTTTCTCCAGTCTAGTTGATTAGCTCTCTCTATACTCATGTTGGTTTGCCTAGTTGCTTAATAAATTCTTTTACAATTGTTATACAGGATTCTTTAGCAAGTTAATTATGTTCGTTTACACAATTTTCAATTTAGCAAAATAATTACCCAGCTGCTTAAGTTTTTTGCACAGTGTAAATTTTTACATATTTTTTTTTTCAAGTTTTCCAATCCATTCTTTACATTTTAATTAAATAGTTTTCCTTTCTTGTTTACATTTTAATGTTTGAATTATACCAAATTTAAGTTTTTATTAAAATTTGTCTAATTCCTCTCTGTGAACGTTTTGTTTTTCCTGTTTGCATGGACGTGTGTGTGTGTGTGTGTGTGTGTGTGTGTGTGTGTGTGTGTGTGATGCATGTGTGATGTGTTTGTGTGTACTCACCTATTTGTGGTTGCAGGGATCGAGTCATAGCTCATGGCCCAGCCTCTTCACTGATCGCTGTGTGAGTGTATGCCTGTGCGTGTGTGTGTGTGTGTGTTTGCGTGTGTGTGTGTGTGTGTGTGTGTGTGTGTGTGTGTGTGTGTGTGTGTGTGTGTGTGTGTGTGTGTGTGTGTGTGTATGTGCGCGCGCGCGCGTGTTGTGACTGTATGTAAGCCTTACACCGTGTATGCAATGTTTCTTACTGACAATATACATAGTCATAAAAAATTAAATAATTTATTTTGCCGTATTATTTTACCCTTTTCTACAAATTTATGAAAGGATTTTTATAATACTACTACTACTACTACTAATAATAATAATAGTTATAATAAAATAATTATTATTATTATTGTTGTTTTTGTTAATTTATTCCTAAATAGGTACATCTATGCTGTTGCCTGATTTTTCCTTTTTTCTTCCCCTCAAGGAAGGTTCCTTGATGTTGGTGAGGGGCTCTTGATTTAGGGAATTGGATCTGTGCGCTCCAGTTCCCCGAATTAAGCCTGAATGCCTTCCACATCCCCCCCCAGGCGCTGTATAATCCTCCGGGTTTAGCGCTTCCCCCTTGATTATAATAATAATAATCCTTTTTTCTTGCTCCAGCTTTTCGAATTTTTATTTTCTTCATAGCAAAATAAAAATCCAAACGACTTAAAATTTTTAACACTCGAGCATGGTAGCGAGGACCAGAGTCGTGGAAAAACTACCATGATCACGAGCCCTATGATCAAGGATGTTGAACCAGCTTCCCATCCTCCAGAAATGGCCCGGATAACTTACAAAATAATATGTAAGATATTCACAACGCTTTGATATCTTTATCGCCGTAACTCTCTGCTTGCACAAAAGGCTTCCAGTCACAAGCATATCTATTAATAATGCTTCCAATCAAACATTTTACATCTTACAGCATTTTATTATAGCCATTTAAAATTATACTAATATGATGTACAGCATTGTAAGAATGATGTATGTACAAAATGGTATATAATGTAGATAATTATCACCATTATACATTATCAAAAACTTTCACCGCTACCCAAGTGTAAGAATACTATTCGGCAGGATTCGAACCCACGTTTGAAAGATGGGATAGTTCCCTAAGTGACACCTGTAGCTGAGTGATCTAAGGCGTCCCCTAGGAGACTATGTCACCATAAAAACGTGGGTTCGAATCCTGCTGACTGCGATCTTTCTGTACATACATACATACACACACATTTGCACACGCATACATACGAAAAGATTAGATTTGAAAGTGAACATACGCACTGAAATCTTTACGCTCAATCATACATTTATATTTTGCTGCACTGGAATTTTATGGCCAACTTCCACAACTTGTTTAGCAAGCATTCAGGTGAGGGAGGCTTGGCTTATGGAACCCGGGGATGCTGTTCTCGGATCTCGCAGGGACTGAGATGCATCTTGTTGTTATTCATCAGCCGAGCACATTTAAACAAGTGGAGCTTCAAAATCTATAGCTTATCCTACTGCAATAAATCCTCTTTAAGCTCTTTCACAATTTAGGTGATCCCACACTAGGCCTTTTAGGCTAAGAGAAGAACAGTTATCAGAATGACACGTACAAATAATTACTGATGCTCCTAAGCGGTGGTAACATTTCTTGAACTAGTTAAATCAATACTGGCAACCACAAATACTGAGTATATAGAAGACAAAAAAAAAAATGACAAAAGTGTCTGTGAAGGATATAACATCTTGCGTTATCAGAAGCTGAGGTCGAAATGAGTATTGGTTGTGAGGAGTATTGTGATACGCACGAACTGTGGAAAAAGATACTGGTGTAAATATGAGGATATTTATTAAAGGAATAGTTATGCCATGAGTGGATTCATCAGTCTGTTGAAAACTGATGAATCCATTCGTGGAGAAACGTTTCCTTTAATTAATATACTGAATTGTACACATGCGTCCTTTCTCACCAACTAAAAGAGTCTCAGTAATAAAAAAAACGAATGAAAAAGAAAACGAATAGACGATTTAGAGAGTTGATTCACAGGTGGCGCTGGCATACACACTGTTGGGTAAAAAGACAACTGTGCAACTAATGTGGCATTTTACTGTGGCAACGTTTCGAGAAACGTTGCCACAATGTCACATTAGCTACACATGTGTCCTTTTACCTAGTATATTATCGGTAATTCTACCAACTTTATTACGGCATACACATTACTACAAGAGTAAAGTAACGAGGGACAAGCCTAGTCATAACCATTTTATTATCAACTTTAATACCTTAATAGTAAACTTTTCCCTCACGGTAAGTTACAAGGATACTCTAAGTTACTAGAGTAAGAGCCAACAAAAGTTTTACCACAGCTCTGTCAACACAGGACGCTAACTCATCAAGACTTCCAGCAGTGATCGTTGTGGCCAACTGCTGCTGCTGCTGCTGCTGCCGCTAGAACTCTCCCACTGTACCATCCTGCCAGAACTTTCTGATTGTACTAACAATTTATGTCAGTTATCTGATTGTACCAATAGCTTCTGTCAGATCTCTGGATACATACCAACAGCTTGTGCCAGAACTATAGGATTGTACCAACACCTTGGGCCAGAATTTTATGGTTGCACCAACAGTTGTCAGAACTTTTTGACTGTACCAACAATTTCTCCCAGAACTCTCTGACCTTACCAGCAGCATCTTCCCTGATTGTATCAACAAATTCTGCCAGCTCTGACTGTTCTAGCAGTTTCTACCGGAACACCTTGATTGTTTAAGAAAAATTTGCCAGAAAACTCTGATTGCATCAACAACAGCTTCATAATGTTAAAAAAACTACAGTAATACCAAATAAACATTCTACTAGAGCTCTGTACAAACAAGTTCTGCCAACAATGTCTGCAGGAAATGCAGTCGTGCTAATAACTTCTGTTAAAAATATAAACAGGGATACAGTTAGACCAAAGTGATACAGTATTCACAAGTGGATGAATAAGACACACGAGCAGCACTTGGGTATCGATACTTGAGAGACGTTTCGCCCACCCGAGGGCATTATACATCTAATACAGAGACATGAGACAGTAGACTCCATTAAGTGGGCCAATCCTCCAGTGCCATGCCCTGAAGGACTGGCATCCTTCAGAGCATGGCATCGAGAGCTGGCAGCGAGATCTGGCAGCGAGAGCTGGCATCGAGAGCTGGCATCGAGAGCTGGAATCGAGAGCTGACATCGAGAGAAGCGCTTCCGTCTCACGATCAGCGAACGAAGTGTCGAGTCTTCACCCGTTCTTGCACTTTGTAACCAGCAAGGATTTAGCCCTTTATCACAATTATAGCAAATATTAGCAATAAGAGCTTTTGAGATGTAGGTACGCAGCAGCAGACGTGATCCCAATTCTCAAAAACCCCAAAATAAGTTGTAAATGAAGAATAGACGGGAACTCGAACCGAAGTACGTGCTATTAGCTAGGTGTTGAATATGCGTCTTACCCATCTATGGTGATACCAGCAGCATTATGTGTTATCATGGGACCCAAGAACGAGTACTAACACCCAGGAGCACATACAAATACGAATTAGGTAAAAAAAAAAACATACCACGGGCGGGGACGAATCTAGTTGGACGAATCTAATTGTGGCTAGCTGGTCCAGTGGCTAACGCGACGGTCTGGGGTTTTGAGACTGTGACCGCAGGTTCTATCCCCACACGTGGCATGGTTTGTTTGCAATCGTGTCATTACGATTTCCTGAGTCACGAATTAGGTCTTACGAACTAAGCTTGATCGTAAGCACGCACGCGTACGAACACGTATAATCGCTCATAACGACGTAAAGCCACGTACGAACGCGGAGAAACATTTATAAAAAATACAATACTTACAATCAGTTACAAGAACATATAAGCCCGTAAGAAGAACACGTACAATCAAGGACATACCGTATAAGCACGATCACACTCCTATAACCTCATAAGACACCGAACGAACAGGTAAGAAAACGTGTGCAACAGCGCTTACAAAATACGTACAAACATGGACAGACGCAAGCAATCAGTACAAGCACGTACTATGACTTATGAATATATATCCAAAAATACTAGGACGGAAGAACAAGTACAGGCACGAAAACACGAAGAGCACGTTCACAGAAGCACGAAATCATACCATCACATGTGTAACCGCACATGTACAAACCTTTGGGAAATACGTAAATGTACACTGATAAACACATGCAAATGCGCACACACGCTACGTACAAACACGGACGAACACGTACAAACGCCTAAGAAAACGGATTTTTCAAAACTCACATACACACAAAAGTTCGAACCCCATCGAGCCTTTTTTTCTCCCACAGCAGAATGCAATTAGCTCTTTTTAATATTTCAAGAGCCTTTTTACTTCGACCATTTTTAAACCTGTGAAAACAGCTCCCTCAAAGACCAGGAATAACACGAAAATCTCAGTACCATGGATAGGTGTGACTTGAACCTACCCAGCATGGGCCAGTAGGCCTGCTGCAGTGCTCCTTATGTTCTTACGAAACCCGAATGGCGTTCTGTCTATCTTATTTAGAAAAAAAAGGTATAGTGCGTATGGCCTAATATTACTTTTAATAATGTCTGATACAAAGTACTAAAAAAATGAAAATAGAAATTTTCAGAGTTTTTGAAAAAAAAAATTATTGAAAATAAAATTTTATGACAATAATAATTCTTTGAAAATAATGATATGGTAATTAGTATGGTAAATTATTTGTGTGTGTTATATCAACACCGAAAAACATTTCGCCCTTAACAGGTGACAGGCCACAGGTGCCCTGGTGGCTAAAGCTTTCGCTTCACACGGAGGGCATCCGGGTTCGGTTCCCACCGAGGGTAGAAACCTTTTGTGTGTTTCCTTACACGGACTGTCTATGTTCCCCATCAGTAAAATGGGCACCTGTGTGCTAGTCGGCTGGTCTGGGTCGCATCCTGGGATAAAACTGATCTAATTTGCCCGAAATGTCAGCTAGGCCTATATACTTTATGTACTTGTAGAAATGATAATTATTATTATACAGTGAAAACCGGTTTGTTTTGGCAGGCATGGTTAAAGCAACCCTGGCAGGCATGGTTAAAACAACCCTGGCAGGCATGGTTAAAGCAACCCTGGCAGGCATGGTTAAAACAACCCTGGCAGGCATGGTTAAAACAACCCTGGCAGGCATGGTTAAAGCAACCCTGGCAGGCATGGTTAAAACAACCCTGGCAGGCATGGTTAAAACAACCCTGGCAGGCATGGTTAAAGCAACCCTGGCAGGCATGGTTAAAACAACCCTGGCAGGCATGGTTAAAACAACCCTGGCAGGCATGGTTAAAGCAACCCTGGCAGGCATGGTTAAAGCAACCCTGGCAGGCATGGTTAAAACAACCCTGGCAGGCATGGTTAAAACAACCCTGGCAGGCATGGTTAAAGCAACCCTGGCAGGCATGGTTAAAGCAACCCTGGCAGGCATGGTTAAAACAACCCTGGCAGGCATGGTTAAAACAACCCTGGCAGGCATGGTTAAAACAACCCTGGCAGGCATGGTTAAAACAACCCTGGCAGGCATGGTTAAAACAACCCTGGCAGGCATGGTTAAAGCAACCCTGGCAGGCATGGTTAAAGCAACCCTGGCAGGCATGATTAAAGCAACCCTGGCAGGCATGGTTAAAGCAACCCTGGCAGGCATGGTTAAAGCAACCCTGGCAGGCATGGTTAAGGCAACCCTGGCAGGCATGGTTAAAGCAACCCTGGCAGGCATGATTAAAGCAACCCTGGCAGGCATGGTTAAAGCAACCCTGGCAGGCATGGTTAAAGCAACCCTGGCAGGCATGGTTAAAGCAACCCTGACAGGCATGATTAAAGCAACCCTGGCAGGCATGGTTAAAGCAACCCTGGCAGGCATGGTTAAAGCAACTCTGGCAGGCATGGTTAAAGCAACCCTGGCAGGCATGGTTAAAGCAACCCTGGCAGGCATGGTTAAAGCAACCCTGGCAGGCATGATTAAAGCAACCCTGGCAGGCATGGTTAAAGCAACCCTGGCAGGCATGGTTAAAGCAACTCTGGCAGGCATGGTTAAAGCAACCCTGGCAGGCATGGTTAAAGCAACTCTGGCAGTCATAGTATAAAAATCCTTGGCAGGCTTAGTTAAAACCCTGTCAGAAATACCAGATCTGGTATTTCTCAAGGGCTCTGTGCGGAATATTGACCAGCACAAAAATTAGAACATTTAACCCCTTATTTGTTTTCTTTCAAAATATATACCTACATTATATTTCATGTATAATATTTTTTGTAAAGCCTAAAAATCATACCCCGGCCGGGATTGAACCCGCGGTCAGAGAGTCTCAAAACTCCAGACCGTCGCGTTAGCCACTAGACCAGCTAGCCACAATAAGATTCGTCCAACTAGGTATATTTCTACACCATAGGAAGGTTAGAATAGGCACCACTGTGACCACAAATGCAAGTTTTTACAGACGAATCTCCAGCTAGCGTGACCGTGACGAACTCTAGCTCAAGTCCCCTCACTGCCGTCAACATGACTCACGAAATCGTAATGACACGATTGCTAAACGAGACGGTCTGGAGTTTTGAGACTCTCTGACCGCGGGTTCAATCCCGGCCGGGGTATGGTTTGTTTGCAATCGTGTCATTACGATTTCCTGAGTCAGCTTAAAAATGTCCCGGACTGAATCAAATTATACTAAGCCTACTTAAAAGGTTCATGACCAGTATCTATGTCTACTGCATTACTGGAGGCAGATACTGACTTTCTGTCTTTACTGTATAGCCCTTGTGGTTTAGCGCTTCTTTTTGATTATAATAATAATCTGTCTGTACTGAATGCAACTGACGAGTCTAGCAACACGACCAATGGAATTAATATACAAAAATTACAATGTATGGACTCACATTAATTTAATCTTATATTTATAAAATAAACAGGAAAAAAAATACATAATTTTCTTTTACGTAAAACTAAAGAAATGTTATTATGAGCAAATTAAATATGTGCAAATTTTCAAGAGAAGGTATATGTAAAGTTTAGCAGATCTATTACGCGCTATGATAACATCAACGCACATAAGCATATTTACGGAGCAATTTGCAATGTAAACAGACGTTCCTGAGAGCTGTGTTAGTAGCCAGGCATAGGTTTGGGCGCAAGCACATCTGGTAATTTGAATTTATATATATATATATATATATATATATATATATATATATATATATATATATATATATATATATATATGTTACTGTACCCGCGAAACGAGTGGTATTGACTCCTTGGCTAGTGCATTGTTGTTATATATATCTAGAGAGAGAGAGAGAGAGAGAGAGAGAGAGAGAGAGAGAGAGAGAATGGAGGAGGCGAATGTAATAAGATATTTGAGAGTGGACGTGTCAGCAGATGGGTCTATGAAAGATGAGGTGAATCACAGGATTGATGAGAGGAAAAAGGTATGAGGTGCACCGAGTCTGTGGAGACAAAACTTTATCCATGGAAGCAAAGAAGGAAATGTATGAGAGTATAGTTATACCAACACTCTTATGTGGGTGTGAAGCATGGGTGGTGGATGTTGCAACAAGGAGAAGGCTGGAGGCAGTAGAGATGTCATGTCTGAGGGCAATGTGTGGTATAAATATAAAGCACAGAGTCCATAGTTTGGAGAGCAGGAGGTGCGGGATTACCAAAACTATTATCTAGAGAGCTGAGAGGTTATTGAGGTGGTTTGGACATGTAAAGAGGATGGAACAAAACAGAATGACTTCGAGTGTATAAATCTGTAGTTGAGGGAAGGCAGGGTAGGGGTCGGCTTAAGAAAGGTTGGAGGGAAGGGGGAAAAAAGGTTTTGTGTGCCAGAGGGCTTGGACTTCCAGCAAATATGCGTGAGCGTGTTAGATAGGAGCGAATGGAGACGAATGGTGTTTTGGACTTGATTTGCTGTTAGAGTGTGAGCAAAGTAACATTTATGAAGGGATTCAGGGAAACCGGAAGACCAGACTTGAGTCCTGGAGATGGGAAGTACAGTGTCTACACTCTGAAGGAGGGGTGTTAATGTAGCAGTTTTATAACTGTAGTGTAAGAGCGCCTCGGGCTAGACAGTGATGGAGTGAAAGATTAAAACTTCTTTTTCTGGTCACCCTGCCATGGTGGGAAACGGCCGTTGTTTATATATATATATATATATATATATATATATATATATATATATATATATATATATATATATATATATACTAACTTACTGATGGCTGTAGATACAGATCAGAGGCTCTTAAGCTATTCGGTGTCTCGCTCCTTATCACATAGTTGGTCCTCATCTCTACGCCCTTTCACCTTCCATCGTATAAAATTTTAAATTCAAAAATTAAAAAAAATCGTTTGTCATAATAGGAAAACTGAGAAAATATTTTTCATTATTATATTTTAAACTTTTCAAGAGTCTGTTTAGGGAACAAATCCTAAATACACAAGACATTACTTTTTTCTCTGGGTTTGTGATTTTTTTTTTTTTTGCCCCTTGGCAATTATTATTATCATCACAGAGAGCGCTAACCCCGCGGGGATTATACAGAGCCTAGGAGGGGGATGGAAAGCATTCAGGCTTAATTAATTCCCAAGATCAAGAGCCCCTCACCAGCCTCAAGGAAACTCCCTTGAGTGTTTCCTTGAAAATTACTACCCCCTCCCCCCGCCTCCCCCAACAGTTACGAACCGCTGATAGTGCCTTATATGGTCAATATGGCTTAATCCTAGTGAGTACACGAGGGTCGGTACGGCTATGTAACCTCTTCATTACTAGTAAACTCAGTGTGTATACACTGAGATATACACATCTCTCAGTGTATATATCCTAACTTATCTAGAACTCCTGTACATCACTAATAGAAGACAATTATTTTACCAAATAGACAACAGCTTTGACAACAAAGTCTCTGTATTTGACTGAAGAAGCCTACTGTGTAGGCGAAACGCTTCAACAATAAAAATGCCCATCTGTTGCACATATATTTTACCCATCAACCTGTTGGTATTTGATACCATTATGAACATGTATAAAACAGAACACAAAATACTTTCGTTACATTTCGTTACTCTTCTCGACCTTTGAAGAGAGTTGCGTTGATGACGATGATGGTTTCTTGTTCCAAGAGATACCATCGCTTTCCTCAGGTCCAACATGATTATCTCCATTTTCCCAGGGTCTACATGACCCCTAGGGATTTAGCACTTACCGTGAATTAAATAATTAGGAAAATGATGGCTTTTCTTACTCCTCCTCCCAGCAAAGAGCTACCATTCCCTTTCCCAGGTCCAGCCTGATTACCTCCCTTTTCCCAGGGTCTATATAACCCCTAGGGATTTAGCACTTCCCATGAATTAAATAGTAACAAGGGAAATAATTCCTCCTCTTCCTCCTCCTGTGACACCTCCAGCCTCTATCCCTAATCTTCCTCAACTACTTCCCACCTCGATAAATTTCTTTATTTTTTTATCCCTGGTCATCTTTCTCACATAAGTTTGCGACTGGCAACCCCCAACACTATGTCATTAGATGTTTTCGTGGGGCAAGGCAGACCATGGGCAGCCCCCGACCTGCCCTCGTTTACATGCAAATATTTTTCTTTTTTTTCTTCATTCTTAGTCAGACACGTGAATTTTCTATAATGATTTTTAGTTACCCATTTGATTAGGATTTAAACTTTCGGATTAAATTGAATTTATTTTTTTTAGCTGGGTAAGTAGCTTGCAGCTACTTGACTAGGTGACTGAGTGGCTGCAGACTGACTGACTGAGTGGCTGCTGACTGACTGACTGATTGGCTGCTGACTGGCTATAGTTCGATTGCAAGAAGCATTGATAAAGTGCCACACCAGTCATCGTGATTTCGTCACGATGACTGAGGCGTCAGAGTGGGTGGGGTCCCTCAAGGATCAGTATTGGGACCTATGTAATATTGATATACACTACTGACACAGTTAGGTATTACACACGAGCGCAACACCTGGGAATATTTATTTGAAGGCTTTTCGCCAACCAGTGGATTCATCATTCAATACATATATTATTTGACGTTGAAGCTGTGGACAGTACTAGATTAAACAGTCAGTCCCCAAATATGGAGCCGCTCTTAAGATGGACCCCTGTAGTGGGGTCGAAATATGCATCCATACATGCATCTTCTGTTTTTGTCTCCACGAGGGTTATCACTGAGCACTGACAAGCGTTCATTACACTTTTGTTATCCATGTATAATTATCTACTGCACCTCATCTGACTATAATAAGAAGTACAGTTTCCTGCCTATACATTAGATTCAAGACTAAGGTCCTGAACATTGGTTCAAGGCTGGGGGACTGATTACCTCATCTCCCTCTGTCTCCAGTTTCAACGACTTCAGATTACTTCTAAACTGAATTGATAAAGCCATTTATTGGCTTCAGATGAAGATATTCAGAAGTTGCACATGTGTATTATTAATAACTAACAAAAAAGGCACAATACCGTGACTGGAACGATACACAAATAACCCGCACATAAAAGAGAGAAGCTTACGACGACGTTTCGGTCCAACTTGGACCATTAGTGTGACTTTGTCAATGGTCCCAGTCGGACCGAAACGTAGTCGTAAGCTTCTCTCTTTTATGTGCGGGTTATTTGTATATGTGTCTTATTCCTCGGTACCGGGAACACTGCTGAAAGTGAGGTGTTGGAAAGGGCTATTGATCAAAGGAACTGAAGTTAATAATAATAATAATGAAGGTGAGTGAAGATGGTGTCAGAGGCCTTTTAATTGAGGTACTTCATGACTCGATACTTGTACCAAAGTTATTTTTAGTTTATGTTAATGATTAACTGAAGCTGATAGAGTCTTAGGTATCTAAGTATTGCTGATATAATGCTGAACAAAAGGCATAAAAATGTGATAGAACTGATTAAGCTAATAAGATTGTTAAATGATCGGTCACTGGAATTTAACTCGGAAAAGAAACTATTAAAACAGGAGGACAAAAATGATAGGAGTACAGATAGTGAGTGCATAGGTGAAACTGCAGACCATAAAATCTTGACTAACTTTAAGAATAGATTAGGCAAATGTATGAGTGGAAAGGGTTGGATTTGAGAGGATCTTGCCTAGCTTGAGAAAGCAGGCATTCCGCAGTGCTCTTCCATTATGTTATCTTATAAAACCTACAATCAACATCCCGTTGTATATATCACCAGAGGTTCATAAGCCATTTAACCTCAGCTAGAATAATGCTAGAATAATATATCTCGGAATGACATTCAGGAACCCAAAGAATCTTAAAAGGTGCTTCACACAGTATGAAAGGTCCATTGTAGAGCTCAGCCTGATCAGGAAATTAGAAAAGGTTCGAAGGTTTGTAGCGAGACTAATCAAAAAGATCTGGGAGACATGATCACAATATATACAGTTAAATAATATTATTGATGGAATACAATAACAAAACCCGCACACAGGAGAATGAAACTGATGACGACATTTCGATCCTACTCTTGACTAATTAATGGCCCAAGTCAGACCGAAACATCGTCATAAGTTTTCTTCTCCTCTGTGTGGGTTATTTCTGTATTGGTCCAGTCATGGTGCTGCGCGTTTTTATTCTTTATACAGTATAGGTAAGTTGGAAGAATAAAAGACACATACATCACTCACGAAATCGTAATGGCACGATTGCAAACAAACCATACCATAGTGGTATGGTTTGTTTGCAATCGTGTCATTACGATTTCGTGAGTCATGTTGACGGCATTGAGGGGACTTGAGCTAGAGTTCGTCACGGCCACGCTAGCTGGAGATTCGTCTTTAAAAACTTGCATTTGTGGTCACAGTGGTGCCTATGCTAACCTTCCTATGGTGTAGAAATATACCTAGTTGGACGAATCTTATTGTGGCTAGCTGGTCCAGTGGCTAACGCGACGGTCTGGAGTTTTGAGACTCTCTGATCGCGGGTTCAATCCCGCCCGTGGTATGGTTTGACACATACATCACCTTGATGTGTTTACTTCCGAAACGTTTCGCCTACAAGGTTTCCTTAGTCGAATTCAGGTGAATGTAACACTAGAAGACCGTACAAATATAAATTTTGACGCTATCAAAGGGACTGACTAACACGAATCAAAGCTGACACACTGATTACATCAGCCACTAGTACTGTATTCGACTGAAGAAGACTTATGCAGGCGAAGCGTATCAACACTTGTACTTCCTAGTATGTGTTTGGGTGCAAGCGCAAATCTCTTTAAATTGACAGGGTAGAAATGGTTAGGCGTATATAATGAAAAAGGAGGAAATAAAGATGGAAATTAAAGCCAGATGAACCAGATGAACATAACGTGAAGAACAGATACGAATAGGGCATGAGGCTTCAGGAGCTGAAGGCCAGAGGCTTCCGCTAGCTGGAGGGCCTCTAGAGATTAAGTGACAAGTGTTCATAGTTATTGCTTTAAGTTTATAATTATATTATTACATCACGTATATGATGAACTGTTGACAGTTGTGATTCCAGGGAGCTACAAAATCTTAATGCGGCTCTGGGTACGATAAGAGCACTGAGGCCAGAAGAGAGGTAGTGTTAATCAAGGAAGATCAGGAGAAGCAGGTGCAAAGATCGCTCTCTGGGATCCCCGTAAAAAAATAGTAACCTGGACTAGGTGAGTTTACACGCTCGCACGCGCGCACACACACACACGCGCACACACACACACACACACACACACACACACACACACACACACA
Source organism: Cherax quadricarinatus (assembly GCF_038502225.1). Lineage (NCBI taxonomy): Eukaryota > Metazoa > Arthropoda > Malacostraca > Decapoda > Parastacidae > Cherax > Cherax quadricarinatus. The sequence continues at coordinate 14,865,184 of NC_091367.1, forward strand.
CACACACACACACACACACACACACACACACACGTATACACACACCAGGAGCACAGGCAAAATTTATGCGCTCACCACTGTACAAACAGAGAGACAGGATATTAAGGTCGATTGAGGTGTATATTCAGGCTTATTATACTTGAATAGTGTGGTAGTGTTTATGTTGGAGAGAGAGAGAGAGAGAGAGAGAGAGAGAGAGAGAGAGAGAGAGAGAGAGAGAGAGAGAGAGAGAGAGAAAGATGTGGTACTGAGAGGAAGAAAAAATGAGAGAGTGAAAGTAAATAAAAAGGAATGTTCATTAACTGGGAAGATGATGAGGAAAAAGGGACCTGAATTAAGAGAAAAGTCTAAAATTAACAAGAGTAGACATAATTACAACATGCAAGATACTCAAGAGGACATAACCGGGGGGGGGGGGGGTAGAAGCATAGCGCTTGAATAAAAGTGGCAGCCACAAAAGGGTAAAAATATCATCTACATTAAATTATACAAGGATTTAGTCCCAACAAATAGATAAATTGAACGGATATATCTATCAAACAAAGTGACAAATAATTTATCTGGCTCTTGCCAATTGTTCACTAGTGATAACTACCCCTATTATGAACTTAGTGACAAGTGGTATATGTTTCTCTTCATATTCTCTAAGAACTTACTTTAGTCCCTATTTTAGGGATTAAAGTATTCTTACCTGGTGGTGAACAGGTGACATGCAACCTTAATTTTCCTCTGTGTAGTTCATAGGTTTTAAACCTAATTAAGCAGCAAACTATTTGTGTACCATGCGGGACTTGCGACAAAATCTACCTGGGATAAACTACAAAGGATCTAGACGCAAGCATTAACGAACACACGTATTGTACACTCCATCTCTATACCATCACTACATCTTACAAACCTTGTGTACTATATTATACAATAAAATATACAACTGTTAATGTATTAAGGATGGGGTGGTAAGGAAAGTGGAATGATTAAAAGGTTTCAGGGAGAAATCCAGAATTTTTTTCTAGAGACCTTTATATCTATTTTGTACTCACTATTTAGATAAATCTAAAAGTGCACGTGATTAATAGGCATACAACTGTTATCTAATGAATTAGAATGAGGCCAGACTAAAAAAAAAAAAAATACAGAGGATGCTTTTCACGATATTTCAACCCGACCTGGACTAGGACCAGTACCTGGAATAAGCTAATTATAGCAACGTTAGCTTGCTATAAAAAAGTATAACATGTTAATTCGCAAAAAATATATCAACACATGAAGAAAAAATAAAAAAAAAATATTTATGAATAAATTCGGCCTTTTTTTTTTTTTTTTTTAACTGCCGGACTTTAATGTCATCGGTTAGAAATCACAAACTCATACGGACAAAATTCGGTAGGCCACCAGAGAAAATTAGGTGAACTTGGCTGAGGTTCTGGTGTTGAGAAGTGAGAGAGTCTGTACAACCAAACACCCCGAGGCTGTGGCTTGGTCACTGCACAGTGACAAAGCCACAGCCCGAGGCTCTGGCTTTGTCGTAGTGCAGCCAGTGTGAGCGACAGCCCAGGGCGACAAAGACACTTGGCCCACCTCTGGTGCCAACCCTTGGTAGGCAACTGTGATACAACCTTTTCAAGACTTGCTCTCTCTATCCTCTTTATTCTTATTTTAGTTATCGTACTTACCATTATTATATTATTGCCACTATTATTTTCATTATTACTATTATTACTTCTATTATCACTATCACCCCTATTACCATTATTACCATTATTATCATTTCCATTATTATTAATCCCCGAAGCGAGACCTTTAAGTGGATTCCGGAATTTTCCTTTTTTTTCCTTCCATCAATTTTTATTTTACTCAAAACTCGAAGCCTCATCCGATCGGCTTGAAATTTTCAATGCATATGTACGGTAACTAGGACTAAATTCTTGGAACAGTTGGCATGTGCAGATGCTCTATGACCAAAGTTGTTGAATCTTTTCCCAGTATACTAGAATGGCTCCAGTAACCCCCAACACCTTCACTGGTGTTGCCTCAAATATTCAGACAGTCTCTTCTAATTTGGGGACGACGGAATGTAAACACAGAATTGTAAATTTTACGTGCGATTTTGAGTGAAATTTCCATTCCCCTTAAAACACGTTTAAAAAAATAGATTACCTCTTCTGAATGGTTTCAGAATTTAATGGGGGATGCAAAATATTTCCAGGATAGAACCCATTAAGTTTTGTTTGCGTGCAGGCAAACTGGTCAATATAATAAAATAGTTAATTCTGGGATCGTTAAAACTAGTGCTAAAACTGGAGACTAACTCATCCGATCGAGTTCAAATCTTCTGTACTGGAGTGGTATCATGAACGCAAGGTTCACGCTGATGCTGCGTGACGCAAGTTGCTTTCCAAGAGTTTTACTGAACAAAGTTATTCATATTCAGTAACTGAAGTTTATCACCTGCTTCAAAAAATAACTGAAGATGAATTAAGAACACTGATGCCCCATAAGTTTAGCCTGAGGTGAAGATTTTAAATTTAAAAAAAAACTGTTAAAAAAAACTTGGAATCATTGAATTATAACAATTACTAGAGAATGCCTTTTATGAACGTCTTCAAACTTTCTCTGTCGGTGGATTTTATTAAAAGACAGCAGGTTCACTTTGAGCTATGTGCATCTCAATTAGCAAATCTTATAAAAAAAATTGTAATCTATTAATCAAAGAATGAGACTTCTGGTCGGCTTCAAACCCTAAATAATGTGTCTAAGATTGAAGTATCTGCTGTGTGAGTGCGAATTTATCATTTTTTAAGCTATTAAATTAGATTTTCGAAAAAAAATGTAAATTAAAAAAATTTTCTTACATGTTTTTAGAGAATTTGAAATAGATTATGAGATTTAAAAGGAAAAAATCGCGTTTTTAGAATTTTTTTTAAATTTATAAATGACAGACTTACCTGCTTTCGCAACATTCAAAGGAACATTTTTCTTCAGTATCTACAAAATTTTCGTTAATAATTCGAGAATGATTAATTCGATCAGCTTCAAATTTTCAATACTACTGTACCTAGGGCAAGATTTATCAGAGTATTTGCATATATATATATATATATATATATATATATATATATATATATATATATATATATATATATATATATGTATATATATATATATATATATATATATATATATATATATATATATATATATATATATATATATATATATATATATATATATATATATATATTCTTGCCGAATAGGTAAAATTAGTCAATTAGCAAGAACTCAATTAAAATTAAGCCCTTTGTAAAATTTTCTCTTATAGGTTTATAGATATATTTGTGTCATTTAACTTAATATAAAAATGTCCTAGACTGTACTCCGTCTCCGGTCTTCTTTGCCTTTCCCCAATCTTCATGATTTTGCACTTGGTGGGGTTGGACACCAGGAGCCATGTTCTAGACAAGGCCTGCAGCCTGTCCAGATCCCTATGTAGTTCTGCCTGGTCCTTGTCTGATTGTATTTTTCTCATCAACTTTACATCATCTGCAAACAGGGACACTTCGGAGTCTACTTCCGTTGCGTCGTTCACATACCAGAAACAGCAATGGTCCTAGGACTGACTCCTGTTGAACCCCGCCCGTCACAGGCGCCCACTCTGATACTTCGTGTGTGCGCGCGCGCCCTGTCTGTCTGTTTACATAATTTAAATATCGCACTAATAAGTCTAAACTTTTTTAAAAGGCTGCAGATAATGATAAAACTTTCTTTCTCTTTTAAAACTTACTCAAATATCACCATTACTCTCATTATTACCATTATTACCGACATCCTTAACATCATCATTATAATGAGTAAAAAAAAAAAAAGAGGAGGTAGTGTAAACTTGATGTTAAATCTCAGCTCTGCAAGTTGCAAACATTGACCTGCACACTCATTAGGGTTGCCAAACTTTCCTTTTGTTGCATTTTTATGTATTTTTCTCCTCCCAGTCATTTGTATTTCTTTATCCTTACCTCTCTCTCTCTCTCTCTCTCTCTCTCTCTCTCTCTCTCTCACTATTTTGCATTTATTCCTATTGCTCCTTCATCCTTCCTCTCCTTGCAGTCTCCCTATTGCTTTCCTTAAATTTTCTTGTTCCCTTATTAATTATTATTACATTCTTTACGGAAGCGCTAAATCCTTAGGGATCAGCGGAATCCTTAGAAATAGTGAAAACACCCAGGTTCGATACAAGGAAACGGAGGTCAGGCTAAATTCCTTGTATGAAGAGCTATTTACTGTCGTCAATTATTATTATAATCAAGGGGGAAGCGCTAAACCCGGAGGATTATACAGCGCCTGGGAAGGGGGGATGTGGAAGGCATTCAGGCTTAATTCGGGGAACTGGAGCACAGATCCAATTCCCTAAATCAAGAGCCCCTCACCAACATCAAGGAACCTTCCTTGAGGGGTACTGTCGTTAAGTAACTTCCCTCTAGAGAATGGAGCTTAAAATTCATTAGGGATACTTAAAAGATGATTGCTGGTGTCAATTCACCAGCGGCCTGGTGGAAGGCTAGGCCTCTTGGTGGATTAAGGCCCGTCAACCAAGCTATTACTGCTGTCCGCATGCAGTTCATCATACAGTAGTGTCCAAATTAATTGGTACATGAGTAAATTTATTGATTATCTCGTAATGTAACTAGTCTCCGGCTTAATGTAGTTTGGGTTCTTGTTCTTTTCTGAAGAGTTTTCTACTGACTTTTGGCAACCAATCAGCTGTGGGGTTCCCCTGAGACTCTCGTCAGTGCTACAACTGTTGTTCTGTAAGGCAATTCTTGCAAGCGTGCTTCCTAAGTGAATGTGGCGTCGCCGAATTCTCCCTTTCAGTTCATGATTACTTCTGAAATTCATGATGGATATGACCCCTAGGAAGCATGCAAGTATTGTAGCTCTCAGAAATCATGCTGAGTATCATACACATCGCTGAAAATTTCAGCCTAGCAGAATCAGCTGTTCGACGAATTCTGAAGAGAGCTGACGATACTGGTAATTGTGGAGAGCTGCAATGAGGAAGAAGTGAAAGAAAATGCAAAAAAAAAAAAAAAAAACTCACGATGACAAGGAAATCATAGGAAATAGTGTGAAGGATCCCAAGAAAACCAGAGATCTACAGAGAGATTTGGCTTCACCTGGCGTAAACGCTGATTCTTCATCTGTTCGACGAAGACTCCTTGAAGTTGGCAGAACTGCCAGAAAGCTGAAAAAAAAGCAATTATTGACTGCTGCTATGAAGAAGAAACGACTTCGGTGGGCGCTCGACTCTAAGGGATGGACGACAGATGAATGGAGAGAAGGTATATTTTCAGATGAGGAGCATTCTGAAGAACATGGGTACAGATCAGTGGTAGTTAAATAAAGCAAAGGCGAATCTCTTCGGAATGGACACATTCAACGAGCGCCAAAACACCCATCTAAGACGTTTTGGGGTAGTTTCACTGCTAAAATCCCTGGACTGCTTGCAATTGTTGAGGGAACCATGAACAGTGACATTGTGGATAGAGACTTCCTGATGGAGAAGGCATTTTCCAACAGGATCTTGGTCCATGCAGCACTTCCAGAAAAATGCTGACATTCTTCGAAGAGAGTGGGCTAAGTGCTCTAAACTGGCCTGGGAACTTTCCTGACCTCAACCCAACTGAGAATCTATGGGCAATAACCGCAAAACAAGACTCTTCAACTATGAAGACGCTAACTGTTGTTATTAGGACCTGGTACAAGGACGAAGAACTTGCCAAAATGTGTTCAGCATTGATTGATTCTATGCCAAAGCGTCTATGAATGCTTATGAAAGCAAAGAGTAGTCATATCTCTTATTAAATCATTTACTTGTCATATCGTTGCCGTGTATTTTTCATATAAACATTAATTTTCCATATATCTTATTTCATCACTGACCTAATTAAAATGCACACTACTGTACGAACCACAGCTGATCAGGAACTAACTTCAGGAACTTAACCAGTTACGTCTTGAACATAGCAAGGGGTCTATTAGTAATCCCTAGTGTGTATGAAGGGAGACTGTTGGATAGTTTTGGTTAACTTACTCTGTGTTTTCTCTCAGTGTGTTCACAACATCTCTGCCTTTCACTGGGAGTATTTTGCACTGACTGCTGAGCCGCTTTCGTAGGGATTAATTCATTTGTGTAGATTTGGACCAATCCCACTAGGATTTTCAAAGTGAAAATTATGATGTAACTTGCTCGTTTTCGTTTCAAAGAGTACGCTCCCAGTAATTTAAATGTTTAATAAGTGCAATGAAGGTTCTCTGTACGTTCTATAGATCTGCACTTTCGCTAGTTTTAAAGATGGGTGTTGGTGTACAGCAGTACACTAGAGAGAACAACTGGCTTAAAGAAGAGGATCATTTACTAGGCATCCTTTTTGAAGACTCTTGTTATCTATCCTATCATTTTCCTCTCGGTTGTGAAAGTGACACTGTTGTGATCCTTGAAAGTGAGGTTATCTGACATTATCACTACTAACTGCTTCACCTTAGTGTTTTGCTCTAATGAGTGTCTAGAATTTATTTCATACTCTGTTCTAGCTTTTATTTCATCAGTTTATCCACAAAGAATTAACCGAAATTTCTCATTAAATATATTTTCTGAGCCCCACTGGAAGAACTGGTTTACATCCACTAGGATATAAACCACTTTCATGCATATTCTCAGATCAGTAAAAGATAATGCTGTGTTATAATTTGTCTTTTCCGGATATGACGGTAAGAAAAGGGAAGGAGTGAGTACTGTGCTTTGGGGAGCAGAGCTTTTATCTGAAGCAGCCCGTGTGTGGAAAATACTGTATATATTTTCCGGAAATACAGTATTTATATGTAAATAGATGGCCATACTGTATTTAATAATATTTATGTCATAGAAGACGGAAAGCCTGCGTCTGCGCAGACGGGACTCGCCATCTTGGTTTTGAATTGGATACAACGTTAATATAAGGGGAAGAATTTTTCGTGCTCTAGAGGTTAAAATTGGATTGACACCTCTCAAATAGGAAGCGAAATTGTTGGATGTGCATTCCTGCATAATTTGAGTATCAGGCGACTGGACAACACAGCTCCAGGAACCTCAGATAAGTCTGTTTATGTTTAATTCTGGCCAGTAATTTCATAAATTTAGACAGTGAGGTTTTCTGGGTATAATACACATTAATCTCCAGTCAAATTGGTGAGTGATATTAAGATATATTTTCCTTCTGTTATGTAATTGTGTATTTATAAATAATAATTTTTTAATTTAATATACAGTCCACAAATTTATATATTTACCAAAATTCCTGATGTATAATTCATTTAATTAATAGGTCCAGAGCAACTTGTGGATATGACAGTGGTAGGTATCGAAGGGGGACATTTTTGCGATCTAGGTGTCCCAAATTCCTACTTGTCTAACTGATAAATAATAATTATCTATGCTCATTTATTATGTACATAATCATACATACAGATAAATGAAATTTACCACACCCTGATTTTTCTTTGAATTCTATTAGAAAGTTGAAAATCCATCTGCCTATTTTTACAATTATTTCCCTTACACGCATTTTATGTGCTGTTACATGATGACTGCACGTTGTTTTTGCAAAGTTCGTGTATTGTAAATCCATATTTTAATTGTCTTCCAGTGCATCCAAAACCATGTCATAGTGGCCCAGTAGTTGCGAGAGGCAGGAGCGACATATTCAAATGAATCTAAATCGCAACATCCCCACCCATTAATTTAGAGTTCATGCTTTGCACGTCTTTCCTCCGGTACTCGGTTCGCCTACGGTTTCGTCTGAATCCCTTCATGTTACCTCGTTCACAGTCCAACAGCACGTCAAATCATGAAAGTAATTTGCTTCCACTCGTATCTATCACGCTCATGCTAGCTTGCTGCATGTCCATGCCACTAGCACTCAAACCCCTCTTTATCCCCTCCCTCCAACCTTTCCGAGGATGACCCTTTCCCCTCCATCCCTTCACCACAGAGTTATATGCCCTCCTAGTCATGTTATTTCCCCTTTTTTTCTGAGTGTCCAAACCACTTCCATAACCCTTCCTCAGCCCTCTAAATAATACTCTGGTGACTCCACACCTCCTAATCTCAAATTCCGAATTCTCTGCATAATATTCGTACCATACACTGTCTTCAAACACTTTATTGCATCCAACTTCCTCCTCGCTGCAACATTTAAAACCCATGTTTCACACCCATACACTACTATCTCTGGCTCATTATTTTTTCCTCCTTGCATAGTTTTTTCTTTCAAAAATACCTCAGTGCACCATCCTACCCCATCAAAAAGAGCATCGCTGGGTCGTCAAAATATCAACACAGTTCTTGAGGACAAAATAAATTACCTGAAGAGGCTGGATGAAAGGATAAATTATTTGAACGACCACGATGCCCTGTATCTTCTCACAAGGTGTCTAACACTGTAAAACTGATGTATTTCTCTAAGTATACTCTCTGACAGCCAAACACTGAGTGATTATGGCGCACTCCTCTGATCAACATTACAGAAGGCATTAAATCTGTTATTGGATATCATCAGTGGGATGAAGTAACACTTCACGTGTGACTGAGAGGAAATAGGAATTCGCAAGGCATAAAGGTAGCATTACCTAAATTTCTAGTCCCCAGTACAGCATCTAGTGACATACTCAAGATAATACTCCCAGACCACTTCAGAGGTGCTGTAGGAACTCACCACCCAAGGATCATCGAAGCAGCTGCGCAGTGGGATATACTTCAAGAGTCTTCAAGCAGACAAGCTCCTCCCAGGGATCAGTCTCCCTGGGACTACCTTCATCGTGGAGAAAATCGCCCTGACATTGCCCGACAATGCCTTAGGAAAGGACAAAGCTCGCCTCCTAGCGGTTAGAGGCACTAATCTCTAGAGATTTGTTTTTAGCTATTCTTAATTACTCCGTGGGCATACGGACGACCCTCAGGCAATTCGCATTGATGTAGATCTTCGCCAAACTGCCACACACTCACCGAACACAGGTGCATCTGCTGTTGGTCGTGAGCTTATCAATTTGGACTGCATGGTCTCGTGTGTCATATATCAGAAACACATTCGAAACACAAAGTAATCAATGATTTCTTCAAGCAAAGTCTCGCCACAGATCACAGCCCATCAGAATGGAAACATCATGTACAGAGAAGCCCAATGGAAGCCAGAATCGATCGGATGGAGCCACCATGCAACCCTGGAAAGACTAAGCAGACTGTCAGTACATCCACAACAGTCGAAGCTGAAGGGAAAGGGGCGACCAGTTTCAGGGAGACCCAGAAGATCAACAGTTGTAACTTGGTTTCAACAGGAGTGGTGACCCTTGGAGCATGGGGCAAGTGCGCACTTAACTTTCTCAAAAGAGTTAGGTGACAAAATCATCAAAGAAGCCAAGGATCTCTGAACGACCAGCATACTTTTCCAGGAGATACAGCATCCTGAGCACGCGGCTCACTGCTGGGAACCTGGAAGAAGTGTTTGACGTATAGGTTTTGCGGTGCAGTATATATTTCATTCCCAGTGAATATATATATATATATATAATATATATATATATATACAGCAACCACCCAGGGAGATACTGCTGTCCTGCCAAATGAGTGTGAGACAAAAACCTGTATTTGTTTTACAAGATGGTAGAAGTTCTGGTGTCTTTGTTGTGTCATAAACCGCAAGATAACCGGTACATTATGTTGCTACTATTACTTACATTTAGGTCGCACTACATACGAATGTACAACTTTGTGTGTACACTCTGATCTGAGTTTTCTTTGATTTTTTGTTAATAGTTCTTATTATTTTTCCATTCATATCCATGAGGAAGTGAATAAGAATCTTTCCTCCGTTAGCCTTGCGTGTTGTAAAAATCAACTAAAATGCCGGGAGCAATGGACTAGTAATCCCTTTTCCCGTACAGTTTACTAAAATAATAAGAAAACCTTTAAGTTAGGATGTTTGAATGTGTGTGTGGATGTTGTGCGAAAGAAAAAAAAGAGATGATTGTTGATGTTATGAATGTGAAGAAGCTGGATGTTCTGGCTCTAAGTGAAACAAAGCTGAAGGGGAAGAGACTCAGTGGGGAAAAAATAAATGGGATTAAGTCAGGGATTTCTAAGAGAGTTAGAGCTAGGGAAGGAGTAGCAAAAATGTTGAAGGATAAATTATGGCAGGAAAAGAGGGAATATCAATATATAAATTCAAGGATTATGTGGGGTAAAATAAGGGTTGGATGTGAAAAGTGGGTTACAGTAAGTGTTTATGTACCAGGAGAAGAGAGAAGTGTAGAGAAGTTAGATTTTGGGAGAAGTTGAGCGAGTGCTAGGAGAGTTCTGAACCAATTGAGAGAGTACTTGTGGTGCAAGTCCTAAATTCTGAAGTGCGGTAGCCCGCGGCCTGGTAGGCAACGCTCTCGCCTCACACACACAGTGTCCGTGGTTCGATCCCCTCCAAGGGTGGAAACACGGGGTGTGTTTCCACACACCTACTGTCCCCGTCCACCTGAGACACAAGACAATGGAAATAAAACAGACAGTCCCTCGATGACGCACTGCCTTTCTTGGGTTATCCTAGGTGGCTAACCCTCCGAGGTTAAAATTACGAACAAAACCTTATCTTAAAGTGAGTAAAACTGTTGTGGAGGGAGTAGTAAAGTCAGGGGCGCCAGGAGTAAATGAAAATGAAGGGGAGTGGGGGGCTTTAAATGAACTGTGTATTAAAACAGTTTAGGTAATATATATGAAAAAGAGGATAAATAAGTATACAAGAAATGTTATAGCACGTAAGGAAAGTAGTTTATGGAATAATGTATTGGTAGATAAAAAGTTGATGGGTAGACTTCAGAATGTGCATGTTGATGGAGGATTGAGAGATAGATCATTATTGTAGCTAAAGTTAGTGATAAGGTAGATGAGGCAAAAGGAAAATGCCAACAGGAAGAGAGAGATAAAGGTTTATAAACTAAGGAGGAAGTTAGGGTGAGATATAAGCAACTATTAGGAGAAAGATGAGAGTATAGGTACTATGGGGGGTTGGGGGAGGGGTGGTATAGCTTTAAAAATACGTTGTTAGAATGCTATAGGAGGGTGGGTGCAGGAGGAAAGAGGAGTGATTGGTGTAATGACGAGGTAAAGGGTGTGATAAGACAGAAAATGTTTGCTAATGAGAGGTTGTTACAAAGCAGAAGTGATTTAAGAAGGGTGGAGTATATGGAGAGCAAAAGAAAGGTGAAGAGAGTGGTGAGGGAATGCAAAAGGAGAGCAAATGATAGAATGGGTGACTTGCTGTCAACAAATTTTGCTGTGAATGAGAAAAACTTTTGGGGTGAGATAAACAGGTAAAGAAAACCTGGTGAACAAATGAATTTGACAGTTGAAAACATAATTGGGGAGTCAGATGTTAGATAGAGGTATTAGGGAGATGGCGGGAATATTCTGAGGCACTGTTAAATGTTGAGGAGAGGGAGCCAGTAATTTCATGCATTGGCCAGGGAGGTATAACATTTTTTAGGAGTAATGAGGAGCCGGATTTGAGTGTGGGAGAGATGCATGAGGAATTGGGTCGAATGAAGGAGGATAATGCAACTGAAACTAATGGGACATGAGAGAAATGTCAAAAGCAGGTGGGGATATAGTTCTGGAGTGGTTGGTACTTTTGTTCAATAAATGTATGAAAGAGGAGAAGGTACCTAGGGACTGGCAGAGATCATGTATAGTTCCTATATATAAAAGGAAGGGGAACAAAAGAGTAAAAATTATCGGCGAATATGTTTACTGAGTATAGCAGATAAAGTGCATGATGGGGTTATTACTGAAATAATTAGCGGCAAGACGGAGAGCAGGACTGCATATGAACAAGGAGGCTATAGAAGGGTAGGAGATGTGTAGACCATGTGTTTACATTGCAGCATGTAAGTGAAAAATATTTTGATAAAGGTTGGGAGGTTTTCGCTGCTTTTATGGATTTAGAAACTGCATATGACAGGGTGGACAAGGGAGCAATGTGGCAGATGTTGCAAGTGTATGGAATAGGTAGTAAGTTACTAAATGCTGTAAAGAGTTTTTATGAGGATAGTGAGGCTCAAGTTAGGGTGTGTTGGAGAGAGGGAGACTACTTCCCAGTAAAATTAGGCTTTAGACAGGGATGTGTAGCGTCACCATGGTTGTTTAACATATTTATAGATGGGGTTGTAAAAGCAGTTGGGGAGAGGGGTGGGATTAAATTATGAGGAATTAAATACAAAGTGGGGGTTGACACACTGACTTTTTGCTGATGATACTGTGCTTTTAGAAGATTCTAAAGTTGCAAAGGTTAGTAAACGAATTTGGGAGGATATGTTAAGGAAGAAAGTTGAAAGTGATCGTAGATATGAATAAGTTAATGAGGGCATCAAAACAGTTAGGTAAAGAAAAAATTGATATCAGATTGGAGGGAGAGTGTATGGAAGAAGTGAAAGTGTTCACATATTTAGGAGTACTCTTGTCGGCGGATGGGTGTATGAAGGACGAGGTAAACCTTGGAATTGATGAAGGCAAAAGAAAAAGATGGGTAGTGCACCGAGGTATCTGTGGAGACAAAGAATGTTATCCATGGATGCAAAGAAGGGAATGTATAAGAGTACAGTGGTACCAACACTCTTTTATCGGTGTGAATCATGGGGTGTGAATGTTGCAGCGAGGAAGCTGGAGGCAGTGGAGATGTGTCTAAGGGGATGTGTGGCGTAAATATTATGCAGAGAATTCGTAGTGTAGAAATTAGGTGGTGGTGTGGACTTACTAAAAGTGTTATTTAAAAGTCTGAGGAGGGGTTGTTGAAGTGGTTTGGTCATTTAGAGATGGAGCAAAATGGGGTGACTTGTAGTGTGTATAAATCTGTAGTAGATGGAAGGAGGGGTTGGGGTCATCCTTGGGAAGGATGGAGGGATGGGGTAAAAGAGGTTGTGTGTGTAAGGGGCTTGGACATACAGCAGGCATAAGTATGTTAGGAGGGGAGACGAATGGTTTTTGGGACTTGACGAGCTGTTGGATATTTTGTGAAGGAATTCAGGGAAACCGGTTAGCCAGACTTGAGTCCTGGAGGTGAAAAGTCCAATTCCTGCACTTTAAAGAAGGAGTTTATGATATAAACTGTCGTATCTGAACACTCTGCAAAGAGAGTGATAGTGTGAATGATGGTTAAAGTGTAAATTTTGGGCCCCCTCCCTCAATATGAGACGGCGAACATGTTAAAAAATTATTTATATATCACCTATCTCATCTATGCACCCATTTAGCTCATCTTATTAGCACAGTAAACTTTGCAAAAAAAAAAAAAAGTTAAACTACTATTCCATCCCTAAATATTGTCAAGAATAAGGTAGCAGCACACTGATGTATCCAATTAAATCAATAAACATGCTTAATTTCCCCATTAAGAATAAAATCAAACAAAATTCCTTCTCTTAATATTAGAATTGCCCTTTCCCATACAATAGGCCGCCCGGCCTATGCCAGGAAGCCTACTGCGGAGTTCCTCTATTCTTATGTTCTTGAGGAGCAAAAAGAAGTCTTTATAATGTATGCAAATGAGGAAGTGGAGATTCCCGGCCCGGCCAAGAGGGGGCAACAAACTTCCAGCAACTGTTTTAGTATCCCCTGCTTTTTTAGCGTGTTTTTTGGGGTGTGTGTGTGTTTTATAGTTGATTACGTATTCCGCTTCTTGTTTAAGTTGAAGGTGTTTTTTTCCCTCAGATGTTTTTGTTTAGTTTTTTTAGAGTTTGTGTTTAGTTTCGGCAGTTGTTCGTGATGTTTTGAAGCGTTTGAGAGAGAGAGAGAATCTGCCATTTTACCAGAGCTATCAGCACCGGAGGGATGTGGGCGGCCTTACTGTCGTGTATAAGGCCAACAACGCCAAAGTACCACACTTAGCTCCACTCTGAGGACAGTGAGAAGTGATCTTCTACACCACAAGACGGGCAACAAACAGCAACTTCACTCTGGCTCTGAGATCATTTATCCCCAGGATGACTCGAGTCTGGAACATGTTCGTACAACATAATATAAAAATAAAGTCAGTTATCAAATGAAATTGCTGGCTCACAGATGGCTCCAACTTTATCCTGTTCCCTTCTAATATGTCTCATAATAATATAAGACTTTTAAATTAAAAAAATAAAAACTAAAATTATTTCTCTTGATATTACAATGTGGGGTTTACATATCGTAAAATATTATTACATATTACTAGTATGCCTAGGTATGCCTAGGCATTTCGGGCAGACTAATTTCTACTCTATATTTCTACTCTATATTGACACAGATTATGGATCATACTGATATTAAAGTTGGGTAACTAGTGATTAGCTGATATAGGTAACAGCTCTCAGCTTGTGAAAACGTTAGGAATCCTTAACCTAACCTTGTAAAACAATATGTAAAAAGAGAGAAAGAGAGTTGGTAGATTGAAAAGAGGGAAAAAAAACAAAACAGGAGAGGATTATAAAATATTTTTTTAAGTTATCAAAACTGGAAGCATCAGCAGTTTGAGGAATGGAGGGTGTGAGGCAGAGAGGGAAGGAGGGAGGTGTACACTGGTGCAGAGATAATGGAGGGAAGGGAAGGTGGGAAGATGAGAGAGAATTGGATCGGGATTGAGAATGACTGGAAGGGACTTAGCTCTCAATGATAATTGAATATCTCTGGGTGACAACAGAATATCCTAGACATTAAGCTTCACTCTGCAACGAAACTAACGAACCCCAGCTAAGTTTCTTGGCTAGGTAGCCAAGAAAGTTGGAGTATCAGGGCGCATCTGTTCTCTTGCTCGACACCAATGGCATGAACACTTGTATTCTCACCTTAAATAACAAAATAAGGCGCAATACCGTGACTTGAACGTTACACAAATAACCCGCAGATAGAAGAAAGGAGCTTACGACGACGTTTCGGTCCGACTTGGACCATTTACAAAGTCACACTGACTTTGTAAATGGTCCAACTCGGGCCGAAACGTCGTCGTAAGCTCCTCTCTTCTGTGCGGGTTATTTGTGTAATTCTCACCTTGAGTATGCACCACTCTCTAGGATAGCCTATGGACAATGCTATATTTCTAAACCTAGGCAAGGTGTAGCATGGAGCTAGGATATTTCCTCTAAAATTTAGACTGACCTTTCGAGGAAGGGACTTTAATACCGGTAAAGGTCTTCCTGTCAAAAAATTAACTACTTTTCTCTTCTTTGGATCAAGCTTGATTGCCTAACATTTCATTGGTGACTAATGGCTGCTATGGGTTTAGTGCTTCATAAAAATTATAATAACAATCTAGACCAGATGTAGAGTGGCCTGGTGGCTAAAGCTCCCGCTTCACACACGGAGGGCCCGGGTTCGATTCCCGGCGGGTGGAAACATTTCGACACGTTTCCTTACACCTGTTGTCCTGTTTACCTAGCAGCAAATAGGTACCTGGGTGTTAGTCGACTGGTGTGGGTCGCATCCTGGGGGACAAGATTAAGGACCCCAATGGAAATAAGTTAGGCAGTCCTCGATGACGCACTGACTTTCTTGGGTTATCCTGGGTGGCTAACCCTCCGGGGTTAAAAATCCGAACGAAATCTTATCTTATCTTATGTCTGGTTGGTTCTGTCACTTCAACAGAGCTTTCGACACCAGAGCGATATAGATATCTGTTACCTTCCTACCGTTTTCAAGGTAGCCATTTTGACCACAAATCGTGGATAGCCAGAAATTAACTATTATACTATCAGACGGGCAGCTGTCTGCAGCTTCACTGTATACCCTTCTCATACACATTATTTCATTTCAAAATTGAGCCATAGTTGGAAGATGCTGCAAAGAATAGGGATTCTTAGTAACGTAAACATCAGTGTATCAACTACATAATAAGCCTATTAAAGATAACAGGTATTAGTTTGTAAAATAATTACAAAAGCTCATTCCGAATTCTGGCTCTGCGTCTCAGTTGTTTATGAACACTGTCTCTCTCACTAGATTGTTTCAGTTCCTATTCAAATGTCCGTGAGAGCATAGAGACACACGGGGACCAGCAATATGGAGGACTAAGATACTGAAGGTGGTAACTGAGAACTATATGCACCATGTTAGGGACACAACCAGAGAGAGAGAGAGAGAGAGAGAGAGAGAGAGAGAGAGAGAGAGAGAGAGAGAGAGAGAGAGAGAGAGAGAGAGAGAGAGAGAGAGAGAGAGAGAAAGGAGACTATAAACTAGCAGGTTTGGACTCTGTCCTATCTCCGAAAAAATTTCTTGACGTCTGTGAGACTCATTTACACCTCTTGTCTCTGCTATTGCTCCTTCGTCGCTATACAAATAATTTCATTCTTTCATTTTCAAACTAGTTCACCACAGCACAGCTTCACATTCCGAGCTGGGGGTCATCCAGGCTGTCGGCCTATTGGAATAACAGTTTCTTTCTAAATCTTAGGCTCTCCTGAAAACAGTGACACAAGGTGCACAACAAGAGTTTATTGAAGCAGTGTTCGACTCTGTGTAGCGCTTTATTGATCAACAGAGCTATACGTTGTTCCAAAAAAGCTTTTTTCAATAACGAGTGTCTTAGATCTCGCAACAGTCGGCAGTACGTTTTTTCATCCAGTTACCAACGGAAGCTTTCTGAGTATTTTCTCACCCAATCATGTGGACTTTAACATCCGAATAAGGAATTACCAGTCAATAACTGTTTCCACTCTTTGGATTGGTTCCCTCACTTCCTGGTGACGGAAGGAAGGGCAAGACAGACAGGAGAGAGAGAAGGGGGTGAATGATGGCCCGTGAACTGGTGGCAAAATCTCTCGCTTCACACTGCGAGGGTCCGGATTCGATTCCCGGAGAAGGGATGAAAACATCGGACGTGTTTCCTTACATCGGTTGTCTATGATCACCCATCAGTAAAATGGGTACCTGGGTGTTAGTCGACTGGTGTGGGTCGCATCCTGGGACAAAACTGACCTAATTTGCCCGAAATGCTCTACATAACAAGCGGCTTTCTATATAGCAGTATGTCATTGATGTCAGCTAGGACTATATGCCTTATACATGTTATAGAATAAAGGTATTATTATAACAGGAAAGGACTGAAGAGGGAGAGAAAGACCCATGTCCACATTACCTAGTACATCTACAGTGGTTACCAAATTATAAATAACACTTCCTCTCAAGGAAGGGAAGCGATGCCTTGATAATGATGAAGGGCTGTTGATCATCAGATATTAACAGTGCTTGAATCAGCGGTCCTAAGCTTCGCAAAATATGCATATGCTAACAATTCATCAGGGGATTTAAGCTTCATTATCAATTCAGGAAGATTCAAATTGGAGAATATTCTGTCAGATCGTTACCTTTACGAGCCATATTAATTAAGAGAGATTAAATATAATTTAAGTCTGTTCCTTTCATGGTGTAGAGGACACTAGCGAGACCCACCACTCTGAATTGAAACTGTGGAGTGGTAGGTTGGATATCTCGGAGTTCGAACTGAGGTAGTGTGTCCACAGCTATACCCTAACACACTTGCCTAACAGATTCCTAAGTAAAAGTGAAGTGGCGACACAGGAGCTGCTAACGAAATGATAACTGTGTTTATCTATAAATCTTTGTAGCCAAAATGTATCGTTTTGAAAATAAATTTGATTATCAATACTTTTATAATTCACCCCTGAAGGGGATCTGTAAGTAGTTGCCAGATTGTTTTTTCTTTTTCTACCAATTCTTTATCTTTTTTTCTATTTTTGTTCATAACACGAGAGGCCATCATCCGGATCCGTCGTAAACTTTCCACTCTACTGTACGATATGAGCCAAGAATTTTCATATACTATTGAACCCCTGAAATCCTCTCCAGGTAAACTCCAGGTTTACCTGGATTATAGAAAGCATTATAGAAAGGCTCAGATAACTTCCAAAACACTTTGCGGTGTAGTTTCAAACGTTCACAGAAAGTTTCACTCTTTCACACTCAGCCTCAGAGAGTGAAAGTGTGTTAAATTTGTATTCCTGTTTAATCAGGTTAAAAATAGTTAAGTCTACGTCTTATGAATTA
Source organism: Cherax quadricarinatus (assembly GCF_038502225.1). Taxonomy (NCBI): domain Eukaryota; kingdom Metazoa; phylum Arthropoda; class Malacostraca; order Decapoda; family Parastacidae; genus Cherax; species Cherax quadricarinatus. Next base: position 14,883,281 of record NC_091367.1, read on the forward strand.
CCAATATTTGTTAACCGATGCATTTTACGACCAGGATAATACATATTAAGTTTTGTTTGTGTGTTGGTAAATTTGTCAATGCATTAAAAGGTTTTCTAAAACCAGAATTTGAGAATTTCCCCTCATAAAAGGCTTAAATTTTTTTCCAGAATGCGATGATTTTTATTGGGATCCATAACTCAAAATTTTCCAGGTTTCACAGTGGTTCTCTGAACCACTCATCTATATTTCTTGGTTCAGTTGTAATGTGTCAATTTAATTAATCAAAACGGTTTCTGTAATTTAACTGGAAAATGTCTCTTCTGTTCAGAAATAAGTCAGTGTTTACATGTACTGGGTTATATTAGGTAATTGCATAATGTCCTCTCACGTGCCTGTAACATCTGTGCCTAAAGACCATTGAAAAAAAATTGTATATGTCTAAATCTTAAATATAAATTATTGATTTTCTTGCTTTAGCTTCCTACTTATCATTTTCTTAAAAAGTGGTCCGTCTTAGAAAAAAAAAAAAGTCGCTTGATTTTGGCTTGTGTAGGTCTCATTTTTTTTTTTTTTGGGGGGGGGGGTGAGAAAGGGGAAGAAATTAGAAAAATTTAAGTATAGCTTTTCAGGAGATTATTGCTGTGTCTCATTTGATTACTTTCAACTTTTTATCGCTGATAATGCAAATTCTGAGAGGCTTAAAGTTCAATGTGCCGGTGTACTTTAGGATATCAGTTTCTCTGAGATAACATACGAATGCCTGGAGTTTTAGGACTCACTTGCCATGGGTTCGATCTCCCCCCCTGTTCCCTGATTTGCTTGCAATCGTGTTACTGCGATTTCGTGAGTCAGACAAGAATGTTTCTTCAGGTTAGTCTCCAAGGTTTGAATTTAACTCGAGCTGTGTATGTCCTAATTTGCCATTTTTATTGAAGAAACTGGGAAAGAAGTTTCCACAATATATGACTCTTGAATTCCTCTTCTGAGTCACTTCCAATCATCCAGGCTAATATAATATTTAACTGCATCAAAAACTTGTGTTTCGTTCTGCCCTTAACTGGAATAGTTCAATGAGGTACAAGGTACACATTATGTAAGAATTGTCGGGAAACAAGTGGTTTCCGACGCGGGTCTCAGTCATATGGTGACCCACAGCTGGAGGTTTTGGTCATCTGACCGGTTAGCTTACTGGTCCACCCCTTTAAAAATTATGATTATAAACAACATTAGATCACAGGGTCCTGGGAATTTGCAATATTATAGGTCCAAGGTCTCTTAGCTTCAGAATCTGTGTCCTAACATATCTGTGGCCACTAACATATAGTTTCTAAAGAACAGTGTATTGTCCTAGTCTCGAGACTGGAATACGCAAATAACCCGCACATAGGAGAAGCTTACGACGACACGTCGTCGTAAGCTTCTCTCTCCTATGTGTGGGTTATTTGTGTATATAGATTCTCCTTTATCAGTGAATATTGTACTTTCCATATTATTGTTTTGTTAACTTGAGGTATAGCAAGAAGTGTTAACTTTGCCTTCAGGTCCGAGATATTCCAGGTTTTCCTCTCAGGTCCGGGATCTCTCAGGTCAGGAATATCCCAGGTCAAGATTTTCCTCAGGTTCGTGATCTCTCAGCTCAGGAATCTCCCAGATTGAGGTTTTGATCTTAGCTCGGGGATCTCATTTAACTTTCATCTACAGGTACCTAGTCGTCAAGAAGTATAAATTATACTTCCCAGGCAGACATCCATAAGGGTCTTCCTGGCTACGAGATCAGATATCACATCCCCATGATGCCCTCACAAGTTTCTACACATCAGCAGCGGGCTGCTACCCTTCCATGATGGTAACAGAGGGGGAAAAAGCTAGCAACGCTTCCTTGGTTATCACAAATAATGTTCAAATCCCACAAGCTAATGAGTAAGATACACGTGAAACATTTAAATATCTTTACCGTCGACAATAAAGATGTCAGTGTTTTGCACATGTGTCTTACACACTGGATCTGTGTTTTATGTCAAGTGAAGGAGTGTGTCAGTCTGAGACGAGAAATTTCAGTAAGGCGGCGAAGGAATCGAGCATTCCGCTGAGGACGGAGGGAGGGACAGACCACATTCCTTTCTTTTCCCTATTCCTCCATTCCCCTTTCCCCCTTGCTACTTCCCCTCACCCCTTCCCCCCCCCCCAACTCACAGTCACACCAGAACTAATTTCCGGGCGGAGGGGTTGACACTGTTGCCAATCCTGTCCACTGTCCATGCTGACACAGCTACCAGAGCAGCAGGAGCTCCTGCTGACACTCTTACCAGAAACGAGACTGAGTCATTCCAATAGTGTTACCGACATAAGCATGAATCTTTCAAACAGTGCTATCAAAATAAAAGTCTTTCCAACAGTGTTACCGAAATATCCCTGAAACCTTCCAACAGTTTTACTAATTTAAACGTTTGTCCTCCCAACAGTTTGACAAAAATAAACGTCAGTCTTACCTATAGTGCCACCAGAGCCTTCGTTAGTCTTGTTGACAGTGATACCAAGGTCTTTAGTCATTAATGTTTCCAGATCTCGCAAATCGTCGTGAAGGTTCACATTATGTATATTTATATGTCTCTGGAAGACTCTGTGTGTGTGTGTGTGTGTGTGTGTGTGTGTGTGTGTGTGTGTGTGTGTGTGTACTCACCTATTTGTGGTTGCAGGGGTCGAGTCATAGCTCCTGGCCCCGCCTCTTCACTGATTGCTACTAGGTCCTCTCTTTCTCCATGCTCCATGAGCTTTATCAAGTCTCGTCTTAAAACTATGTATGGTTCCTACCTCCACTACGTCACTTTCTAGGCTATTTCACTTCCTGATAACTCTATGACTGAAGAAATACTTCCTAACATCCCTTTCACTCACAGGAGTGAGTGAGAGAGAGAGAGAGAGAGAGAGAGAGAGAGAGAGAGAGAGAGAGAGAGAGAGAGAGAGAGAGAGAAACAAACACATTGTTAAACTCTTCTTCAGACGCTTTAATACATTAAAACTAATTTTTTAAATATTTACAGTTTAGTTCCCGACATGTGATGCAGTTAACTGCAATCACATGCAGGTAACTTTCTGTTACACAGACCTACACTAAGTTTAATTTGTAAAAACTGACCATTGATATGCATTGCACTTTCTTACATTTATTTTGCGCTCACTTTTACAAAGTTTATACTGCACTTACAGTATATTGTACCTACTTTCCCTGGTTTTGTATTGCACCTACTTAACTACTGCAAGTTTAAACTGTACCTGTTTTCCCTAATGTTGTACATATTTAATCTATCTTGTAATTGTTTTCCATAATGTCGTATTATTACACCTACTTAACCTACAGTACCTTTATATTGTACCTACTTTCCCTCAAGTTGTATAGCACTTAATCTACTGTACGTTCATGTTGTGCCTACCTCCCTTCTACACACTATTACAGTAGGACTGAAATACAGCGGGGTGTCCTTTATATATTTTAAAAAAAATCCCAGAAAATGTACATATAAATATTAATTTATATTTATTAAAATACCTGGAAAAAAATAAAACCTCAGAAAATGTGCTAAAATGGTATTTTATTGCATATTTTGACGATTTGGAGCGGTTTGAAGGCTGTAATCGGCGAAATTTCTTAATTCAAATTCTCAACACTCTGGTGTACTGTAACAAAGGCCAAATTTGAATAATTGGCAAATGCAGGTGCCTTATGAAGCAAGTTGTTGAAGATATTCTCAGCATGCTGGAATAGTTCCATTATTTTGAAAAAATGTCTGCTACTAGGCTTCGAACGGTCAAAAATGGCGTTACCTAAATCGAGGAGGACACTGAGCTGATATGCAAGTATGTAGACGCATATCTGCGAATTTCATGTGTAAAATAGTGTGGATTTTTATTACCATTAAATTACGTTAAATATATTTCAGCCTACCTCTTGTGAATGACTAAGACTGAAAATAAGGTTCGTGTTGTTAATGTGCCGCTTAAGTGGAAATTCTGCTGCTCGAATTACCCTGGCATGATAGTGGCTTTTTTTTTACCTAACTTATTACCAAATGTTTTACCTGGAGAGAGTTCCGGGGGTCAACGCCCCCGCGGCCCGGTCTGTGACCAGGCCTCCTAAATCACACATTGCAACCTTTGCAAAGAAATTTTGCATTTGTACTGTATTCGCCAATTTTATTATATAGCAAAAGTGATTTCGGTTTTCCTTTTATCGTCTTCAAAACACTGAGGCTGATCCATAAGAATAACACTAAGTTTTGATTGCATTCGTGCAGAATTAAAATTTTAATAAAATTACTAAAATAAATGTAAGAAATCGTTGAATTCAGAGCCGTTAACGAAGATATATTTTTTCCAATAAGTTTTAAACGGTTATAAATGAGTTTTATTAAAAGAAATTCTAAACTGGGAATTTTATTAACCAAATAAATTTCAAAGTAGTAACTAGAGAATGCCTCTTCTAATAGGCTTCAAACTCATACGTGCTGGTGTATCGTAACTGAAAGTATTAGTGTTTAGAGTTTGGGTTTGTCCTATTTCCATAAAAAAAATGAATTCTCTTAAAAGAAATTCTAGATTGTATTATTATTATAATCAAGGGGGAAGCGCTAAACCCGGAGGATTATACAGCGCCTGGGGGCGGGGATGTGGAAGGCATTCAGGCTTAATTCGGGGAACTGGAGCACAGATCCAATTCCCTAAATCAAGAGCCCCTCACCAACATCAAGGAACCTTCCTTGAGGGGATCTAGATTGTAGAGAAACTTAAACAGAAAATTTAGAAATATTTGAAACTAGTATTTTCATGGTGTTTTTTTTTTTCATTTTATTGTGTGATCACATCTGCCCACACGAACATTGTAAAAATAATTTACATTTCACACCCAAAGTTTTATTAAAGTTAATTACATGCAAACAAATCTAAAACGCTGGTTCCTGCAAAGACAATAATTCCACATGTTTTTGTCATATTAGTTTCATTCCTGTCCTTAATAACGACCTCCATTTGACGTCACTAACACAATCGTAATTTGACATAACAGACAGTATATTAACGGGACTATAACTGGACGTAACAGATATCGTACTGACCGGAATATAATTTGACATAAGAAATACCATACTAACAGATCTATAATTTTAAATACCATACCAACAGAAGTATAATTTGCTGACAGTTTGATTTATAATGCATACCTGGAGACGATTTCCGGGGTCAACGCCCCCGCGGCTCGGTCTGAGACCAGACTAAAAGAGCTATACTTTTATCTATCAGATACAATGTTAACAGGAGGATAATCTGATATAACAGACACCATAATATTTTAAAAATAATTTAATATAACTCATACAAGACAATGATAATTCAGAGGGGAAAAACCTGTCTCAAGTCTTAAATTTTTCACAAAATTCGTCTACTTTCTGTTCTGCTTGTCAAGAAATTTTAACTGTGTTCTGTGGCTTTCCCTAGTTTCTATATCCCATTGGCTAATGAAGGGTTCTTGGTCCAAGGAACTGGCTCTTCTCCTCCCAAAGATTAAGCCTGATTACTTATAATTAATCTGGGGTTGTAGGAATCATTACGAGTATGGAGCTTCCTAGTGAATATTTTAAGAATAATAATAATAATAATAAAAGTAACGATAATAAGACTAATAAGATTAATAATAAGTAGTGATAATAACAAGATTAATAAGTAATGATAATAAGGTTAATAAGATTAATAATAAATAAGATTAATAATATTAATAAATAATGATAAGATTAATAATAATTATAATGATAATAATAATCATAATAATAATCGGGGAAGAGAGATTTAGCACAAGGAGAGAAGACAGATTTCACATTTAGTTCACTAATCACATATAAGAAAAAACACTCTTTCAAATATTACAGGATATTATTTATTAAACGAAGCGTTTGGCCACGAGTAGTTTCAGAAACCACTCGTGGCCAAACGTTTACTTTGATAAACGTGCCTGGTAAAGGGTACTCTATACCTGGCAGGCCTATAAATTTATGGGCCTATTGTCATTTTCCCATCTTGTCGACTTTACACAACCATTTACTCTCCAGTAATTTCAATAGGTTTGTGGCACCCGATGTAGCCAGGTGATCACATCATTTCTGACCATGCTACTGTTGCATGCAGCATTTCTGACCATGCTACTGTTGCATGCAGCATTTCTGACCATGCTACTGTTGCATGCAGCATTTCTGACCATGCTACTGTTGCATGCAGCATTTCTGACCATGCTACTGTTGCATGCAGCATTTCTGACCATGCTATCGTTGCATGCAGCATTTCTGACCATGCTATCGTTGCATGCAGCATTTCTGACCATGCTACTGTTGTATGCAGCATTTCTGACCATGCTACTGTTGCATTCAGCATTTCTGACAATGCTACTGTTGCATGCATCATTTCTGACCATGCTACTGTTGCATGCATTTCTGACCATGCTACTGTTGCATGCATCATTTCTGACCATGCTACTGTTGCATGTAGCATTTCTGACCATGCTACTGTTGCACGAATCATTTCTAACCATGATACTGTTGCATGAATCGTTTCTGACCATAACCGTTGCACGAATCATTTATGACCATGATACTGCTGCACGAATCATTTCTAATCATGATACTGTTGCATGCAGCATTTCTGACCATGCTACTGTTGCCTGAACCATTTCTGGCCATGCTACTGCTACTTGGATAATTTCTGACTATGCTATTTATGCAAGCAGCATTCCTGACTATGCTACTGCTGCATGCAGCATTTCTGACCATGCTACTGCTGCGTGCAGCATTTCCGACCATGCTACTGCTGCATGCAGCATTTCTGACCATGCTACTGCTGCATGCAGCATTTCTGATCATGCTACTGCTGCATGCAGCATTTCTGACCATGCTACTGCTGCATGCAGCATTTCTGACGATGATACTTTATGCATGATTCTCTCACCTTTCATCCCTATATCTTAATTTCTACTCTCTCTCTCTCTCTCTCTCTCTCTCTCTCTCTCTCTCTCTCTCTCTCTCTCTCTCTCTCTCTCTCTCTCCCCAACACACGGTGACAACAATGCCGCAGGCATGACCATGAGTTACTTAATTACTTTCACCATGCCTGATGTTGAGTGTTGACTGACTCTCTCTCCCTCTCCCTCTCTCTCATTTTAGGACTAATGAACCTAGCAAGTAGGTGACCTGAAGGTGACAACATCTAGGATATACCTCTCAAGTGTTCAGGTGGACGACATTGATTACCTTATAAGACAAATGATCGTTCTAATTAATCGGTGAGACATGACTGTCACCAGATGAGACAGGTGGTCGCTGTAAAAGGTGACACACAATTGTCTGTTCACCACCTTTCTCAATGTTCTATCCTACCAACGTCCTCCTCCTCCTTCCCATCCTTGCCAGCAGTATGTTTGAGAAGCAGAATGGAAAAAATAATCATAGCGATGCTTATGTTGTTACAGCTTCAGTATTTGTGTATGTGTGCCCTCATATTGTACTCCAGTATTTGCGGTGGTTCCGTGGACTGAGCCTCAACTCTTCCTCCTGCCTCTTATTTACTAAGAGAAGGATTTTGCAGACGCTAGTCTCTTCAGATCTGTCGTACTTAGGCCATAGCGATGCTTATGTTGTCACAGCTTCAGTATTTGTGTATGTGTGCCCTCATATTGTACTCCAGCATTTGCGGTGGTTCCGTGACTGAGCTGCCTCTTATTTACTAAGAGAAGGATTTTGCAGACGCTAGTCTCTTCAGATCTGTCATACTTAGGCCATAGCGATGTTTATGTTGTCACAGCTTCAGTATTTGTGTATGTGTGCCCTCATATTGTACTCCAGCATTTGCGGTGGTTCCGTGGACTGAGCCTCAACTCTTTCTCCTGCCTCTTATTTACTAAGACACGGATTTTGCAGACGCTAGTCTCTTCAGATCTGTCGTACTTAGGCCTAAAATTACTTACCCAGTTCGATTCATTTCCTAAGCACCCTGAGAGAAGAGACGTATTATCTAACGTCAGTAGCCCATTCTCGTTGATGATTAAGGCACATATGCAACAGTTTGGATTCTGTATTGTTGAACCACTTCGCCTACCCAACAGGCTTCATCTGTCAAATGTAGAAGCAGCAGGTGCAATAGCGAAATGAAGATAATGTAATCAATCTATCAACTTTGGAGAAATAGTATTTCATGTGGTCAGTCCCTCAGCCTGGATAAGAATTTAATTATCAACTTGTCTATTTTATACCATTTTCGCCATATCCCATTCCCATCTTTAGTTCCTATACACAAATAACCCGCACATAAAAGAGAGAAGCTTACGACGCCGTCCTGCTCCACTTCTGGTTAGTGTGACTTTGTAAATGGTCCAAGTCGGACCGAAACGTCGTCGTAAGCTTCTCTCTTTTATGTGCGGGTTATTTGTGTATCGTTCCAGTCACGGTATTGTGCCTTTTTTGTTATTTAGTTCCTATGTTCCTTTGTCAAAGCAGTTTGTACCCTGTAATCATCTTCTCTATAAAAGTACTCTGTTGTCATAGTCGTTTCTAAGTCAGTTTTCTTAGTTAAATGACTCTTCATATATAAAAAAATGATGTTTATCTTAGAGAAGTATGGTATATGGCATGTTTGCCTCATGCTGGTGATGCGGCATCTTCCATGTGCCTAAGGTGCTCAAAAGGATTCGTTGCCAAGGCCTTTGAAGGCAATTTGTTATTCTGGCATAAGTTTCAGAAGCTATTTAGTAATTTACATCTGTGTCAATATACTAGGTACTATGTTTACTCTCGTGCTAGGTACTATGTTCACCCTTGTGCTAGGTACGATGTTTACCCTTGTGCTAGGTACTGTTTACCCTTGTGCTAGGTACTGTTTACCCTTGTGCTAGGTACTGTTTACCCTTGTGCTAGGTACTGTGTTTACCCTTGTGCTAGGGACTATGTTTACCCTTGTGCTAGGTACTATGTTCACCCTTGTGCTAGGTACTATGTTCACCCTTGTGCTAGGTACTATGTTCACCCTTGTGCTAGGTACTATGTTCACCCTTGTGCTAGGTACTATGTTCACCCTTGTGCTAGGTACTATGTTCACCCTTGTGCTAGGTACTGTTCACCCTTGTGCTAGGTACTATGTTCACTCTTGTGCTAGGTACTGTTTACCCTTGTGCTAGGTACTGCATACCCTTGTGCTAGGTACTGTGTTTACCCTTGTGCTAGGGACTATGTTTACCCTTGTGCTAGGGATTATGTTTACCCTTGTGCTAGGTATTATGTTCACCCTTGTGCTAGGTACTATATTTGCACAGTGGTGACTTTCCTGCAGTGTCTTTCCTGTTAAGCGGTATTTGATCCAGGAGTGACGATACCCTTGCCTTCCTTGGATCAAGCCTGAGAACCTCCCATTTTGAAGGCGCCGAATAGCCCATGTGGGTTGACCGCGAATAAAAATATAAACTTAAACGATTCTCATTTTGGCGAAGATTTTCCAAAAATTAGCCTTTTATTTTTTCCATTTAACATAGATTTCAACATGTTTTCCATTTTTCACAAACTTGGAAGCCTACGATTAAATTGCTTTGTCGTGACGACAGTGGTCCCCGGGCGGAGGGAGTGCAGGGTGGGGAGAGAGACTTTGGTTTTACTACCCTTACCTGAAACACCTAGATAATACGGAATAGCCCTGAGTCTATCTAAAAGTAGATAGTATTAACAGATAGCCTCGGACTCATAAAATGCTGTTAGCTGTCCCTCCAGTATATTCCCCATGTACTCCCATGTATATGGGAGTACATGTTAATACATGTAACACCCCACTTGTTACCCCTTCATTCTGTACTTCCTCCACAACCATCACTCTTTGTCATCTCTCCTACAATGTCCGGTACAGTGTAGTGCATCGACTGCTGTGTCCGCTTGCTGCTCCAGTTAGTCTCTCAGCCTCTAGTGGTGCATCACATTGCATATTGTTGAAAGTAAAATTTGCCTTCGTTATTCCAATGATATAATTGTAAGAGAGAGAAAGAGAGGGAAAAAGAGCCCATAATGAAGTCGATCCCCCGATGGAAAGAGAGTGAAGGAGAGGAAGAAAGCAGAGTGACCCTCTTTATGGAAGAAAGCAGTTCCAGAAGAGACGATACCTGGCAACAACAGACCAGTGTTACTGCTGCTGTTAACCACTGGTACAAAACTTTAGACAACAGTCTTACAACAAATTGCAAATTTTGTGGTTAAAGACACGTTAGTAAACACGTATTGGTCCTTTGGCCTTGTGAACGAGGCCCCAGGACTGATACACATACAGTTTACTCACGCGTCTTTAACCACGGAGGTCAATATAGTTTCCCAAATAGTCCATCCACAGCTACACTCTAAACCATGAAACGCCAGTCAATAAATCGGTTAACAGTTATTTAATTTTACTAAATAGCTGATAACAAGGCATGTTATTCTTTCTGTTTTAAGTGCTTTTAATGCTAGTCGTTAAAAATGATAATTGCGTAATTTGAATACTATCAATCAACGTTATTTTAATCCCTAAAGGAGGGACTAATGTAAATTTTCAGCGTATATACACAGATGTACATCTCTAGGTGTATTCACGACCCTCCGTGGCAGTGTTTCGGATACACAACCCACACATAACTTTCTTTCTCCTATTGGCGGGTTATTTGTGTATTGTTCCAGTCACCTTTTTTTTTTTTTTAGTGTTTCAGATACTACTCACCAAAACCTGTTTGGTACCAGGATGCCACAAGGAAGTTTGTTTGGTCCCTTTCTGTAGTCTCTCTTCTTCAGTTAATCTTCACTTAAGCCCCCGAAACAAAATCATACGTAGATGACTGCACATTAATACTTATACAGGAGATGAGAATCTTACTTCCCTCAGGCGCATTAATCACAGACTTATTAAATCTGCCAGAGTCAAGCTATGGCAGTAAAGGAGACAGGACATATAACAAGCTTTCACTGTAGCAACGATACTCTCAGTATACAGTTTGGTCAAGCTGATAAAACTCTACACAGAGTAAACTTGTGTTTCATCCTGTCTTCTCACTGTTGTGAAGCAGTGGTTAAACACTTAACAAGGTGTGGGTGACCACATCAAAATTACTTCTTCATAAACCATACCCCGGCCGGGATTGAACCCGCGGTCAGAGAGTCTCAAAACTCCAGACCGTCGCGTTAGCCACTGGACCAGCTAGCCACAATAAGATTCGTCCAACTAGGTATATTTCTACACCATAGGAAGGTTAGCATAGACACCACTGTGACCACAAATGCAAGTTTTTACAGACGAATCTCCAGCTAACGTGGCCGTGACGAACTCTAGCTCAAGTCCCCTCACTGCCGTCAACATGACTCACGAAATCGTAATGACACGATTGCAAACAATCGTGTCATTACGATTTCGTGAGTCATGTTACTTCTTCATTCCTGAGGGACTGATCACCTCATTTACCTATCCATTGCTCCTGTCTCCATATTTAAGAAACCTCTGAATTCGTCTGAAAAGCATGCTGAGCAGGCGATGCCTTTCGAGAATAAAGATACCCAACTACTGCACGAGTGCAGTAATCTAATTAAATTAAAATTATGGCATTAAGTTAGTATCCTTGGAATATTTCAGAATGCACAATGAACTAAAAGAATCGCATGTGGGACTTCACTAACAAGGCAGTGAAGAAATTCTCTGTTTAGTGGCGGCTCTCTTACTCTTTCCATAACAATGGTTAAACAACTTCTACCTGGGAAATTTAAAGAAATATTAGTTCATCAAAATAAAATTTTTTTAAGGAAATCTGAATCAAAACAAGTCTTCCCGAGTGTCACTGCTTTGTGAGCAGTCAAGGTATAAATACTTCGTTGACTCGGCCGAGCAGGAATGTGTCCTAAACCACCTTCAACAATAATTGAATGCAGAATTAACATCTCTAGGGGAAGATGATCAAGGGAAAGTTTCTTAAACGGTGTTGCATTATAAAAAAGTTCTTTCAAGTGGTGAAGTTTATTATATTTCATGATAAATGACTCCTGCTCAAGTGGAGACTAGATCCCCCGTCTCCTTATAGCGACTTGTACACTGGAGAGTCAATTTGCTGGTGAATAGCCCTTGAAGCAAGACGTCTTGATACCGCTGAAGAGCTCTTGATACAAGAAACTGGAGCTACCCTTCCCTTCCTTGCATCAATCATGATTACCTATTCCCAGACGCTGAATGATAACTACAGGCTTAGCGCGTCCCCACGAGAAACAAAGTGAATAACCTTCCCCAATCCGCTCAGACATAGCTAAGTACGAGGCATGCTCTCTTGAACATGTAGTTAATAAACATGCTACGCTCCAGATGAAGCTAGGCAAGACTGAGCCTTCCTAGCCTGGAGTGAGTGAACGAAACTGCCCGACCTTTAACTTGCAGCTGTGAGTATGATCTCCTTAACAATTCCAGCGACTCGAGTGAAATGAATTTCATGGACGTGAGCGGACTTTCCATCTCATTTAAACAGATTAAATTTGGGGTTTGTGGTGCAGGAAGCTAGGGCGTCTGGTTTAAGAGTCAGGGATTTTTGGAAAAGGCTGAGAACCTCTGGAGGAAGATTCGCTTTATTTTTCGGAATCAAGTGAAAGTCTCTGGTGGAAGAATTAAGGATTCTCTAAAAAACTGAAACGTTGCAGGAGTTATTTCTCGGGGTATTGAGGATAATTAATTTTACTTACGTACACAAGGACCCCGGAAGAAACATCGGGGTTGTAGAAGAGACTGAGGATTATGATGGAAAATTCAGGGATTTTTCTTAGAGATGCTAGTTACTTCTGATGGGAAAATGAATTGATTATATTATTAATAAATTAGACACATCTGGGCAACCAAGAAACGATTTTGAATGAGGCTAAATGATTCTGGTGGAAAATTATAGATTCTGGATGTAAAAACCTCTTATGAAAAGTTGTAAATTCTGGAAGCCAAAGCTTCTGGTGGAAAATTATAGAATCTGGATGCAAAGGCGTCTAGTGGAATAATATAGATTCTGGCTGCAAAAGCCTCTGATGAAAAGTTAAAGATTCTAGATGCAAAGGCTTCTGGTGGAAAAATTACAGATTTTGGATACCAAATGCATGTGACAGAAGGGGCAAGGGTTCAGAAGTTATTGAAAAACAGTAATGGATTTTTTTTATAAATCTATGCGTGTCTGGTGGAAGACCAAAGGCGCAGAAAAACATGAAGGTCTCATGGGATAAAGATAAGGGCTTGGGATCAGAAAGATTTCCACTTTTCCAGAAAATAGGAATTCCGAAAAAAATGATCGTGTTTGATAAAATAGTCAAGTGGTTTAAAACAGAATAAGGGCCTTTTTGCATCAGTTAAATGATCTTCGAAGAAGCTGATGACTGTTGGTGGAAAAAAATAAGGTCACCTGAAAGATGCTAAATATATTTAACTGAAATTTCCGAATATCTGGAAGAGAGTGATTTGGAACATGATAATGTTTTCTGGTGCTAACGTTAGTGAAACTGGAAGAAGTTAATGGCTTTCAGTGGAAGAGTCAGAGTCTGCGAGATAGTGATAAGATGCTGAAGTTTTCTGCTATAGACATCCGAGTATCTCAAGTCGTTCAGAGTTTCTAGAATCTAGATAAAACGCCAGGTTAAGACACTGAAAGCTTCTATAGTAAAAAAAAATCAGAAAAAAACATGCTGATGACTCCTGGTGGATGAGTCAGGAGCTATGACAGAAGTTGAGTCTCAGATGAGTCTGTAGTCTTATAAGAACCACAGACTCTCTGATGGAAGATTCTGTTGTTTTATAAGAACCACTGACTCTCTGGGGGTCTGCAAATTCGCTAAGAGTCTTTAATGGGAAAAGTTTAATGTTTTATGAGTGTTAATGAGAGATTTTGTTGGAAGATGTTGAAAATATTTGGTGTAAGAATATTGCATCTTCGAAGTTGAGTCTCTATTCGAAAAGACTGCAGGTCCTGTAAAAAGCTGAGGTTCTCTGGAAGACAACGGGGTCTTGCAAGAAGCTGGGAGTCCCTGCTGGGCGAGTCTGGGCAGCCAAGCGATAGTCAGGAGCCTTGAAAAAAAAGTCGAGATTCTTGGGTGTACGAGTCTAGGTTTTTAGCAAGGTTGTGGGAGTCTTAAAAAAAGAGTATTGTGTCTTAGGAGTCTCTTGAAGAATTAATCAAGCTCTGTGACGTATCGAGGCTTAAATAAAGTAAACAGTCTAATTGAAAATATCAAATCTATTGATCCTGATGATCCGCCACTGGAACTTTTAATCTGACCGAGACCTTCCACTGGCTTACCGGTCCACCGCTTTAAAATGGATATCCCATTAGATGTTACACATATATTAGTATTTTATATACGAAATAAACAAGCACAGGGTAGTATGGAGAGAAGCGTCTGATAAGTATTTTGTGAGAGAGAGTGGTATACCTGAAGAGGGCTCCGGGGGTCAACGCCCCCGCGGTTCGGTCTGAGACCAGGCCAGCTATTTCAACTTTATACAGCATAATGGCAGTATCCAATACACACTTTTCATGTCGATAAGACACTTGTGCAACATTTGGGTATCTATTCTGGAAACGTTTCGCTGGCGAAACGATTGCAAAATAAAGATACCCAAATGTTGCATAAATGTCTTATTTATCAACTTGTCGGCTTCCTAAAACCATTTAAACACATCTGTCGCGGAAAATGGTTGTAACGAAAAGGCTGAACATTCGTGCGAACGCTTATGATAGTGTATTATTTGCTGCGTTACGTCATACTGAAGTGTTCCGTAATAAATTCTATGCTTTTATTTCGATCGTCAAATGATAAATAAACAGCATCTCCTTTAGAGTAAATATTAGTGAAATATTAGTGCATCTATATTAAATAAAATCAAAACCGAGCATCTTACAATAAACAGCATCTCTTCTAGAGTAAATATTAGTGAATCTAAATTACAAATTGTTACAAATACGTCTACATCTAATTAAAAAACTAGATATTAAAAAGGTAGCGTTTAAAAAAAATGAACTTTTATTCGAACGCTAATTAAATACTGAGGAATTTCGAAATATGATGCCACTGACACCCTTCCATATTTGCTTAATAAATATTACACAAAGGTGTACGGAATTTGTCTCTGGGATAACTAGGATTCTTTCAGTAGTTTCTTTTCAAAATCTTTTAACACAGTCTTAAATAGTACCTTAAAGCATTTTCTAGTTAGTTGGTCAATTGGTCTTAAAGAATATCAACAAGAGATGGGCTGACATGTCACCTGTTCACCACCTGTCAAGAATAACCCCAAATATGACAGCAATGGAGATAAAGTAAACTGTAAATGTATATTTACTGAGAATATATATGCCTCCAGGAAATATACACAATGTGTATTAATTACACCAACTTATTCAAGTAATCATATTAGTTTTGACATACGTAATTATGTGCATTTAAAGCCTATTATTTCTTTGATACAAACAAATTATTTTTAGAGGCTACACATATGCACAAATCTGTTAACATCATGCGACTAAATTTATACGTTCTTGTATGTGTGGAAATTTTTTTGTTGCACTGTTAGTTAATTACTCAAAGGCAATAATTATGTTGAAGTGTTGTGTCATGTTTATGTTATGGCTGCCAGTATTAACTTGCTGAAGTTGTGATGCTGTGACTGCTAGTATTAACTTGCTGAAGTTGTGATGCTGTGACTGCCAGTATTAACTTGCTGAAGTTGTGATGCTGTGACTGCCAGTATTAACTTGCTGAAGTTGTGATGCTGTGACTGCCAGTATTAACTTGCTGAAGTTGCAATGCTGTGACTGCTAGTATTAATTTGCTGAAGTTGCGATGCTGTGACTGCTAGTATTAGGTTGCTGAAGTTGTGATGTTATGACTGCCAGTATTAATTTGCTGAATATATATATATAATCAATGCACCACGCAGAAACAAGTGGGTATATACAAAGAAAGATCGCAGTTAGCAGGATTCGAAACTACTACTGGGGACGGTCAAGATTCCCAGGCAGCGCTCTAGTCCACTCGGCCACACAAATGCCGCAGACTAGGCAGCTTGGTTCACAAGCCATGTGTCTTTCCCAGCCCAGGCACGTAAGTGAGCCTCAAGCTGCCTAGTCCATGTGTGGCCGAGTGGACTAGAGCGCTGCCTGGGAATCTTGACCGTCCCCAGTAGTAGTTTCGAATCCTGCTGACTGCGATCTTTCTGTGTGTGTGTGTGTGTGTGATATATATATATATATATATATATATATATATATATATATATATATATATATATATATATATATATATATATATATATATATATATATATATATATGTCGTGCTGAATAGGCAGAACTTGCCATCTTGGCTTAAATAGCAACACTCGTCTTGCCATATAGGACAAGCAAAATTTTATGTATGCAATAATTTCGCCAAAATCATTCTGAACCTAATGAAAAAAATATTTTTGATTGTGCTTGTTTAGTACTAAATTATTGTAAACGTATTTAAAATATATTTAGTTGGGTTAGGCTAAAATAAATTGCTGTTGTTATAACAAGGTCAGGTAAGTTTTCTAAGATTCTTTTGGTGCAAAATTAAAAATTTTTACATTAACGTTAATGA
Source organism: Cherax quadricarinatus (assembly GCF_038502225.1). Taxonomy (NCBI): domain Eukaryota; kingdom Metazoa; phylum Arthropoda; class Malacostraca; order Decapoda; family Parastacidae; genus Cherax; species Cherax quadricarinatus. The sequence goes on from NC_091367.1 coordinate 14,899,924, forward strand.
AAAAAATATATATTTAAACGTATAAGAGAAAATTCCAAAAAGGACTTAATTTTAAATGAGTTTTGGCTAACTGACCAGTTTTACATATTCGGCACGACACACGTATATATATATATATATATATATATATATATATATATATATATATATATATATATATAATAAACTGTACGTGTATATATATCTACTTTTTATATATTTCTGTAAGAATTGAAGTTTATTGATTGATTAATACTGTTACTCCTCTTCCTCCTACCTCTACTATCTGGTACTATTACTACTACTTCCTCTACTACCTGGTTCTACTACTATACCTCTACTACCTGGTTCTACTACATCTACCTTTGCTAACTGGTTCTGCTACTATTACTATTACCACTACTGCTACTACTGTTATTGCTGCTACTGCAGCTGCTACTACTACTACTGTTAATATGTTATTATTCATTCCCTAGGTGATTCACTATTCCCTAGGTGATTCACTATTCCCTAGGTGATTCCCTATTCCCTAGGAGATTCACTATTCCCTAGGTGATTCACTATTCCCTAGGTGATTCACTATACCCTAGGTGATTCACTATTCCCTAAGTGATTCACTATTCCCTAGGTGATTCACTATTCCCTAGGTGATTCACTATTCCCTAAGTGATTCAATATTAGTCTCACTACCAGAGTGGCCACTGTCTCTGCAGTCTCTAGTAAATTCACTGAAATTCTTACCTTTAAAACTCTACACTGATGTACTTCATTATACAATGAATTTCTTCTTCACGCTACATAAACCTGAACAGCACTTTTCTTACCTTTAATGTGAAGAACAATATATGTAAGCTTTTATTTTTGCTATATAATATTGACTAATGAAGCAAAGTGATTCCAGGATTTAATTAGTTCTTATCAATGGTGCACTGAGCAGATATAGGGATTTGAGAGAGAGAGAGAGAGAGAGAGAGAGAGAGAGAGAGAGAGAGAGAGAGAGAGAGAGAGAGAGAGAGAGAGAAAGAGAGAGAGAGAAAGAGAGAGAAAGAGAGAGAAAGAGAGAGAGAAAGAGAGAGAGAAAGAGAGAGAGAAAGAGAGAAAGAGAGAGAGAGAGAGAGAGAGAGAGAGAGAGAGAGAGAGAGAGAGAGAGAGAGAGAGAGAGAGAGAGAGAAAGAGAGAGAAAGAGAGAGAAAGAGAGAGAGAGAAAGAGAGAGAAAGAGAGAGAGAGAGAGAGACAGAGACAGTGACAGAGATAGACACAGACATTATTTTTTTATATTTTATTTAGAATGAGAGTACATATACAGAATACATACAATTATTAACATGGTACATCAATAAGGTACAAAGATAAACAGTAATTTACTTAAGGAGAGTACGGTACTCAAACACCTTCAAAATTATTATATTAATATTATAATCAAGGGGGAAGCGCTAAACCCGGAGGATTATACAGCTCCTGGGGGGGGGGGGTGGAAGGCATTCAGGCTTAATTTGGGGAACTGGAGCACAGATCCAATTCCCTAAATCAAGAGCCCCTCACCAACAAGACATTATTATAATCAAGGAACGCTAAACCAGTACTATTATGCAGCGCCTGGGGGGATATGTGGAAGGTATTCACACTTGATTCAAGGAACTGGAGCACAGATCCAATTCTCCAGATCAAGAGCCCCTCACCAACGTCAAGGAAACTTCCTTGAGGAGGGAGAGAGAGAGAGAGAGAGAGAGAGAGAGAGAGAGAGAAATATGTATGGTAACATAACTGATAAACCATAACTTATATAAATATACAACATAAAGGACACGACTCACGAACGGACCGGTGGACCGACAAGCAAACCAGCGTACAAACGAATGGACCGATGTACCAAGGCACGAAACAGTAGAGCAAGGAACATAGTCAAGTAATGGTGGCACAACGAGGGGTCCGACGGGACAACGAACAAATTGGTGGACCAACGAACGAACCGGTGCACCAGCCAACGAACGCACAATGTACTGGATAAATTAACGAATCAGTAAGAAATTAGGTAAAACGATCCGCAAACGATGGTTTTGAAGATTAAGTTAGTCACTCTGGTAATAATACACAAAGGAAATCAGGGAACTGGTGGGTCTTGTACCCGCGGTGAACCCTAAATCCCACAGTCCAGTGCGTTAACCACTGGTTAACGTTACCATGGTTTCAAAACCCATCCGTTACCTGATTTTTGCAATCATGTTGTTACGATTTCGTGAGAAACTAAGAAAGAATGGAAAGCTTCACTGAAACAACGTTACGCTTGAAAAACCTTGGTCTCCAAGCATAAAGTTACCTCATTAAAGCTTGCCATTCTATCTTGGTATCTTTCCATGTGTTCTGAAGTTAGGTGGGGATAGAGCCTTCTGCTTTTCTATCGTAGGCTCAAAACACCCAGATAATACACGATAGTTCTTACTCTACACAGAAGTAGATAGTTCTAAGGAGACGTCCTAGTTCAGCAGGCCTACTGACCTATGCTTATTGGACAGTCTCTCAAATCCAACCCTTCTGAATCATATCATATATATATATATCAAATTGGTGACCCGTGGCCTGATAGGCAAAGCTCTCGCTTCACACACTGAGAATCCGTGGTTCGATTCTCGGCAAGGGTGCAAACAGTAGGTGTTTCCTTACACGTGTTGTCACTGGCAACATTTAGGCAACTTTATTCCGAAACGTTTCGCCTACACAGTAGGCTTCTTCAGTCGAATACAGAAAGTAGGCAGGAGCAGTAGAGATGTGAAGACGATCGTCTTCACATCTCTACTGCTCGTGCCTACTTTCTGTACTCGACTGAAGAAGCCTACTGTGTAGGCGAAACGTTTCGGAATAAAGTTGCCTAAATGCTGCCTATGTGTCTTACCTACCAACCTGTCGGTATTGTATACCATTTTGATATTCACGTGTTGTCACTGTTCACGCATTAGTAAAATGGGTACCTGAGTGTTAGTCGACTGGTGTGGGTCGCATCCTGGGACAAAAATTACCTAATTTGCCCGAAATGTTCTGCATAAGAAGGGACTTTCTGTATATTAGTATGTAATTGATGTGAACTAGACCTGTATACCTTGTACGTGTACTTGTAGAAATAAAGACATTACTAGATACTTGTCCAAGTTTCTCTTACAATTACCCAAAGTTTAGGCTTCAATGACCCTTCTCTCATGTACTCCCATAAACCATACCACGAGTGGGGTTTTGAAACTCTCTGATCGCGGGTTCAAACCCCACCCGTAGTATGGTTTGTTTGCAATCGTGTCATTACGATTTCGTGAGTCATGTACTTCCATGTAGGTCTGTCCTCTGGTGGTACAACTGAGGAGGGCGGAACGTAAGAGTTAATGGTAGTGGAGAGGACACTTACTGCCTGTGAAGGATGCTGAGGTGTCTTGCGTTTGGACGTGATTAGATTTTGTTTGTCGGAGAGAGAGAGAGAAGAAAAAGTTCGCTTCTGCAGAAGAGTGGAACCACAATAAATGTTTTAGGACAAATGTGTTTGCTCTGTATCTCACTCTGTCTCACCCTCTGTTTCTCAATATGTCTCTCCCTTTACCTCTGCTTTTTTTTATTTTTTCCCCAGGGTTTATCTCTCACAAACGACTCAAAGAAGAGGGTTAAAATGAAGAGATGATATTGAATGTCAATGTGTTTGTTTATAGTCTATGTCAATGTGATTGTAATATAGATAATATTGACTTGTGAGGTATTTTAAAATTTCTGAAGAGAGAGTTGTGGTTATACTATTGTACAGATAGTTATAATGACATTATTGTTGAAGATTGAGACACTTATGCAGCATATGGGAATCTTTATTCAGGAAACGTTTCGCCACACAGTGGCTTCATCAGTCCAATACAAAGAGGAAGGCGTAAGGAGAGGAGGAGTATGAGGTAATCAGTCCCTCAGCCTGGAGTCGATGTGTTCAGTCCATCAATCTTGTAGAATGTACAGCATAGGGCCGTAGACGTGGCTTATATACTGTAGTGAGGTGAGGTGAAGCAGGCGGAGGCGGGGTCATAGTGGTACTCCTCCTCTCCTTACGCCTTCCTCTTTGTATTGGACTGATGAAGCCACTGTGTGGCGAAACGTTTCCTGAATAAAGATTCCCATATGCTGCATAAGTGTCTCAATCTTCAACTAGTCGGTTTTTCAAACCATTCATCACGACATTATTGTTACATGGTGATGGTGTCGTTGAAATTGTTATGGCGATACAATTCCATAAATTGTGGCAGTGATACAATTTTTCCATAAATTGTGGTAGTGGCACAACTGTTGAAGAGATTGTGGCGGTGATACCGTTGAAGAGATTGTGGTGGTGGTACCGTTGAAGAGATTGTGGCGGTGATACCGTTGAAGAGATTGTGGCGGTGATACCGTTGAAGAGATTGTGGCGGTGATACCGTTGAAGAGATTGTGGTGGTGATACCGTTGAAGAGATTGTGGTGGTGATACCGTTGAAGAGATTGTGGTGGTGATACCGTTGAAGAGATTGTGGTGGTGATACCGTTGAAGAGATTGTGGTGGTGATACCGTTGAAGAGATTGTGGTGGTGATACCGTTGAAGAGATTGTGGTGGTGATACCGTTGAAGAGATTGTGGTGGTGATACTACTGTTGTCGAGATTGTGATGATACTGTGGTAGAGATTGTGGAGGTGATACTATTGTTATAGAGATTATGGTGGTGAGTTTTGTAGGATTGGGTGGTTCTGTGGGTTACAGCGTCATGTGATTTTCGGTCACCATGAGGCGGGCCAGAACGACATGGGTTCGAGTCTTCGGTAGTCGCAGTGTTAATATATATATATATATATATATATATATATATATATATATATATATATATATATATATATATATATATATATATATAAATATATATATATATATATATATATATATATATTTATATATATACATGCAAGATGGGAGGATTGAAATCTTCAGCTCAAGATCTTTCAAACATCTTCGTGCGTCTTCAGAAGCTATACAATGTTGCAAGAGTAGCAACAGCAACAAGAGAAAGTTTTCTCAGAGTAAAGTAGCGGTGTGACACTTGTCAGTTCCTTTCAGATCATCTGAGGGGAACTGGCTGATGAAAGCCACTGGGCGAAACGTCAAGATACTCAAATGTTTCACATGTGTCTTATTCCCCACGGAATTAGTTGATGAGTGGAACAGTCTACCTAGTTGGGTTATTGAGGCTAGGACTTTGGGTAGTTTCAAATTTAGGTTAGATAAGTACATGAGTGGGAGGGGTTGGATTTGAGTGGGACTTGCACATCGGAGCTTGTTTCTTGGGTGGCATTGAAAATTGGGGTCAAATGTTTGTTAGTGAGATGAATTGTAAAGGACCTGCCTAGTACGGGCCAACAAGCCTGCTGCAGTGTTCCTCCTTTCTTATGTTCTTATGTTATAAAAGTAATGTGAAGGACGGAAGAAAAAACTGTTGTACATGCCTGTTAATTATGCTTTTTGTGACGCTTTAAGTGGTTGTTTTAATGTTGTTCAGGGTTCTTGATACAAGGAACTGGGGCTACCATCATCTTCCTCGGATCAAACCTGATAATTATTTTGTAAATTATTCTATGACAATATAATTTACTCTTTTTATTAACAAATTAATGGGACAATGTTTCGCTCTGTGTGGGGTCTTCCTGGAAATGTTTCGCTCTGTGTAGAGTCTCCCTGGAAATGTTTCGCTCTGTGTAGTTCTTCCTGGAAATGTTTCGCTCTGTGTAGAGTCTTCCTGGAAATGTTTCGCTCTGTGTAGAGTCTTCCTGGAAATGTTTCGCTCTTTGTAGTCTTCCTGGAAATGTTTCGCTCTCTGCAGAATCTTCCTGGAAATGTTTCGTTCTGTGTAGAGTCTTCCTGAAGATGTTTCGCTCTTTGTAGAGTCTTCCTGGAAATGTTTCGCTCTGTGTAGAGTCTTCCTGGAAATGTTTCGCTCTGTGTAGTCTTCCTGGAAATGTTTCGCTCTGTGTAGAGTCTTCCTGAAGATGTTTCGCTCTTTGTAGAGTCTTCCTGGAAATGTTTCGCTCTGTGTAGAGTCTTCCTGGAAATGTTTCGCTCTTTGTAGAGTCTTCCTGGAAATGCTTCGCTCTTTGTAGAGTCTTCCTGGAAATGTTTCGCTCTGTGTAGTCTTCCTGGAAATGTTTCGCTCTGTGTCGAGTCTTTCTGGAAATGTTTCGCTCTGTGTAGTTTTCCTGGAAATGTTTCGCTCTTTGTAGAGTCTTCCTGGAAATGCTTCGCTCTTTGTAGAGTCTTCCTGGAAATGTTTCGCTCTGTGTAGTCTTCCTGGAAATGTTTCGCTCTGTGTCGAGTCTTTCTGGAAATGTTTCGCTCTGTGTAGAGTCTTCCTGGAAATGTTTCGCTCTGCTTAGAGTTCTATCATTCCATATGATTGAAATATGCTTCACAGAACAAAACATCGTAGGAACATAGCTGGTGGTGCAACGAGGGTCTGCATTACTGACAGCTGTGCGACATTTCGAGCCAAACTCCCGAGTTGCTCCTCTTTAAAATGCAAGCGGCCAGCGTTTCGCACATTCACGTAATTTCTCCCAAACACATGTTATACGCAATTAGGCACCTGCTTACGCACGTTACTGAAGCTGTAGGCAAATACCGTACGAACTTGTGCGCTCAGTTCATCTCGTCTGCGTTTTACGCGCTTAACGCGTTCTGTTCACGCACCATCACTCACTTTCGCACGCAAATTAAGCTCCGAAAAAAACGCTACACTGGCTTAAGTACATCACTAAAGCTTTATCTGACCAAAGCTTTACAAAGCTGCACTAATCAAGATTAGTTCAGCTTTGTAAATCTCTTCATGACGGTATTAATTTAGTCAACTGGAAGATATTTATTTCCGTGTTACGCATATGCCATTAAAGTGTATATAAGCTTGGAGTGTGTGTATATAAATTTCAAGTGTTTATATTTAATGAAGGCTGAGCAAAACTGAGTATTAGTTTATTTGTAAATGAAATCAGTTTTCTTGTCCCACAGACCGTCTGTTTACTTGTTTCTTGTTACGATATTAAAATCAAATAAAGGAAGGGTTGGTGGTAGTGGTGGTAGGTGTTGGTAGGCGATGGTAGTGGTAGGTAGTGGTAGGTGGTGGTAGGTGGTGGTAGGTGGTTTGGGTGGTGTTGGCAGTAGTGGTGGTAGTAGTGGAAGGTGGTAGATGGTAGTGATAGTACTGGAAGGTGGTAGAGGGTGGTGGTAGTTGTGGAAGGTGTTAGATGGTGGTAGTAGTTGTGGAAGGTGGTAGATGGTGGTAGTTGTGGAAGGTGGTAGATGGTGGTAGTAGTTGTGGAAGGTGGTAGATGGTGGTAGTAGTTGTGGAAGGTGGTAGATGGTGGTAGTAGTTGTGGAAGGTGGTAGATGGTGGAAGTAGTTGTGGAAGGTGGTAGATGGTGGAAGTAGTTGTGGAAGGTGGTAGATGGTGGAAGTAGTTGTGGAAGGTGGTAGATGGTGGTAGTAGTTGTGGAAGGTGGTAGATGGTGGTAGTAGTTGTGGAAGGTGGTAGATGGTGGTAGTAGTTGTGGAAGGTGGTAGATGGTGGTAGCAGTTGTGGAAGGTGGTAGATGGTGGTAGTTGTGGAAGGTGGTAGATGGTGGTAGTAGTTGTGGAAGGTGGTAGATGGTGGTAGTAGTTGTGGAAGGTGGTAGATGGTGGTAGTAGTTGTGGAAGGTGGTAGATGGTGGAAGTAGTTGTGGAAGGTGGTAGATGGTGGTAGTAGTTGTGGAAGGTGGTAGATGGTGGTAGTAGTTGTGGAAGGTGGTAGTAGTTGTGGAAGGTGGTAGATGGTGGTAGTAGTTGTGGAAGGTGGTAGATGGTGGTAGTAGTTGTGGAAGGTGGTAGATGGTGGTAGTAGTTGTGGAAGGTGGTAGATGGTGGTAGTAGTTGTGGAAGGTGGTAGATGGTGGTAGTAGTTGTGGAAGGTGGTAGATGGTGGTAGTAGTTGTGGAAAGTGGTAGATGGTGGTAGTAGTTGTGGAAAGTGGTAGATGGTGGTAGTAGTTGTGGAAGGTGGTAGATGGTGGTAGTAGTTGTGGAAGGTGGTAGATGGTGGTAGTAGTTGTGGAAGGTGGTAGATGGTGGTAGTAGTTGTGGAAGGTGGTAGATGGTGGTAGTAGTTGTGGAAGGTGGTAGATGGTGGAAGTAGTTGTGGAAGGTGGTAGATGGTGGAAGTAGTTGTGGAAGGTGGTAGATGGTGGTAGTTGTGGAAGGTGGTAGATGGTGGTAGTAGTTGTGGAAGGTGGTAGATGGTGGTAGTAGTTGTGGAAGGTGGTAGATGGTGGTAGCAGTTGTGGAAGGTGGTAAATGGTGGTAGCAGTTGTGGAAGGTGGTAAATGGTGGTAGCAGTTGTGGAAGGTGGTAGATGGTGGTAGTTGTGGAAGGTGGTAGATGGTGGTAGTAGTTGTGGAAGGTGGTAGATGGTGGTAGTAGTTGTGGAAGGTGGTAGATGGTGGTAGTAGTTGTGGAAGGTGGTAGATGGTGGTAGTAGTTGTGGAAGGTGGTAGATGGTGGTAGTAGTTGTGGAAGGTGGTAGATGGTGGTAGTAGCTGTGGAAGGTGGTAGATGGTGGTAGTAGTTGTGGAAGGTGGTAGATGGTGGTAGTAGTTGTGGAAGGTGGTAGATGGTGGTAGTAGTTGTGGAAGGTGGTAGATGGTGGTAGTAGTTGTGGAAGGTGGTAGATGGTGGTAGTAGTTGTGGAAGGTGGTAGATGGTGGTAGTAGTTGTGGAAGGTGGTAGATGGTGGTAGTAGTTGTGGAAGGTGGTAGATGGTGGTAGTTGTGGAAGGTGGTAGATGGTGGTAGTTGTGGAAGGTGGTAGATGGTGGTAGTAGTTGAGGAAGGTGGTAGATGGTGGTAGTAGTTGTGGAAGGTGGTAGATGGTGGTAGTAGTTGTGAAAGGTGGTAGACGGTGGTGATAGTAGTGGAAGGTGGTAGACGGTGGTGATCGTAGTGGAAGGTGGTAGACGATGGTGATAGTAGTGGAAGGTGGTAGATGGTGGTGGTAGTAGTGGAAGGTGGTAGATGGCGGTGGTAGTAGTGGAAGGTGGTAGATGGCGGTGGTAGTAGTGGAAGGTGGTAGATGGCGGTGGTAGTAGTGGAAGGTGGTAGATGGCGGTGGTAGTAGTGGAAGGTGGTAGATGGCGGTGGTAGTAGTGGAAAGTGGTAGATGGTGGTGGTAGTAGTGGAAGGTGGTAGATGGTGGTGGTAGTAGTGGAAAGTGGTAGATGGTGGTGGTAGTAGTGGAAAGTAGTAGATGGTGGTAGTAGTGGAAGGTGGTAGATGGTGATGGTAATAGTGGAAGGTGGTAGATGGTGGTGGTAGTAGTGGAAGGTGGTAGATGGTGGTGGTAGTAGTGGAAGGTGGTAGATGGTGGTGGTAGTAGTGGAAGGTGGTAGATGGTGGTAGTAGTAGTGGGAGGTGGTAGATGGTGGGAGTAGTAGTGGGAGGTGGTAGATGGTGGGGGTAATAGTGGAAGGTGGCAGATGGTGGTGGTAGTAGTGGAAGGTCGTAGATGGCGGTGGTGCTAATAGTAGAAGGTGGTAGATGGTGGTAGTGGTAGTAGTGGAAGGTGATAGATGGTGGGGGTAGCAGTAGAAGGTGGTGGTGGTGTTAGGGGTAGTTGGTGAAATTGGTGGTGGTAGTAATAGCGGTGGTTGGTTATGGTAGAGGTAAGCACGACGGTTGTAGAAATAGTGGTGGTAGCTTGTTCTTGGTTGTTGTTGCTGGCGGTGGTTTTTCAAACCATTCATCACACACAGGTAGCTATGGTAGTAGTGGCGGTGGTTGGTGAAGACGGACTGTGGTGGTGGGTGATGGTTGATGGTGGTGGTGGTGATCGTGGCTGGTTAACTGGAGGAGGCACTGGTTTGTGGTAGCAATCGTGTGACCAGTGAAAGAAATACAGTGAATAGGGTACATTATTAACGAGAAGAAATTGAGGTGGATCTACGCCAGGACGTACATCGAGCTGGATCTACGCCAGGACGTCACATCGAGCTGGACAATCTACAGTGCTACAGCTGCACTACAAGTACTGTATCACCTATGAGTGGTTGTTTGGGTGTGGGGTTCCATGTTCCAATTAACCGCCAAGCTGAATGCGAATGGTCTAACTCTCATAGCACGACAAAGAATAGGCACTCAAGTATTCAATAAGGTTTAGCAAATGGTAATCCATTGAACAAGGCGATTAACTCACTATAAGCAGGTCGAGCATAGGCAACACTGTAAGGGTGGGAGTCGGGTCACAAGAGGTTGTGGACACAAGCGACAACTGAGAATCTACATTACACTCCAAGCACAAGCCACCTACTTTTCAGACACATAATAAACCCACACATAATTCGACACATAATTACACACACACACAAACGCACACACTCGAAGGGGAGAAACCGACCAATCAAGCTGATTCTCAGGATGGAAACAGTGCGGAACAGGATCCTCCAAGAGAAACCACGATTGAAATACTCGGAAGAGTACAAGAGGGTGTTCCTAGACAGAGACAGAACAAAATCAGAACGACAGCAGCTGACGGAGAGGACAAAAAAGCGAAAGGAGCTAGGAAAAGAGACAAGGATGGAACCAGCAGAGGTCAGTCAGAGCAGAACAGAACAGCAAGGGCAAGCACACACACAACTATTCTCAGAACCATACAACCTATCACACCATCCCAACACACACTACAATCCATACCCACAGCCTCCACCCAACACCGAGCTATAGAATCCCACAGTATGCCACCAGGTCTCCCACCCTCACAGGCCCCCCAAACCACAGTGTTGGAAAGGAAACTGAAGGTATGGTACACAAACGCTGATGGAATAACAAATAAGTGGGAGGAGTGGCATGAAAGAGTCAAAGAAGCATCACCGGACATCATAGCTCTCACAGAAACCAAGCTTACAGGTATGATAACAGATGCCATCTTTCCAACGGGATACCAAATCCTGAGGAAAGACAGAGGGAACAGGGGGGGGGTGAAGGAGTGGCGTTGCTGATCAAAAATCGCTGGAATTTTGATGAGCTGGAGAGAGGAGACAGCGGAGAAGAAAGTGATTACATAGCGGGAACACTTCACTCTGGAGGTCCCAAGGTGGTAATAGCAGTGATGTATAACCCACCACAGAACAGCAGGAGGCCAAGGCAAGAGTACGACGAGAGCAATAGAGCGATGGTTGATACACTGGCTAGAGTGGCCAGAAGAGCTCATGCATGCAGGGCAAAGCTCCTGATCATGGGTGACTTTAACCACAAGGAGATCGATTGGGAGAACTTGGACCCACATGGGGGCCAAGATACATGGAGGGCCAAGATGATGGAGGTGGTACTGGAAAACTTCATGTGCCAACACGTAAGGGACACTACAAGAGAGAGAGGAGAGGATGAACCAGCAAGACTGGACTTAGTATTCACCTTGAGTAGTGTAGATATCGAGGACATCACATACGAAAGACCCCTTGGGGCCAGTGACCATGTGGTTTTAAGCTTCGAATACACAGTAGAGCTACAAGTGGAGGGAGAAGCAGGAAGGCCAGGACGAATGAAGCCAAACTACAAGAAAGGGGACTACACAGGAATGAGGAACTACCTGAACGGGGTTCAGTGGGACAGAGAACTGGCAGGGAAGCCAGTTAATGAGATGGAATATGTAGCAACAAAATGCAAGGAGGCTCAGGAGAGGTTTGTACCCAAGGGTAACAGGAATAATGAAAAAGCCAGGATGAGCCCATGGTTTACCCAAAGGTGCAGGGAGGCAAAAACCAAGTGTGCTAGGGAATGGAAGAAATATAGAAGGCAAAGGACCCAGGAGAATAAGGAGACCAGTCGTAGAGCCAGAAACGAATATGCACAGATAAGAAGGGAGGCCCAAAGACAATATGAAAATGACATAGCAGCGAAAGCCAAATCTGACCCAAAACTGTTGTACAGCCACATCAGGAGGAAAACAACAGTCAAGGACCAGGTAATCAGGCTAAGGAAGGAAGGAGGAGAGTCAACAAGAAATGACCGTGAAGTATGTGAAGAACTCAACAAGAGATTCAAAGAAGTGTTCACAGAGGAGACAGAAGGGACTCCAGAAAGACGGAGAGGTGGGGCACACCACCAAGTGCTGGACACAGTGCACACCACCGAGGAAGAAGTGAAGAGGCTTCTGAGTGAGCTAGATACCTCAAAGGCAATGGGGCCAGATAACATCTCCCCATGGGTATTGAGAGAGGGAGCAGAGGTGCTATGTGTACCCCTAACAACAATATTCAATACGTCTATCGAAACAGGGAGATTGCCTGAGGCATGGAAGACAGCAAATGTAGTCCCAATCTTTAAAAAAGGAGACAGACATGAAGCATTAAACTACAGAGCAGTGTCACTGACATGTATAGTATGCAAAATCATGGAGAAGATTATCAGGAGAAGAGTGGTGGAACACCTAGAAAGGAACGATCTCATCAACAGCAGCCAACATGGTTTCAAGGACGGGAAATCCTGTGTCACAAACCTACTGGAGTTCTATGACATGGTGACAGCAGTAAGACAAGAGAGAGAGGGGTGGGTGGATTGCATTTTCTTGGACTGTAAGAAGACGTTTGACACAGTTCCACACAAGAGATTGGTGCAAAAACTGGAGGACCAAGCAGGGATAACAGGGAAGGCACTACAATGGATCAGGGAATACTTGTCAGGAAGACAGCAGCGAGTCATGGTACGTGGCGAGGTGTCAGAGTGGGCACCTGTGACCAGCGGGGTCCCGCAGGGGTCAGCCCTAGGACCAGTGCTGTTTCTGGTATTTGTGAATGACATGAAGGAAGGAATAGACTCTGAGGTGTCCCTGTTTGCAGATGACGTGAAGTTGATGAGAAGAATTCACTCGATCGAAGACCAGGCAGAACTACAAAGGGATCTGGACAGGCTGCAGACCTGGTCCAGCAATTGGCTCCTGGAGTTCAATCCCACCAAGTGCAAAGTCATGAAGATTGGGGAAGGGCAAAGAAGGCCGCAGACGGAGTACAGTCTAGGGGGTCAGAGACTACAAACCTCACTCAAGGAAAAAGATCTTGGGGTGAGTATAACACCAGGCACATCTCCTGAAGCGCACATCAACCAAATAACTGCTGCAGCATATGGGCGCCTAGCAAATCTCAGAACAGCATTCCGACATCTTAATAAGGAATCATTCAGGACCCTGTACACCGTGTACGTTAGGCCCATATTGGAGTATGCGGCACCAGTTTGGAACCCACACCTAGCCAAGCACGTGAAGAAACTAGAGAAAGTGCAAAGGTTTGCAACAAGACTAGTCCCAGAGCTAAGAGGTATGTCCTACGAGGAGAGGTTAAGGGAAATCAACCTGACGACACTGGAGGACAGGAGAGATAGGGGGGACATGATAACGACATACAAAATACTGAGAGGAATTGACAAGGTGGACAAAGACAGGATGTTCCAGAGATTGGACACAGTAACAAGGGGACACAGTTGGAAGCTGAAGACACAGATGAATCACAGGGATGTTAGGAAGTATTTCTTCAGCCACAGAGTAGTCAGTAAGTGGAATAGTTTGGGAAGCGATATAGTGGAGGCAGGATCCATACATAGCTTTAAGCAGAGGTATGATAAAGCTCACGGCTCAGGGAGAGTGACCTAGTAGCGATCAGTGAAGAGGCGGGGCCAGGAACTCGGATTCGACCCCCGCAACCTCAACTAGGTGAGCACAACTAGGCGAGTACACACACATATCCAGACACACATACACTCCCCCCTCACCACCGACATCTCACTACTTCCCCTGATCCCTCCCCTCCTCCGTTCACCCTCCCATCCCCCGTTCACCCTAAACCCTCCCCACCCCTCCCCACTCTGCTCCCACATAGCCACAGTTCCTCCACTACCTCCCCCCCCACACTCTGACATACACACTACTAACCTAACATACAGAACTACATAGGTTTCCCACTCTGAGGCAATCAGGATAAAACAAAAATGGGTTGCCAGAGAGCAACAAGAAAAACCAAGGGACAGGAGGAGGAAACTGCAAAGGAAGATTGGGCAGCAGAGCTCATAAAAAGGGATCATGAATGGGAAAAGAAACTAGAAGAACTTAGCATGAGAATGGAAGAGAGGATAGATATGGAAAGCAGGAAGTGGGAGATGCATGTCAAAGCAGCAGAAGCTAGGATACAGAGTTTAGAAGAGGAATTGAAAAATCTGAAACAGCCTAAAGAACTAAAGAACATTTTGGGATTGACAACAGAGACCGCTACGTCAGCCACAAATAAGGGGACTGTAGGGAAAGAAGGGGCACAACTGCATGGAGAAGCTCTATCTGAGGAGACTGTAGCAAATGAAAGAGCTAAGCTTTATGTGGAGGCCCTAACAGACAGCAACAGAGCCCAAGGAAAGCCGAGAAGGGAAAATGACAGTCCACTGAGCCCAAGTACATTAGCCAGTGAAACTGATGAAAGGAAAGCTGCAGTGGAGGAAACCAAATTAAATGAGGGGATACACAGGGATATGCAGTGGGAGAATGAAAGGGTGAGGTCAGTCTTTGTGTATGGGCTCCAGGAAGTCGAAGGGGAAACATATGAAGCAAGAAAACAAGGGGAAAAAAAGCAATTGAAAGCATCATGAAAGCAATAGGAGAAGACGATATGACCCATCTGGAAAATTTTCGGAGAATAGGGGGGTTTGTAAAAAAAAGAACCCAGCCAGTGAGAGTGACCTTCAAGGCAGAAGCGACTTGGACCAGGATCCTGCAGGAGAAAGCACGATTAAGGGACATGACGGCATACAGGAAGGTGTATCTCGACTGCGACAGAACACAAGAAGAAAGGCAGAAACTGAGAGAGATGGTACAAAGGCGAAAGGAGGAAAGAGAGGGGATGGAGAAGACAGACAGGAGATCCCAGACCCAGGAAGAAGATCAAATACAGCCTCCCTCACAACTTCCTATAGAAGCCTCCCAACCAGGTCAACCCCGGTGCAACCAAACACTCTAAATCAAAACACCCATGCCACATCCAATGCCCCCACCCACTACATTACAAACTCCACCCCCACAGCAACAACCCATAGTTCCTTACCAGGTCTCCCACTTCCCCAACCCCAATATACTTCCCAGACCACAGTCTTAGAAAAGAAGTTGAAGGTGTGGTATACAAATGCAGATGGAATAACAAACAAGTATGAGGAGTGGCACGAAAGAATCAAAGAGACATCCCCAGACATAATAGCACTCACAGAAACAAAACTCACCAGAATAATAACAGATTCAATCTTTCCATCTGGATATCAAATCCTCAGGAAAGACAGAGGGAGGAGAGGGGGAGGAGGAGTTGCACTGCTCATTAAAAACCAGTGGGGTTTTGAGAAAATGGAAGGAATGGATGGCACGGGCGAAAGGGACTACTTAGTAGGAACAATCCAGTCTGATGGACGTAAGGTGATAATTGCAGTAATGTACAACCCACCACAGAACTGCAAGAGGCCAAGAGAAGAATACGATGAGAGCAACAGAGCAATGATCGACACACTAGCCGAGGTGGCCAGGAGAGCACACATGGGGGGAGCAAAGTTACTAGTTATGGGTGATTTCAATCACAAGGAGATTGACTGGGAAAACCTGGAGCCCCATGGGGGTCCCGAAACATGGAGAGCCAAGATGATGGATGTGGTACTGGAAAACCTCATGCATCAACATGTTAGAGACACTACCAGAGAGAGAGGAGAGGATGAACCAGCAAGGTTGGACCTTGTATTCACCATGAGTAGTTCGGATATCGAGGGTATCATGTATGAAAGGCCCCTGGGAGCTAGTGATCATGTGGTTCTGTGCTTCGACTACATAGTTGAGCTCCAAGTGGAGAGAATAGCAGGAATAGGCTGGGAAAAACCAAACTACAAAAGGGGGAACTACTCAGGCATGAGGAACTTCCTTCAAGACATTCAGTGGGAGAGGGAACTGACAGGAAAACCAGTACAAGAAATGGACTATGTAGCAACAAAATGCAAGGAGGCAGAGGAGAGTTTTGTTCCCAAGGGAAACAGAAATAATGGGAAGAACATAACGAGTCCTTGGTTCACCCAAAGGTGTAGGAGGCAAAAACTAGGTGTACTAGAGAATGGAAAAGGTACAGAAGACAGAGAACTCAGGAAAATAAAGAAATCAGCCGAAGAGCCAGAAACGAATATGCACAGATAAGAAGGGAGGCTCAGAGACAATATGAAAATGACATAGAATCAAAAGTAAAGACTGACCCGAAGCTGTTGTACAGCCACATCAGGAGGAAAACAACAGTCAAGGACCAGGTAATCAGACTGAGGAAGGGTGATGGGGAATTCACAAGGAACGACCGAGAGGTTTGTCAGGAGCTCAACACAAGATTTAAAGAGGTATTTACAGTGGAAACCAGTAGGACTCCAAGAAATCAGAACAGGGGGGCACACCAGCAAGTGCTGGATGAGGTACATATAACCAAGGAGGAGGTGAAGAAGCTGCTATGCGAACTTGACACCTCAAAGGCGGTGGGACCAGACAACATCTCTCCATGGGTCCTTAAAGAGGGAGCAGAGATATTGTGTGAGCCATTAACAAAGATCTTCAACACATCATTTGAAACTGGGCAACTCCCTGAGGTATGGAAAATGGCAAATGTAGTCCCAATTTTTAAAAAGGGAGACAGACATGAGGCACTAAACTACAGACCTGTATCACTAATGTGTATAGTATGCAAGGTCATGGAGAAGATCATCAGGAGGAGAGTGGTGGGGCACCTGGAAAGAAACAAGTGTATAATTGACAACCAGCACGGTTTCAGGGAAGGAAAATCCTGTATCACAAACCTACTAGAGTTTTATGACAAGGTGACAGAAGTAAGACAAGAGAGAGAGGGGTGGATCGACTGCATATTTTTGGACTGCAAGAAGGCCTTCGACACAGTTCCTCATAGGAGGTTACTGCAAAAGCTAGAGGACCAGGCACACATAACAGGAAAGGCACTGCAATGGATCAGAGAATATCTGACAGGGAGGCAACAACGAGTCATGGTACGCGACGAGGTGTCAGAGTGGGCGCCTGTGACAAGCGGGATTCCACAGGGGTCAGTCCTTGGACCTGTGCTGTTCTTGGTATATGTGAACGACATAACGGAAGGGATAGACTCAGAAGTGTCCTTGTTTGCAGATGATGTGAAGTTAATGAGAAGAATCAAATCGGACGAGGATCAGGCAGGACTACAAAGAGACCTGGACAGGCTACAAGCCTGGTCCAGCAACTGGCTCCTTGAATTTAACCCTGCCAAATGCAAAGTCATGAAGATTGGGGAAGGGCAAAGAAGACCGCAGACACAATATAGTTTAGATGGCCAAAGACTGCAAACCTCACTCAAGGAAAAAGATCTGGGGGTGAGTATAACACCGAGCATATCTCCTGAGGCGCACATCAATCAGATAACTGCTGCAGCATACGGGCGCCTGGCAAACCTACGGATAGCGTTCCGATACCTCAGTAAGGATTCGTTTAAGACTCTGTATACCATCTACGTCAGGCCCATACTGGAGTATGCAGCACCAGTTTGGAATCCACACCTAGTAAAGCACGTCAAGAAATTAGAGAAAGTGCAAAGGTTTGCAACAAGACTAGTCCCAGAGCTACGGGGATTGTCCTATGAAGAAAGGTTGAGGGAAATCGGCCTGACGACACTGGAGGACAGGAGAGTCAGGGGAGACATGATAACGACATATAAAATACTGCGCGGAATAGACAAGGTGGACAAAGACGGGATGTTCCAGAGATGGGACACAGACACAAGAGGTCACAATTGGAAGTTGAAGACTCAGATGAATCAAAGGGATGTTAGGAAGTATTTCTTCAGTCATAGAGTAGTCAGGCCATGGAATAGCCTAGAAAGTGACGTAGTGGAGGCGGGAACCATACATAGTTTTAAGGCGAGGTATGACAGAGCTCATGGGGCAGGGAGAGAGAGGACCTAGTAGCAATCAGCGAAGAGGCGGGGCCAGGAGCTGTGACTCGACCCCTGCAACCACAAATAGGTGAGTACACACACACACACACACAGATATATATATATATATATATATATATATATATATATATATATATATATATATATATATATATATATATATAATGGGAAGGAACTTCAACTCTATAATAACCTCGAATAATAAGTATCTTTAGTAATAGCTGTAAAAGTAGTGGTAGTAGTGTAGTAGTAGGAGAATCAATGACAATCTTACTACTACTACTACTACTAATAATAATAATAATAATAATAATAATAATAATAATAATAATCGAAGCTATAGCAACACCAATAACATCGTTAATTTCCTCACAGAGTAATTTTTCCTCTAAAACGCCTAAACACCATAATTAAGAGAGAATATTACCCTGCCTCATTAACACTTCATACGCAGCAAAGTAAATATTTTTCCTGCTTTAAGTTGCCTGTAGAGTCGCCTGCCACTTAGGTAATTAAATACTCAGGTGGAAAATATAGTTGCCAGAGATTTCATGCAACTGCAGGTAATTTTTTTCAGAACTCGTGACGCTTTTAAGGACATTAGTTAAGAGATGTGATGTTGGGTAATAGACTAATAAGCTAGTGAGAGGGAGGGAAGAGACGGGAGGGAGGGAGGGAGGGAGGGAGAGAGGGAGGGACATAGAGGGAGGGACAGGAAGGGAGGGAGGGAGGGAGAGGAAGAAAGAGGGAGAAATTAAGAGAGGGAGATAGAGAGGGAGATAGAGAGGGGGAGAGAGAGGGAGAAAGAGAAGGAAAGAGGGAGAAAGAATGAATTTCCATCATAAGATATTGCATTTTTAACCGGTATCATGCATCTTCCAGCGTATTTATATGCTTTCTGTAATACGGTGACCAGAACTGCGCTGCATAATCCAAGTGAGGCCTCACCAACCATGTAGAGAGTTGTAGTATAACCTGACAACTCCTGTTGTTTATACTTTTTAATATGCAGGCTGTAGCTCGATTGCTAACTCACTCAACTCTCGCACGGAGGTCCGGGGATGGATCCCCTGGTACGGTTGGAAAACATTAAGACGTGTTTCCTTAAACCACCTGCTGTCCCTGCTAACCTATCGGTAAAATAGGTACCTGGGTGTTAGTTGACTGGTGTGGGTGGCATCCTGGGACAAAACTGACCTAATTTGCCCGAAATGCTGTGCATAACAAGCGTCTTTCTATATAGTAGTATGTCATTGATGTCAGCTAGGACTGTATACCTTGAACATGTACTTATAACATTTCTACAAGTCTTTGTCAGTAAATAATGAGACAATTTACGAAATGAAAACAGATTGGTCACCTGAATAATATATTACATTCATAGGGAGGCGCTATACCCGTGGGGCTCAACGGTATATACACCGAGAGATGTATGTCTATTAGTGTATATATAGGTAAGGCACACAGGCAACTTTATTCCGAAACATTTCGCCTACACAATAGGCTTCTTCAGTCGAGTACAGAAAGTAGGCAGTAGTAGTAGAGATGTGAAGACGATGTAATCAATCCATCAGCCTTGATTTGAGGTTGTCAGTCCCCTCAGAAATGGATTGATTACATCGTCTTCACATCTCTACTGCTCCTGCCTACTTTTTGTACTCAACTGAAGCCTACAATTGCCCACCTGTTGCCTATGTCTAACCTACCCACCTGTCGGTATTGTATACCACTTTGATATTCAGTGTACATATTCTCTGAGTATAATCCCTATTTTAGGGAATATTCTTAACTGGTGGTTGAGAGGTGACATGCAGCCTTACTGACCCTCGTGTAGTTTATAGGCTTGAAACCAAGTCCCTCCTCGAAGGTTCCTTGATGTTGGTAAGGGGCTCTTGATTTAAGAAATTGGATCAATGCTTTAATTTCTTTAATCAACCTTGAATGCCTTCCATTCCCCGAGACACTATGACTCCTATGGGTTTAGTGCTCCCCCATGAATAATTGATACCAAGGAAGTCAACGTACCAGTTATGGGTCATAATACGTAACGGGACTGAATAAATTTTTTGATCCAAGGAGATGGAGAGTAGCTCAGATTTCTTAGGCCTCCTATTCAGTTTATTACAATACACCCTAATAAAGTGATTGTAATAAGCAAATCTGTTTTATTCAAATTACTCAAAATTATTCAAATTATTCAAATTTACTATAGTAAATTATTCAAATTTAATTCGTAAAAATTAAGCAAATTTGTTTTACGTAAGAAAAGCACGAAAATTTACTGAAATTTAAGCAAATTTTACTTCCGTGAAGACAGTTACGAAAATTTACTAAAATTAAGTAAATTTATTTGACTTACGAAAAGAAAATTACTTAAACTTACTTGAATTAAGTCCATATATTTTACTTAGGTCAGCAAATTTACTTAAGTTCTGAGCAAGGTTAAATTGGGTTGCTAACTTAACTATTACGGGTATGTCCAAAAACACGCATGAATTTAATGTTATTTCTTGGGGAGAGTTAATTAAATTTCCAACAGATAAATTACAGGAGTAGCAGCAGAATAACATGAAACAAAACAGAAAAATAATGTAACAATAAAGAAAAAACACACACAAAACAGACAACTGAACAATAAAAAAAGATAGCTGTATTTCATCAATTATTTTTATCTTACCAGACATCACAGTGTATATACGCTGAGAGGTGTATATGTGTATGCAGTGAGAGGCTTGTGACTGAGTATATGCACTGAGAGATGTTAATCTCACTAAAAGAGGTGTGTATGTCTCCGTATATATACTTCGAGACGTGTATGTCTTTTAGTGTATATCTGATATCTGAAGATGGGAGTTAAAAGTACCAATTCCCCTGGTAGCCTTCCATGGTCTGGGAACTCCAGGCTCTATGGAGACCACGCACTAAGTGTCCCACGAGAGTTGACCTCGTTAGACAGAAGTTATGGGGAAGGTGTTTTAGAGGCCTTTATAAGCTCAAGTGGCTAAACTTTCAGGAATCGTCGTCACTACTCTTCCACGATGCTCTCAAGAATCGTCGTCCCTGCTCTTCCAAGATGCTCTCAAGAATCGTCGTCCCTGCTCTTCCACGATGCTCTCAAGAATCGTCGTCCCTGCTCTTCCACGATGCTCTCAAGAATCGTCGTCCCTGCTCTTCCATAATGCCCTCAAGAATCATTGTCCCTGTTTTTACACTATGCCCTCAAGAATCGTTGTCCCTTTCTCTTCCACGATGCAGTCGTGTCGTGTGAAAATAAAACCCTCTAGTCGAGTAATAAATGACTCCACTAAACTTTCCCTTGCGGCTGCTATAAAGAATTGCCTTCAGATTAAGTTTACCAGGATATACTCCATCTCAGTCTTCTTCATCACGCCTGTGACAGCGTCGATGAGGCTGACAAACTCATCACGACCAACGTCACCCCTTAAGACGAGGTCTTGAAACTTTTCACTACGAGGGCCACATTGTGTATCTTACACATTTTAGTAGGCCAAAGAAAAAAATGTCTTATAAATATAAATGAATAAATAAATTGACATGGACGAACAAGTTACATTTTGATACTTCTTGTAATGAGCATGAAATGATTCAGAACAAAAATGTGTTAATTACGAAGAAACAATACAGTACTTACACTGAACATTAAAATGGTATAAAATACCGACAGGTTGTTAGGTAAGACACATATGCAACAGTTAGGTATCTTTATTTTGAAACGTTTCGCCTACACTCGACTGAAGAAGCCTACTGTGTAGGCGAAACGTTTCAAAATAAAGATACCTAACTGTTGCATATGTGTCTTACCTAACAGTACTTACACTAACGAATGATATTCGAGTAAAAATGTGAAACATAAGCTAATGCTCTGACAATTACTCAATTGTAGATGAAAAAAAGATGCCACAAGAATAACTTGCACAAGATTAATGGGAATGACAAAACTTGGTTTTTTTAATTTCAAAATATTATCGAAATGAGGCTTTAAGTTTGAGGAGCCAATTATTAGAACGACTTCAAATGTTCATCAGATGAAAGTGTGCGATATCTGGACCTGACATACCTCATTTTTGAAAATGTTTTGTTCACAAAGGTATGTGTACCAAGAACTGATACCAATCCACTAGCAAATCGCTTCTAAATCTTGAAACTGTTCAAGCTGTAATGATTTCTATAATTGGATCAGATTTTCTTCTTTATACTTTTCTTTCAGCATGTCATTTGACTGGAGATCAATAATTTCCTTATAAAACTGATTTGGCAGTGCTACAGCACTGAAGTCAAATAGATTTTGAAACAGATTTAATTTCATTTGTTTTTTTTTTCATTCAGATCAGAAAATCGTTTCTGAAATTTTTTTTTTGATAATTATTAACGATTTCTGTTGCAAATGAAGAAAGTTTGCTTCACTTTTTTAATGATTTTTTCACAACGTGGTAAATGAATCAAGTTAGAAGCTTTCAATTGTCCATTCAAATAGCATCAGTTTTGGCTTGAATGCCTTGACAGGCGTAAACAGATCACAAATCAAATTTGTTTCACCCCGCAACTTCAGATTCAATTGATTTGGCTTGTCCCGTCTACAAAAAAAAAATGCCAATTTCCAAAGCCAGTCAACATTTGATAAAAATGGTTCGGATCGATTCTGTAAGAAACTTGCGATGATTAAGACCGTGAGATCGAATGAAATTCACTTTTGAAACAACAAGTTTCACAACATCCACGGATTTTCCGTGGATGTTTCTGTGATGTGCAACATCATTCGATTCATCGAGTGCGAGAAAATAAAACTGAAAATCTCATGCTTTGTCTGCAGTTCGTTGAAATATATTTCTTGCTATATCCTCCATTCTGTGAGCAATAGTATTTGGCGCAAGACTGGGGATTTTAACAGATTTGCTTTTTCCAGGCATAACTCCCACTGCTTCCATCATACACTCTTTGATCAGATCTCCATCGGTAAATGGCTTTCCTCTTTAAACTAACGTATAAGCTACTTTGTAACTGTTTCTGGTTAAATAACAAAAAAAGGCACAATACCGTGACTGGAACGATACACAAATAACCCGCACCTCTTCCTGCCTATATATAGCCGTCCTGCTCCTCTTCTGGTTAGTGTGACTTTGTAAATGGTCCAAGTCGGACCGAAACGTCGTCGTAAACTTCTCCCTTTTATGTGCGGGTTATTTGTGTATTGTTCCTGGTTAAAGCTTCATTTTCAGGTCTCTTCTGCGTAAAAAAAAAACCTTGTTTTGAAGGCAAACTGCGTTGTATTTATTCAGTTTCTTTCCCGAACACTGTGTTCCTGTGAATCAGAAATAACTTGGTTTATGTTCGGTCTCATTGTACCAACGTACACTGTGCTCCATCAAAATTGCAACAGTTTAGTGGCATATGACACTAAGCTTTATCACCTGCTTGTACAAAGATGCACTTTACGCTCCATTCTTCATTAAAAAGGCGTCAGTCACTCTGCTGTGCTCTTTTACCTTTTCCATTCCATGAAAAGATTAGAACTGAAACTAACAAATATCGACATATAAATTGTTACAAGCAACAAAGTCCTTAAGTGACCGAAAATGAGGGTTTATAAATATTTGAAGCTGCTGCGGTCCGCATAAAATTTGTAGCGGGCCGCATTGGCCCAAGGGCCGCAATTTGGAAACCCCTACCCTAAGGATCGAGTATTTCAAATTTTGTCCTCTCCAGTCCTGAAGGTGAAATCCATCTTCGTCATGAGGCTGGACAAGATCACTCACTGCTCTCCATCGACGACCTCAAGGTTTCTATTGACGACCAGGATCCCTGGGCCTACGTGGACTCTCACGAATCTACCTACTGCTTCTTCCACGATGAATCTCTCGTTCACGAACATCTCCCTGGCTACCCTTGCACTCACCTACAGGCTGGTTATTTCCTATTACATTCACCCAGGAGATATCGAACCCGAGTAATACCAGCACATCACGCTTGCTGGAACTGCAAGGACTTGTCCAATCAAGGACACAAAATTCTACTCGGACTACTCCTCCAGTATGACTTAACTGCAGCAAAATGCTCCCTGGGGAATGAAATAGTCGCAAAGAAAAATCATATATTGTGATAGTATGAAATGCAACATCCTCTTTCCCCGTCTATAATTTGTTATTCTTCATAAGACTGAACAGTGCGTACAGCGAGAAGTGGAATTTGGTATCCAGTAATGAGGAGTGAGGAGAGATGGCGTAGTATAGTCACAACTTATTACTTTCCTGAATTAATGGAAAGAGATCTCTTCTAACCCGTGATATACATACACTGAGAGTTGAATATTTTTCGATGTGTATATACCGAGAGGTGTATGTCTCTCAGTATATATGCACCTTGAAGTGTATCTCAGTTTACACAAGTGTATATTTTTCAGCGTATATACACTGAAGTGTCTCTCAGCGTATACACTCTGAGAAGTGCACATCTCTCAGTGTGTGAGAACCAAGAATTGTACGTCTCTCAGTGTATATACTCCGAGAGGAGTATGTGTTACGAAATCGTAATGACACGATTGCAAACAAACCATACCACGGGTGGGGTTAAAGCCCGGCTAACGAGACGGTCTGGAGTTTCGTCTCTCTCTGATCGCGGGTTCTAACCCCATCCGTGGTATGGTTTAGGAGTATGTCTCTTAGTGTATACGCACTAAGAGTTGACTTTAATCCCAATTTTAGATACAAGAGCAATCGTAACTGGTGGTGAGCAGGTGACATACAACCATAATGATCAACGTATTACTGACAGCCGTTAAGCCCCATTAACCAATTAATCAAAGCGAATCACAAGTTTTTAGTCAGTTTGTATAAAATTTTCCCCATTTTCATATATATTTCATTTTTATTCCACACAAAAATGCAGAAAAAAAAAATACCAGAGAATTTCAGATAAGGCCAAAACCGCTTGTTTTTCCTCGTAATTTTCAGTAATAAATATTAATACTAAACACTAATAATAACTTTAATAATACTAAATTCTAGATTTTTCAGCTAAAGGGCGTTGACCTCACTGTGACTGGGGACTCTAACCCCCTCTATACCTCCCAGGCACTGCCAGATAAAGTTGGTTAGTTAGGTTTAAAGACTATCGACTGCATGAAAGTCGGGTGACGCAAATAAACACACATTAGAGCTAGCTTTTGTTGACATTTCTTAGAGTAAGTTTCAGCTAACGATAAGATTTATTGGGATAGACCCGTGAGCTACAGTTGTTGACGTACGATAGTATCGTAAGCTATTGTAGCCGATCTACTATAGTCACGTCAGTTATCACTACTGACCTATGATAGTCACGTCAGTTATCACTACTGACCTATGATAGTCACGTCAGTTGTCACTACTGACCTATGATAGTCACGTCAGTTATCACTACTGACCTATGATAGTCACGTCAGTTATCACTACTGACCTATGATAGTCCCATAAGTTATCACTACTGACCTATGACAGACCCGCTAACTATCCTTGCTGACCTACGATAGTCCTGTAAACTATCGTTACCAAGTTGCTATAGTCACGATCGCTAACCAAAAATGTAATCGTGGGAATAATTAAGGAGGTCGATGCTAATGAAACCTTAGTAATTAACTGAAACAATGGTAATTAGGCCATAAAATACAGAATACCATTTCTTTGTAACAAAGTTGGTTTTATTCAAATTAATCACCGGGTTTTTTTTCCAACCATTGAAGCTGGGATGTGTTTTTCTGTTTATATTTGTTGTTGTTGTTGTTACGTTTGATTGCTTTTTGTTTGAACGCGTTCAGTGAGTTTAATCTCGTTTTTTGTGTGTATAATATTGAACCAACCTGTGTTTTTTGTGAAGTGTTGACCGGTGTGTGTGTGTGTGTGTGTGTGTGTGTGTGTGTGTGTGTGTGTGTGTGTGTGTGTGTGTGTGTGTGTGTGTGTGTGTGTGTGTGTGTGTGTGTACTCACCTATTTGTGGTTGGAGGGGTCGAGTTATAGCTCCTGGCTCGGCCTCTTCACTGATGGCTACTAGGTCTTCTCTCTCTTCCCGTGCCATGAGCTTCATCATACCTCGTCTTAAAACTATGTATGGTTCCTGCCTCCACTACGTCACTTGCTAGACTATTCCACTTCCTGACGACTCTATGGCTGAAGAAATACTTCCTAACATCCGTTTGACTCATTTGAGTCTTCAACTTCCAATTTTGACTCCGTGTTTGTGTGTCCCATCTCTGGAACATCCTGTCTCTGTCCACCTTGTCTATTCCTGGCAGAATTATATGTCGTTATCATGTCTCCCCCAACCTTACTGTCCTCCTGGATCGTATGTGTGTGTGTGTGTGTGTGTGTGTGTACTCACCTAATTGTACTCACCTAATTGTGGTTGCAGGGGTCGAGACTCAGCTCCTGGCCCAGCCTCTTCACTGACTGCTACTAGGTCCTCTCTCTCTCTCTCTCTCTCTCTCTCTCTCTCTCTCTCTCTCTCTCTCTCTCTCTCTCTCTCTCTCTCTCTCTCTGCTTCCTGAGCTTTATCATACCTCTTCTTAAAACTATGTATGGTTCCTGCCTCCACTACTTCACTTGCTAGGCTATTCCACTTCCTGACGACTCTATGACTGAAGAAATACTTCCTAACGTCCCTGTGACTCGTCTGAGTCTTCAGCTTCCAGTTGTGAACCCTTGTTCCTGTGTCCCCTCTCAGGAACATCCTATCTCTGTCCACCTTGTCTATTCCCCGCAGTATCTTGTATGTCGTTATCATATCTCCCCTGACCCTTCTGTCCTCCAGTGTCGTCAGTCCGATTTCCCTCAACCTTTCCTCGTACGACATTTCCCTGAGCTCTGGGACTAGCCTTGTTGCAAACCTTTGTACTTTCTCTAACTTCTTGACGTGCTTGACCAGGTGTGGGTTCCAGACTGGTGCTGCATACTCCAATATGGGCCTAACATACCTTATTAAGGTATCGGAACGCTATTCTCAGGTTTGCCAGGCGCCCGTATGCTGCAGCAGTTATTTGGTTGATGTGTGCCTCCGCTGACGTGCTCGGTGTTATGGTCACCCCGAGGTCTTTCTCCCTGAGTGAGGTCTGTAGTCTTTGTCCACCTAGCCTATACTCTGTCTGCGGTCTTCTTTGCCCCTCCCCAATCTTCATGACTTTGCATTTGGCAGGATTGAATTCGAGAAGCCAGTTTCTGGACCACATGTCCAGCCTGTCCAGGTCTCTTTGCAGTTCTGCCTCATCCTCATCCGATTTAATTCTTCTCATCAACTTCACAACTGCGAATAGGGACACTTCAGAGTCTATTCCTTCCATCATGTCGTTCGCATCTATCAAAAATAGCACTGGCCCTAGAACTGACCCCTGTGGGACCCCGCTCGTCACAGGCGCCCACTGTGATACCTCTTCACGTACCATGACTCGTTGCTGCCTCCCTGTCAGGTATTCCCTGATCCATTGCAGTGCCCTCCCTTTAACATGCGCCTGATCCTCCAGCTTCTGCACTAATCTCTTGTGGGGAACTGTGTCAAAGGACTTCCTGCAGTCTAGGAAAACGCAATCAACCCACCCCTCTCTCTTGTGTCTTACTTCTGTTACCTTGTCATAAAACTCCAGGAGGTTTGTGATACAAGATTTGCCTTCCATGAACCCATGCTGGTTTTCATTTATAATCTTGTTCCGTTCCAGGTGTTCGACCACTCTCCTCCTGATAATCTTCTCCATGACTTTGCACACAATACATGTCAGAGACACAGGTCTGTAGTTTAGCGCCTCGTTTCTGTTTCCTTTCTGAAATATGGGGACTACATTTGCTGTCTTCCATTTCTCAGGTAGTTGCCCAGTTTCAAGGGATGTGTTGAAGATTGTGGTTAGAGGCACGCACAGCATCTCTGCTCCTTCTCTAAGGACCCATGGGGAGATGTTGTCCGGTCCCATTGCCTTTGAGGTATCAAGGTCACTTAGTTTCTTCACCTCCTCCTCGGTTGTTCGTATGTCATCCAACGCTTGGTGGTATATTCCCTCTTGATGTTCCCTTCTGTGCTGACTTCCCACAGCCCTTCCTGTCTCTACTGTAAAAACTTCCTTAAATCTCCTGTTTAACTCCTCACATACCTCCTGGTCATTTCTTGTGAGTTCTCCCCCATTCTGTCCTTACTCTGATCACCTGGTCTTTGACTGTTGTCTTCCTCCTGATGTGGCTATACAACAGTTTCGGGTCAGTCTTGATTTTCGATGCTATGTCATTTTCATACTGTAGCTGGGCCTCCCTCCTTACATGTGCATACTCGTTCCTGGCTCTGCGACTGATCTCCCTATTTTCGCGTGTTCTCTGCCTTCTATACTTTTTCCATTCTCTATTGCACTTTGTTTTTGCCTCCTTAGACCGTCGGGTAAACCAGGGGCTCGTTCTGGTCTTCCCGTTGTTTCTGTTGCCCATGGGAATAAACCTTTCCACTGCCTCCTTGCATTTTGTTGTTATTTCTTCTATTGTCCATGGGGAAGTGGAAAAGAATCTTTCCTCCGTAAGCCATGCATGTCGTATGAGGCGACTAAAATGCCGGGAGCAATGGGCTAGTAACCCCTTCTCCTGTAGACATTTACTAAAAAAGAGAAGAAAAACTTTATAAAACTGGGATGCTTAAATGTGCGTGGATGTAGTGCGGATGACAAGAAACAGATGATTGCTGATGTTATGAATGAAAAGAAGTTGGATGTCATGGCCCTAAGCGAAACAAAGCTGAAGGGGGTAGGAGAGTTTCAGTGGGGGGAAATAAATGGAATTAAATCTGGAGTATCTGAGAGAGTTAGAGCAAAGGAAGGGGTAGCAGTAATGTTAAATGATCAGTTATGGAAGGAGAAAAGAGAATATGAATGTGTAAATTCAAGAATTATGTGGATTAAAGTAAAGGTTGGATGCGAGAAGTGGGTCATAATAAGCGTGTATGCACCTGGAGAAGAGAGGAATGCAGAGGAGAGAGAGAGATTTTGGGAGATGTTAAGTGAATGTATAGGAGCCTTTGAACCAAATGAGAGAGTAATTGTGGTAGGGGACCTGAATGCTAACGTAGGAGAAACTTTTAGAGAGGGTGTGGTAGGTAAGTTTGGGGTGCCAGGTGTAAATGATAATGGGAGCCCTTTGATTGAACTTTGTATAGAAAGGGGTGTAGTTATAGGTAATACATATTTGAAGAAAAAGAGGATAAATAAGTATACAAGGTATGATGAGATTAAGACACATGTGTCTTAATCTCGTCTTGTCGGTATTATATACCATTCGTACACAACAAGATATGATGTAGGGCGAAATGACAGTAGTTTGTTGGATTATGTATTGGTAGATAAAAGACTGTTGAGTAGACTTCAGGATGTACATGTTTATAGACGGGCCACAGATATATCAGATCACTTTCTAGTTGTAGCTACACTGAGAGTAAAGGGTAGATGGGATACAAGGAGAATAGAAGCATCAGGGAAGAGAGAGGTGAAGGTTTATAAACTAAAAGAGGAGGCAGTTAGGGTAAGATATAAACAGCTATTGGAGGATAGATGGGCTAATGAGAGCATAGGCAATGGGGTCGAAGAGGTATGGGGTAGGTTTAAAAATGTAGTGTTAGAGTGTTCAGCAGAAGTTTGTGGTTACAGGAAAGTGGGTGCAGGAGGGAAGAGGAGCGATTGGTGGAATGATGATGTAAAGAGAGTAGTAAGGGAGAAAAAGTTAGCATATGAGAAGTTTTTACAAAGTAGAAGTGATGCAAGGAGGGAAGAGTATATGGAGAAAAAGAGAGAGGTTAAGAGAGTGGTGAAGCAATGTAAAAAGAGAGCAAATGAGAGAGTGGGTGAGATGTTATCAACAAATTTTGTTGAAAATAAGAAAAAGTTTTGGAGTGAGATTAACAAGTTAAGAAAGCCTAGAGAACAAATGGATTTGTCAGTTAAAAATAGGAGAGGAGAGTTATTAAATGGAGAGTTAGAGGTATTGGGAAGATGGAGGGAATATTTTGAGGAATTGTTAAATGTTGATGAAGATAGGGAAGCTGTGATTTCGTGTATAGGGCAAGGAGGAATAACATCTTGTAGGAGTGAGGAAGAGCCAGTTGTGAGTGTGGGGGAAGTTCGTGAGGCAGTAGGTAAAATGAAAGGGGGTAAGGCAGCCGGGATTGATGGGATAAAGATAGAAATGTTAAAAGCAGGTGGGGATATAGTTTTGGAGTGGTTGGTGCAATTATTTAATAAATGTATGGAAGAGGGTAAGGTACCTAGGGATTGGCAGAGAGCATGCATAGTTCCTTTGTATAAAGGCAAAGGGGATAAAAGAGAGTGCAAAAATTATAGGGGGATAAGTCTGTTGAGTATACCTGGTAAAGTGTATGGTAGAGTTATAATTGAAAGAATTAAGAGTAAGATGGAGAATAGGATAGCAGATGAACAAGGAGGCTTTAGGAAAGATAGGGGGTGTGTGGACCAGGTGTTTACAGTGAAACATATACGTGAACAGTATTTAGATAAGGCTAAAGAGGTCTTTGTGGCATTTATGGATTTGGAAAAGGCGTATGACAGGGTGGATAGGGGGGCAATGTGGCAGATGTTGCAAGTGTATGGTGTAGGAGGTAAGTTACTGAAAGCAGTGAAGAGTTTTTACGAGGATAGTGAGGCTCAAGTTAGAGTATGTAGGAAAGAGGGAAATTTTTTCCCAGTAAAAGTAGGCCTTAGACAAGGATGTGTGATGTCACCGTGGTTGTTTAATATATTTATAGATGGGGTTGTAAGAGAAGTAAATGCGAGGGTCTTGGCAAGAGGCGTGGAGTTAAAAGATAAAGAATCACACATAAAGTGGGAGTTGTCACAGCTGCTCTTTGCTGACGACACTGTGCTCTTGGGAGATTCTGAAGAGAAGTTGCAGAGATTGGTGGATGAATTTGGTAGGGTGAGCAAAAGAAGAAAATTAAAGGTGAATACAGGAAAGAGTAAGGTTATGAGGATAACAAAAAGATTAGGTGATGAAAGATTGGATATCAGATTGGAGGGAGAGAGTATGGAGGAGGTGAACGTATTCAGATATTTGGGAGTGGACGTGTCAGCGGATGGGTCTATGAAAGATGAGGTGAATCATAGAATTGATGAGGGAAAAAGAGTGAGTGGTGCACTTAGGAGTCTGTGGAGACAAAGAACTTTGTCCTTGGAGGCAAAGAGGGGAATGTATGAGAGTATAGTTTTACCAACGCTCTTATATGGGTGTGAAGCGTGGGTGATGAATGTTGCAGCGAGGAGAAGGCTGGAGGCAGTGGAGATGTCATGTCTGAGGGCAATGTGTGGTGTGAATATAATGCAGAGAATTCGTAGTTTGGAAGTTAGGAGGAGGTGCGGGATTACCAAAACTGTTGTCCAGAGGGCTGAGGAAGGGTTGTTGAGGTGGTTCGGACATGTAGAGAGAATGGAGCGAAACAGAATGACTTCAAGAGTGTATCAGTCTGTAGTGGAAGGAAGGCGGGGTAGGGGTCGGCCTAGGAAAGGTTGGGAGGGAGGGGGTAAAGGAGGTTTTGTGTGCGAGGGGCTCGGACTTCCAGCAGGCATGAGTGAGCGTGTTTGATAGGAGTGAATGGAGACAAATGGTTTTTAATACTTGACGTGCTGTTGGAGTGTGAGCAAAGTAACATTTATGAAGGGATTCAGGGAAACCGGCAGGCCGGACTTGAGTCCTGGAGATGGGAAGTACAGTGCCTGCACTCTGAAGGAGGGGTGTTAATGTTGCAGTTTAAAAACTGTAGTGTAAAGCACCCTTCTGGCAAGACAGTGATGGAGTGAATGATGGTGAAAGTTTTTTCTTTTTCGGGCCACCCTGCCTTGGTGGGAATCGGCCAGTGTGATAATAAAAAATAATATTCCATCATTTCATTTACTGGCTTTCCTGCCAGTTCTCTGTCCCACGGGACCTCCTGCAGGAAGTTCCTCAACCCTATGTAGTCCCCTCTTTTATAGTCAGGCTTTTCCCATTCAACTCCTGTTACTCTCTCCACTTGCAGCTCTACTATATATTCAAAGCACGGAACCACGTGGTCGCTAGCGCCTAGGGGGCTCTCATACGTGATGTCCTCAATGTCTGAACTGCCCAGGGTGAACACAAGGTCCAATCTTGCTGGTTCATCCTCCCCTCTCCCTCTAGTAGTGTCCTTAACATGTTGGTGCATAAGGTTTTCCAGCACCACGTCCATCATCTTGGCTCTCCATGTTTCGGGACCCCCATGTGGCTCCAGGTTTTCCCAGTCAATCTCTCTGTGGTTGAAATCCCCCATAACCAGCAACTTTGCTCTGCTGGAGTGAGCTCTTCTTGCCACCTCAGCAAGTGTGTCCACCATTGCTCTGTTGCTCTCTTCATATTCCTCTCTTGGCCTCCTGCAGTTCTGTGGTGGATTATACATCACTGCAATGACCACCTTGTGTTCCCGAGACTGAAGTGTACCTACTATGTAGTCTCTTTCCCCCATCTCATCTATGCCTTCCATTTTCTCGAATTTCCATCTGTTTTTTACTAGCAGAGCAACCCCACCTCCCCCTCTGCCCCTTCTATCTTTCCTCATGATCTGGTATCCTGGTGGGAAGATTGCATCTGTTACTGTCCCCGTGAGTTTTGTTTCTGTAACTGCTATGATGTCTGGGGCCTTCTCATTGATTCTTTCTTGCCATTCCTCATGTTTATTCGTTAATCCATCTGCATTTGTGTACCAAACCTTCAACTTCTGTTCTAATACTGTAACTGTGGTGCTGGGGGTGGGAACAGAGGGATCGGTATGTGATGGTTGGTTTGGATTGTTCAGTTGCCTTGGGTGTGTCGTGGCTGGGGTCCTTCTGCAGGTGTTTCTGGGGGGTGTGCCTGTCCTTCCACTTGTTCCTGGGTTATTCTGCTCTCCTTTTTCATTTCCTCCCATTTCTCCTTTCGTTTCTGAACTCTCTCTTTCATCATCTTCCTTTCCTCCTGTGTTCTGTCTCGATCGAGGTACACACTCATGAACTCCTGCCTGCCTCTCAGCTGTGCTTTCTCCTGCAGGATCATGGTTCGGGTTGATTCTGCCTTGAAAATTACTTTGAGAGGCTGATTCCTTTTCTTTGTGAACCACCCGATTCTCCGAAAATTTGCCACCTGGGTCATTTCCCCCTCGCCTATCACCTTCATGATACCTTCAATCGTTTTTTTCTCCTCCTGTTTTCTTTCCTCATAAGTTTCCTCTTTAGCTTCGTCTAGCCCATAGATAAACACTGATCTCTCCCTGTCCACCTCCCACTGTGACTCCCATTGCATCCTCTGATGTGTTTTAGTTCCTTCCCGTGGAGTGTTCCTTCCTTCAGTCCCTTCCCTAGCTATGGCCCCTATGCTCCTTGGTTTCTCCTTCCTGCTCACCTGTTCCTGGCCCCCACAGGTGTCTGGTAAGGTCCCTGCACATGTCCTAGTTCCTTCAATGTCTTCCAACCTCACATTTTGTCCTAGTGTGCTCCCTGTCTTTGTTTTGGCCCCATGTGGGTTTGACAGGACCTCTGCATACAGTTTAGTTTCCATACTCCCTTCAGTCCTGTTGTCTGTGTCTGATGTAGCCATTGCCGATGCTACTTCTGTAATATCTTTGTCTTTATGCTGTTTCAGATGTCTGAGCTCCTCTTCTAATCTCTTTATCTTGTTTTCTGCTGTTGTGGCATGTTGCTTCCACCTTCTGCATTCTGCTTCTAACCTCTCTTCCATCTTCCTTGCCAGTCTTCCTCCCTTTTTTTGAGCTCTGCTTCCCAGTCCTCCCCCCAGATTCGTCCTTCGAGCCCTTTGTTCTCATCCTAGTTCTAGGTTCCCCCGTTGCTCCACAGAAGGAAGGGGAGGGGTGGTTAGGGGGAGGGGAATAGATGGTTGGGGGAGAGGGGATGGATGGTTATGGGGAGGGGGAGGATGGTTACTGGAGGGGGAGAGGTAGTTGGGGAGGGGGTTAGATGGTATGGGGGAGGGGTAGGTGGCTAAGGTGAGGTGGTTAGGGAAGGGGGAGAGGTGGTTAGGGGAGGGGAGTTACGTGTTTGTGTCAAGTGTATATGTGCTTGTGTATGTGTGTGTGTGCGCGCGCGCGCGTGTGTGTGTGTGTGTGTGTGTGTGTGTGTGTGTGTGTGTGTGTGTGTGTGTGTGTGTGTGTGTGTGTGTGTGTGTGTGTGTGTGTGTGTATTCGCCTAGTTAGTTACCATATTGTCCTAGTGCAGGTGTGTGTGTGTATGTGTGTGTATGTGTGTGTTCGTGTGTGTGGGGGAGGTGTGAGGGGGAGATACTGCTAATACATACCAGTAATTCTGGGTTATAAAAAGTGGAACTTGCTACTAGGGTCTAAAGCTTCTATGAGTGTCTACCCTTGTGTGTGTGTGCACGTGTGTGTGAGGGAGGGATGGTTAGTGGGGGGTAGGTGGTGTGGTTGAAAGATCCTTTATACCTCTCTGTCGTGTAGGCTCAAATTTAGTCTCAGCTATCTTTCCAGGTAATGCTACTCTCTCCACTTATTGCCCTTTCTGGATTTAAGTATCAATTATTGCTTGTTATTATCCTATTCCTTGTTCACATTGAGAGAGGACTTCCTAGCTTCCTATGTATTCTTACTGCTAATAACTACCGGTAGAAACACTGCCTTTTCCCTCGCTAGTCTGCTGCCCTCCTCACACTCTCAACACTATCTCCACTTTAACTATGCTATTTCTACACTAATTCTGGTAATAGCTTGCAGGAGTGAGTAACCAGTATCTAACAGTGATGCAAGGCCAGATGCCAGGATGCAACATGCAAACCACTATAGGTGAGTGAGTACTTGCTCTGCACGGTGCGGTGACAAGTTGCCAGATGCTGATGACGTAGTCGTCGTACTTAGGCCTTCTTTCACTATTTTGGAAATCCTTCACCCGTGATGTTTATAACCATATATGCTCATACATCCCGCGTTCATCACACGATATCGCTTTTCACTTATGATAGTATACACTTATGTACACTTCACTTTATATGTATAATGGAACACAACTTGTTGTGACGTCACTGCCTCAGCAGGCCTACGACTGCCACCTTCCCTTGTTGTATATTTTATTCTTCCTTTCTCTTTTTTTTTTTTTTTTTTTTTTTACCTTTTTCCCTCTCACTGTATGGTGCCCCACATTACACTTGTTAACCAAATGCTGGTAATTCTTGAACTCCCGCTTCCACACTCGCTTTGATCTTTGTATATTTGAATCTGTGTAGCAACAGCACATAGTAGACCCACAACGGTTTGTCACTTTGAAATATTGCTGATTCCAGGCTTCCTCTGGACTTGTTTTAACTAATAACTTTGGTTATCACTCGTAGGATTGTTCACTGACGTTGTCACTACCACTGATTACTGCCAGCAGTTGTTGCACGCCTTAAAACACTAAGGTTCTCGGAGCCTTGTGCCCCACGTTTGCACGGGATACCTAACCTGACCAGGTGTCGTGTGTGTGTGTGTGTGTGTGTGTGTGTGTGTGTGTGTGTGTGTGTGTGTGTGTGTGTGTGTGTGTGTGTGTGTGTGACTCTGCCTGCATGTGCTCTCGCACGTCGCACCAATTTGTACGCAACTATTTGAGGTTGCAGGTCAAGTCTCAGCTCCTGATCCCGCCTCTCAGCTAGCCACTACAGGGTTCCCACTCTCCTGGCTTCGCGAGCTCTATTATACCTCATTTAAAGGCTCTCCTTACACTTTCTAACTTCTTTATGGCTAAAGATATTTTCCCTTATATCTTTGAAACATCTGCGTTTTAATGTAGTTCCTGTTGTGTACCTTTTCAACGCCTTCCGAACACACTGTTCCTGTCCGTGCTATCATTTCCTTTCAGTATTCTGTAGTTCGATATGAAGTCTCCCATCGTGCTTATTTTCTCTGGCATTAGATTGACTTGCTTTAAGTTCGTTCCATAGTACATTTCCTTTATCTTCCGGACTACTTTAGTTGCTAACCTCGTTCTACATACTTCAAGTATTTTTGTGGAGTGAAAAACAGGTAACTAGCCGCTATCATGACCCTTTGAATACTCGACAGGTTTTAAGCCCAAATAACAACACAACCTATTCCGAAGTCTACCTATTTTCTGAGGGCATACGATAACGTTTAGTACATCTCGCTAAGTGAAGCTGTAGCCAAGGCTTTTCCCGTGATGTTTGTGTCATTTAGCGAGTGAGTGAACACAGGTTGCTTTGAAGAAAGATAGAAATTTGTTCGTTGGGATTGTGTGTATTATAGTTTGGGATAAAGGAATGGATTAGAGAGAGAGAGGAGTTCAAGAAGAAAGGAACGGGATAAGAAGGAAGAATCACTGCCTCCTCCCCGGTGGACTGCCTCTCTACCTGGTGGTCTGCCTCTCTACCTGGTGGTCTGCTTCTCTACCTGGTGGACTGCCTCTCTACCAGGTGGACTGCCTCTCTACCAGGTGGACTGCCTCTCTACCAGGTGGACTGCCTCTCTACCAGGTGGACTGCCTCTCTACCAGGTGGACTGCCTCTCTACCAGGTGGACTGCCTCTTCCACACCTCCCAAGTTAAGCAAGAAAGTTTACCAATAACAATGATTTGAAGATTTTTTCCTTTCAGAAAAAGAGAAGTGGAAAAAGGTGAGAGAGAAAAGTGAGAAAGAAAGGAGAAAGGAGGGAGAAAAGAGAGAGAAGAAAGTAAAAGGAAGGAGAGATGAAAGAGAGAAGGGAGAGTAGAGCAGATGAGAGAAATTTCCTTAATTATCGTCCTGCGGTCGACAGACCGGAAGATAATTAATTCCAACCAGATTCAGGGTTATGAATACACCAGGTACAGGGTTATGTATACACCAGGTCCAATGTTATGTATACACCAGGTACAGGGTTATGAATACACCAGGTACAGGGTTATGTATACACCAGGTCCAATGTTATGTATACACCAGGTACAGGGTTATGAATACACCAGGTACAGGGTTATGTATACACCAGGTACAGGGTTATGTATACACCAGTTTCAGGGTTATGTATACACCAGGTTCAGGGTTATGTATACACCAGGTACAGGGGTATGTATACATCACTTCTAGGGGCTAATATATTTCTTAGTTCTATAGTTTTATGTATTTCTGAGTTCCACAGCTTTATGTATACATCGGGGTCAGGGTTTTATGTATACATCAGGATTAGGGTTTAATATAAAAATTTTTTTAGGGTTCTATATATGCATCATGTCTGGGACTGTATGTATACCGGGTGTATTAGGTCCAATTCTTCAAATAATATAATCATGATCACCCCTCAGTAGCATACACGTCATGCTTGGACGACTAGCTCTCTGTCTGGCTTGATGGCTGACTTTCTGGCTTGATGGCTGATTTTCTGGCTTGATGGCTCACTTTCTGGCTTGATGGCTCACTTTCTGGCTTGATGGCTGATTTTCTGGCTGACTTTCTGGCTTGATGGCTCACTTTCTGGGTTGATGGCTCACTTTCTGGCTCACTTTCTGGCTTGATGGTTCTCTATCGTGCTTGATGGCTGACTTTCTAGCTGACTTTCTGGGTTGATGGCTGTCTTTCTGGCAAGATAGCTGCTTGTATGTCAAGACTGCCAACTAGCTAGATGGCTGCCTGGCAAGATGGCTGTCTAGCAAGATGGATGCCCGTCTATCTACATGGCTGGCTATCTGGTTACATGGCTAGAAAGCTTGCTGTCTGGTTATATTGCTATCTGTCCCTATAGCTATCTGTCTAGTTGGATGGGTGCTTGTTTTTCTGTCTGGCTAGACGACTGTCTGGCTAGATGACTATTTGGTTGTATGGCTCGCTAACTAGCTAGAAGGCTGGCTGTCTACCTAGATGGCTGCCTCCCTGGCTAGATGGCTGTTTGTCTGGTTTGAAGTCTCTCGGGTTAGATAGCCATCTGGTTATATGTTTGTATGCTGGGCTAGATGGCTGTTTAGCAAGATGACTGTCTAGCTAGATAGCCGTCTGACTGGCTGGATGACTAACTGGCTGAATGACTGGTTGTCTGGCTAGATGGTTGGCTGTCTGACTATATTGCTGGCTGTCAGGCTAGACTGCATAACTATCTGCTAAAGAGCAGCCTTTTTGGCTAGATAGATGACTGTCTATAGAGTGGCTGTGTGTCAGGCATGTTTTTCTAGCTGACTGCCTACCTGACTAGACATCTGGCTGTTTACTAGTTGGCTAGCTGGTTGACTGATTGGCTGACTGACTGGTCAGGTGACGGCTTGTAAGTCAGGTGACGGCTTGTAAGTCAGGTGACGGCTTGTAAGTCAGGTGACGGCTTGTAAGTCAGGTGACGGCTTGTAAGTCAGGTGACGGCTTGTAAGTTAGGCGACTTATAAGTCAGGTGATGGCCTGAGAGAGCAGTCTGGGCATCATCTCAGTCGCTCCACGTCCAACTTTTATGATGCTGAAGAATTCAGGTGAAATATTTACGAGAGACACCTGAATAATGCCACCTGCCACCTCAAGGAAGAGAGGAAGGGGAGAGGGAGGGTAAGGGGGAGGGGGAAGAGGTGAGGAGGGGGAAGAGGTGAGGAGAGGGAAAAGGGGAGGGGAAATGCTAGGAAGAAAAGGTAAAGAAAAACGGGGGTTGGCGAAAGGGACTGGGAATTGGGAAAACGAGGGAGAGAGGGGGAAATATGAGAAGAGGAGGGAAGATGGAGAGGAAACGAAGACAATGAAGAGAGGGGAGAGAGAAAAGGGTGAAGGATAGAACAAAGGAAGAAGTCATATTTCAGAATAACACATACACACACATACACGCATTGATATACATACACATACACGTATTCACCCTGACATACTCCTGGCCATCTCGTAAACCAGGCAATGAGAGGTATACGCACGTGCACCCAGCTATAACGTACGTACGTACGTACGTGTGTGTGTGTGTGTGTGTGTGTGTGTGTGTGTGTGTCACGTATTTAATGAAAGCTTTTATTTAGACAACAGAATTTAAGAACAGACTTTTTCGAGATTAATCTGAAAAAGCATATTTTCCAAGCCAATTTTTTTTACAACTATACCACGTGTTGCTATATACAAGTGTTGTCGAAACAAACGGGAACCGGGTAGACAAAACCACCGGTTCATTAGACGTCAACTCTCCGAACCAATAGGATCTCAGATCTTGCACGTCGCTCACCCAATAGGATCCCTGATCTCAAATCTTGCACGTCGCTTACCCAATAGGATCCCTTATCTCAGATCTTGCACGTCGTTCACCCAATAGGATCCCTGATCCCAAATCTTGCACGTCGCTTACCCAATAGGATCCCTTATCTCAGATCTTGCACGTCGTTCACCCAATAGGATCCCTGATCTCAAATCTTGCACGTCGCTTACCCAATAGGATCCCTTATCTCAGATCTTGCACGTCGCTTACCCTTGTATCAGCTCAACAGGTAGTTCGGCGCCCACGATAAAACGATCAGGTCAACCCCTAGTGTCCTACCCATTTTTTATTTCTCCCCTAACTCTCAGGGAAACTTTGCCACAAGAATTATGGTGTAAGGGAATTATGTTTTACCCCACGGGGAGCCAAAGACGATCATAAGGTCAGGCTCGACCATCCCTGGGACAAGCAAAACACACAATGAACACTGAATAAAAAGATATAAAAAAAAAAAACAGACAGATAAGGCGTTAGCGGCTCGTCACGACACTAATATGGAAGGAGTGATTCTCGACCCAGGTCATGCACAGTCGCTATACTTGACCCGGGCATCAGACAGTTCAAAGGGATAGTAGCCAGGGGCAGCCTGGTGAAATATAACCTGCTAACAATGTCCTCACTCACGCATACACATACAAACGCAAGCATAAATATATACGCGTTCACTGACGTACAGACAGTTCGATACACAACCCGCACATGGAGAAAAAGGAACTTTATGACGACGTACCGGTCCAACTTGGACCAGTTAATGGTCCAAGTCGGACCGAAATGTCGTCTTGAAGTTTCTTTCTATGTACAAGTTATTTGTGTACGGTTAAGGTACTGTTCCTTTGTGTTCTTCATACAGTTCGTAATGTCGACTCGCGCCAAACACAGCCGCTGTGCTCGACCTGGCCAAGCACATCCCCTACAATACCTAATATAGTGTAGATGTGGTAGGAAGGCACCATACTTAAATAAGAAAACAAAACAGCGCAAAATTTAATAGTTTAATGTAACAGGAACTGACCCTCTGCGAAAGACAGCGACCGCTGTTCACTACGCACCTAACCACGCCCTTAGATATACCCCTAGCCATGCACCCTGCCACGCCCCAGGTCACGCCCCAGGCCACTCCCCAGGCCACGCTCTTGTGTGATAGATGGCCATCTGCTACACATAACAAAACATAATATGCATAATAACCCCGTCGGCCTTACCCCCTTCCCCAAAACCCACTGTCCCCATCCCATACCCGGTCAAGAGCACCTGTTTCTGACTAGCAGTCCTTATGGAATATTGGTATCCCAGTAGCGGTAGATTTCGTTCGCTCTTGTACTGCCCCTCGCGCGAGGCATCATCGATCATTCAACCTCACTCCACGTACTCAAAGATTACATTCTGTTAAGATAATGGGTCAAGGCTTTCACGAAACCTTTCCATATCCCCAGAGCTATAAAATTTCTCTCTCTTCGATGTTGAATTAGATTAGATCCCAAGGTGTTGCTGTGTCTGACAGGAATGTAGATTATTGGTTCAGAGAACCGACAAGATGAATTAGACATGGATGGCACACAGGTTTGTTATCATACCCACTAAGCTAGGGTTAGCGTAATGTACCGCGCGGATTTGCCCACTAGTACCTGACAAAACACGAAAATTTGTTCGCATAAACCCGTGTATCCAATATATATGCTTCCCCCTATTTCCGTGCTGTGATGTCAGACCTGCAGAAGGTCCCTGCAGAAGGTTCGTGCAGAAGGTCCCTGCAGAAGGTTCCTGCAGAAGGTCCCTGCAGAAGGTTCCTGCAGAAGGTCCCTGCAGAAGGTTCCTGCAGAAGGTCCATGCAGAAGGTTCCTGCAGAAGGTTCCTGCAGAAGGTAGCTGCAAGAGTGTACAGCAGAACTCCCTCTCCACCTGATAACCACGTTATTTCAGCATACTTCATCTTCTTAAATAAGTTTATTTAGGTAACATACAAATAAGTACAGTTATCATATTGTAAATTACCTAGGATAACTTAAAAAAAAAGTCAGAGTGACCTATTTGTAATGGGGTTTAACACAGCTATTGGCAGCTTTCGCTGTGGCAAACCACATACAAAACTGCTAATACTGTCACGTCTCTTAACATGTGGTCTAAGATACGACTTGGTGTTCCAGGAAGCAGACCTCGAATGCACCAAGTCTTCCTCTAGATGCCCAAGAGAGTACCTGAAGTTACCACCAGAATCTAAATTACATGGACCGAGTCACTCCAGGTTTAGAACCCGGTCCCAGAGGATATACAACGGTATCATGATAGTACATCACACGATTATATGAAATCGGATCCTGGACAAGCGATACGTAGGTTCTGACGTTCACTTTCATTATCTCGGAATTAGCAATCTTCGCAGGTCCAACCCAACGCCTGATTTTGTCGAGAAAAAAATGTTTTCTCCGGCTGCCCCTATGACTTCATCAACCATGAAGGTTGGAAAGAAAATGAGCCTATTATTCTTTTGTACGAGTATGATGGAAGCAAAGCGGTTAATTCCAGTCCACCATTTTCCTCATGAAAGGACGAAACTGGACTGTCATGCTGTAGATGAAGTCACCAGCGATCACTTCGGTGCACTTACTGATTAAGGTTTCCCAAGTTGGCCTTAAATACTCCGCTGAGGACTAGGCAGTAGGTAAGTTTTGGTATTAGGTACTGATGGAGAAGTGTGAACCTCTGAAGTGTGGCTTGAGGGCACTCATCTTAAGCTATTTATTAAGCTTATGTACAAACATCAAAGAACAGTCTAGTTTCGTGAACATTCGTCGTCCTGACGTGATCGCAGTTGTAAAAATAAGTTTGGACGACAGGAATCTTAAAATCTTGCTGAAATTGGTGACGAGACAGGCAAAAATCATGAAGTTGGCATTGCCATATGCTTTAACAAAAATATATACGCCCATCCAATTGATATTGTCATTCCTAATCACCTGGAAATGTTCTTGAGGCTATGAATAAACCATGTACCTTCAAAGCGTTTATAATATACAGACCTAATTGGCAGCAAGCAGGAGCAATTAACTTCCTGAGGAAAAAGTTAGAATTCCCTGTACTTCATAAATGTCAAAAAGTTTTATTTGTTGGTGACCTCAGCCAACAACTTACAGAGAGCTTTGATGAACTTCTTGCAGTGTTTGACATGAAAACTTTGTAGATATACCAACTCATACTTCTGGCTCCTCTCGCGACCCAGTAGTGAGTGATCTATGCGAAGGCAAAATCACTTTCAAGCGCGGAGATCAAATGATCTAACGATCATCTGATCTCCAAGCGACAGAGTGAAGTAAAAAATCACAGCTTGACTGTGGGAGGAAAAACACCTGGTTTAAGGCTTGCCGTGCAATGATGTTAATAAATAAGGGAATGCCTTCACTAAACACATCCCACCCCGGCAGTATGTAACGAAGCCTTCAGATCAGCCTTGGTTTGGCTGTCATTACCGAAAGCCCGTTACTATGTCCAAAGATGGGGAAAAAACAAGAGGTACCCGATTAACTATAATAGAAACCTTGACAATCAAACCGGTAAACGAATGGAAGAAGTCCATACCTGAAACATCTCTCTAAATGGGAAGATGACCGAAAATAAAAAGAAAAATTCTATCAGGTAGTGTGTTATGCAATATCTTGTGGTAATTGGTCCAAGACCGTCACAGATTGTCAACTGATGAAACTTCTCCACCTCTAAGCCAACAGGATGGAACTGTTGCATTATGTAACCAAGAAAAAACTCGCCTATTTCCTGAACATTTTGATGCCAAGATGCATGTCCCACATCCAGTTAGAAAACCTCCACTGTGAAAGTTGTGGATGGTGACAAGACAGGATGGAGTATTGTATCTCATTAAACACCCGAGTCATTAAAAAGTTGTGGCCCAGGACAAAGTAATCCAAAGATTGCTAAGTACATATATCAAGCAACTAGCATTATCTTTATGAACTCTCTAACACAAAGTGAATGACCTATGTGGAATAATGTCATTGTATTCACCAAAACTAAGAGCCGAGCTTAAATTCAACACCTATTAACCAGTGTCATTACTCTCAACCACTGGCAAAATTCTTGAAAAAATCATTTTACAGCAAAATACACCATTTTATTATCACTCGCTTCTTTGTGACCATTAAAATGACTTCAGAAGAGGTCATTCTTCGCCTGTGGATTCACCGTGAATCCCAGATCAGCTGTATAGTGAAGGACCATGCTGGTACCTTAGATTTATTATAGCACCAGAGACTCTTGTCTTAATGCCAGTATTTTGAGTCCCTGTTCTTGCATTACAACTCCTCAGTGACTACCATCAAAATAAATCTTTTAAGAGTTGTTCCGAATAGAACAGAGTCTACAAGGCACTCATTCGCTAAATAGACTTGGTCCATTGTTATCGAATGTCTGTTTCAATAACCTTCAGTACTTCACCTCATCCCAGAAGTCCATGATTATGCAGATTACTATACACTTACTTATGCAAGAGAGGAAGAGTTAGCTTTTCCAGACGCTTTAAACACCACTTTACAACACCTTGGGGAACGCGATGGTAGCTTACATTTGCCTATCAGAAAACGTAAATGACGATGGTTTCTAGACAGCATAAGTGAGTATCAAAGTTGTGGTAAAAAATGGAATAATATTAGAACCCAGAGATGAAGTGAATATCTTAGGAGTGAAATGTAACTACAAAATGTCGATAAAAATCACATGGTAAATCTGGCAAATCAGGAAACCAAGAAGGCAAAAGTACATAAATATTAACGAAATAAAGTCAATTTACCAAATTAAATCTTTAGCTCAAAGTTGGTTCCAACTTCATCTTTATGTTAGACAAAACTCATAATGTTGTAGCATCTGATTTACATTTCCTATAAAATGGAAAGAAAGAACAAAAATCATAAGCTGAATTGGTGGCATCTAAAGCAATAACGAAAAAAGTAAAGCAATATTAATTTTATATATTTTCATTTTTGATCGTGCTTTAGATTATACACTTTCTAAAGGAAATTATTTAATTCAATATATTTTTGGATGAGGTAAATTATATACACATTTATGATGTATATTTCAGTGTGTATGATTCAACTTTTTGACAAATTATAGAATATTTATTTTGATCTTGTTGACAATCTAGTGAGTCTAGAATGAAAATATCTCACGTTCAACCATATACACTTTCAAAATTTTTATATGACCTAGGAAAATTAATTCAATAACCGTATTAGAAAGAACGTTAAACAATCGCCCTGACGTTCTCTAGAGTACACAGATCGTTATACACTTGTATTGGTACACTGTACAGGTCGCTGTTCACTCATCCTGATACTGTGTTGTACACACGTAGTTATATACCCATTCTAGCGTTTCCTGAGCTCAGTACAGGTGTGAGAGGAGTCGTGTGTCACGTTACAAATTGCTCCCCAGCTCAACATTAACATTTAATGTGA
The DNA here is from genome assembly GCF_038502225.1 of Cherax quadricarinatus. Lineage (NCBI taxonomy): Eukaryota > Metazoa > Arthropoda > Malacostraca > Decapoda > Parastacidae > Cherax > Cherax quadricarinatus. Next base: position 14,944,594 of record NC_091367.1, read on the forward strand.
CCATCAAGGCATTCCAAGAAACTCAACCTGTCCTCATTTTGCATGCAAAGATGCTCATCTAAGCCTCCCAGATGCTCTTCCACCCCTACCACATCCTCCAATCCTCCTAATCCAAATCCTCCCAATCCCAACCATCCTCCCCAACCTGGAAGACTATACAACTGTATTTTCTGAAGGATAAAATAAACCGTCATCAATGTGATATGTCACTGTTTTATCAATGACAAAATGGGAGCAAGTGTCCTATATCTGTAACAGATAAAAAATTTAAAAATATATCTAAGTGTGTTCAGGTTAACTCTCTTAGGATCTAATTCTTAAGCCTTTGTGTATGTCTATGCTCTTGCATTAGCTTCCACAATAGATATGAGGAGCACAATAAACTCGTGGCGTTGATGGAAAAATAAATAATAATAAAAAATGAATCCACACCCAAATTTATCTTTATCCAAAAAACTCTTAAATTACTTGCAATTACACCTTAACAACTTATCCCGAAATCTCCCGGTCTATCTAGACCTATCCCAACTATCCTGACCCATCCCAAGTTATTCTGTCCCATCCGAACCCATTTCAACCAATCACTACCTCTCCAAAACCATCCTAACCTATCCTACCCTAACCTGATCCATCACTAACAAATCCAACCCGTCCCGCTCTAACCTGACCTGTATCTAACAATACCCATCCCACTCAAACCAAACTAATCCCAACCAGACCCATCACACCCCGAACTCTATCCATTCCACCCAAACCCTACCCATCTCATCCTAACCAGACCCTTAACAACCCGACCCATCCCCATTTAACCCGACCTCTCCCACTAACCTGAACCCTCCCACTCTAACCCGACCCATCCCAACCCGACCACGAACACTTAACATCATTCTCAAAAGTTTCTTGGTTTTCTTTTTTCATTTTTTATAAGATGCCGATTGGTGTCGTCAGAGTTAAATCACATTAAAAAGTTTTGTCCACAAGTTCCTTGCTGAATTGCCAATCCTGCTGATGGCCCAAGGAAGAGAATCGTATTCTGGGCTTTCCTAGATTTGCATTGGGAGGGAAGGGTAGAGCTTGAAAGTGAGGCTCACAAGAGCTGGTGGTGGTTCGGTGAGGTAAGGAGACGGAGGAGAATGGGGGGGTTCGTTGGGGTTTCGGGAAAGGGAGGGATAAAAATGGGGTTTAGGAGAGGGGTGGATGATATATGGGAAAGGGATTGAGAAGGGGGGAAAGGATAGGAAGGAGCTGAGGTAAGGTTAGGAGGAGGGGTTAAAGAAGGAAGGGGACAAGGATGAATAGACAAGATTGGAAGAGGAGAGGTGGAGAAGTAACGGAGGTAGATTGCCTCAAACACACACACACACACACACACACACACACACACACACAGTTCTATGACATGGTGACAGCAGTAAGACAATAGAGGGAGGGGTTGCAATTTCTTGGACTGTAAGAAGGCGTTTGACACAGTTCCACACAAGAGATTAGTGCAAAAACTGGAGGACCAAGCAGGGATAACAGCTAAGGCACTACAATGGATAAGGGAATACTTGTCAGAAAGACAGCAGCGAGTCATGGTACGTAGCGAGGTGTCAGAGTGGGCACCTGTGACAAGCGGGGTCCCACAGGGGTCAGTCCTAGGACCAGTGCTGTTTCTGGTATTTGTGAACGACATGACAGAAGGAATAGATTCCGAAGTGTCCCTGGTTGCAGATGACGAAGTTGATGAGAAGAATTCATTCGATCGAAGACCAGGCAGAACTACAAAGGGATCTGGACAGACTGCAGACCTGGTCCAGCAACTGGCTCCTGGAGTTCAACCCCACCAAGTGCAAAGTCATGAAGATTGGGGAAGGGCAAAGAAGACCGCAGACGGAGTACAGTCTAGGGGGCCAGAGACTACAAACCTCACTCAAGGAAAAAGATCTTGGGGTGAGTATAACACCAGGCACATCTCCTGAAGCGCACATCAACCAAATAACTGCTGCAGCATATGGGCGCCTAGCAAACTTCAGAACAGCATTCCGACATCTTAATAAGGAATCGTTCAGGACCCTGTACACTGTGTACGTTAGGCCCATATTGGAGTATGCGGCACCAGTTTGGAACCCACACCTAGCCAAGCACGTAAAGAAACTAGAGAAAGTGCAATGGTTTGCAACAAGACTAGTTCCAGAGCTAAGAGGTATGTCCAACGAGGAGAGGTTAAGGAAAATCAACCTGACGACACTGGAGGACAGGAGAGAGGGGGGACATGATAACGACATACAAAATACTGAGAGGAATTGACAAGGTGGACAAAGACAGGATGTTCCAGAGATGGGACACAACAACAAGGGGACACAGTTGGAAGTTTAAGACACACATGAATCACAGGGCTGTTAGGAAGTATTTCTTCAGCCACAGAGTAGTCAGTAAGTGGAATAGTTTGGGAAGCGATGTAGTGGAGGCAGGATCCACACATAGATTTAAGCAGAGGTATGATAAAGCTCACGGTTCAGGGGGAGTGACCAAGTAGCGACCAGTGAAGAGGCGGGGCCAGGAGCTTGGACTCGACCCCTGCAACCTCAACTAGGTGAGTACAACTAGGTGAACACACACACACACACACACACACACACACACACATACATTAGTCCAAGTATTTATCGACAAGTATTTCTGACAAATGCCAACTAACACAGTCACACCTGAACAACTCTAGACAGTTATTGCATCCAGCTGACGAAGCTCAAACAGAGAAGAAATGGAAAACCAAAATTAGAAAGTGAGGTGGAGCGGAGGTGGTAGGGTCTGGATGTGGATGGAAAAAGAAGGAACTGTTGTTAGCTGGATTTAAACGCATGATCATCAGAAAGAATTGGAGAAGACGAGGTACTGGAGGCAGGTAAGAAACAGAAGAGACGGGATATTGCTGTTACAGAAATGGTGTATAGCACGGAAAATCTAAAGAAGCTGAGGATGGAACTTCAGGAGACGAAGTGAAGAAATTATGAAGCAGAGACAAAACCAAGCACAGCAGGTGGGAGACTGGAGACATGACAAAGGAAGAAAATCATCTTTGTAGCTGTGCTCTCTGCCAAATGAGAGATGGAGATATAAGGAGCAGCAAAGGCACTGATAACTGCAAACAACGAACTGTGGAGGGGAAAAGAAATGGGAGTAAGAAACATGGAGGTATAGAGCTCAACCTCCAGCGGTACACCATGCTCAGCCCTATCGTGCAGAAGCTCAGCCGAAGATGGTAAACCATACTCAGCCTCATACAATCCCTAGTCAACCCTCAGCCTCCCTTTCCCACTCAAATACAATAACCCAAAGCAAACAATACCCTACCCTCCATCCTCCTTCATTTTCCTTACTAACCCCTTCCAGTGAAAAAAACTTCCTGATGTCCGCCCCTAGTAGCAACTTCCATTACACTCTACTCCCCACCCTCCCCGTCGTCCCTATCTCACATGTGTGGTCTAACTCACTTCAAGCACAAGAAACTTTCCCACAGTTGCCCTCACCCTTATCCCTAAACCCCACCTCGCTCAGTACCCCTTAGTCACTCTTCTGGCAATTGGACATGGACCAGAAGACCAGGAAAACAAAAACAGAAGTAACGGAAAGAAACAATGTGTGGTGCACAAATGAAGAAGTAATAAACGAGAGTGAGATTGTAACGTGCGAATAGTAGAGGCACCACCCAGAAACTGTAGCACTCATAGAGGCAAAGTTCACAAAGGCAACAACAGATTCGATCTTCCCAGAAGGATATCAGATTATCAGAGAGAAAAGAATGGGGGCGGAGTTAAAGTGTTGCTAATCAGACACAAAAGGAGTTTGGTGAAGAGAGGAATCAGCAAATACAGTAAAAGTTCAATAAGTACATTGTAAACACACTCAGACCTGATGGGCCAAGTGGGGGGGGGGATAACGGCGATATGCAACCCTCACATTAAACAGCATGAGACCATGACAAGAATGTAACAATAGAGTGGTAGTAGTAATGACAGTATAGGTGGTTAGAAGAGCCCACACTAGCGATCATGGGTAGCTTTAACCACAAGGAATTACACTGAGAGAATGACTCCACACTGGGGACCAAATTCCTGAAGGAACAAGACATTGGAGGTGGTGATGGAAAATTTAGTGTGTGTCAGCACGTCAGGGACGCATCTTCATACAAGCTGATGAACCGGCAAGGCTGAACCTTTTGTTCATTCCAAGTGACATAAAGCAGAAGCAGCCCCTCAGTGCTAGCGACCACGTTATTGATGATTAAGATACATATGCAACAGATGGGTAGCTTTATTGTTGAAATGTTTCACCTACACAGTAGGCTTCTTCAGTTAAATACAGAGACAGCGAGTGTAATAGAGGAATGAAGTTGTAGTCAGTCAGTCTTGATTGATAGACTGAAGAAGCCTACCGTGGAGGCGAAATTTTTCAACTATCCAGATACCCAACTGTTGCACATGTGTCTTAATCATCAATTCGTCGGTATTTTGTACCATTTTAGACATAACGACCACGCAGTACTAAGCTTCGAATACATTATAGAAGAGAAACTCAGTACAGGAAAAATCGGAGAAACCTGACTCCATAATAGTAGATTATACACGCATGAGGAAATTTCCGAATGAAGTGTAGTGGAAAAGAGAAATAGAGGAAAAGACAACGAATGAAATGATGGAATATGTAACTAGAAAGGGCCAAGAGGCGGAAAAGACATTCATTCCCAGAGGCAAAGCTAAAGTTGCAAGGGAGAGGGAAAATATAGAAAACAAAGAAATAATAGAGAAATGAACAGAAAAACCTGACAAAGCATGTCAAAAACCGAGTTTTGCAAGAAGACCAGTACCGGAGGTGAAGGGTATGAGCTACGAGGAGAAACAAGGAGGTAAACCAGATAACCTGAGAGAAAAAAAAGAACCAAAAGTAACATGATTACTACGTGTGTGATGAATGGTTTGAAAAACCGACAAGTTGAAGATTGAGACACTTATGCAGCATATGGGAATCTTTATTCAGGAAACGTTTCGCCACACAGTGGCTTCATCAGTCCAATACAAAGAGGAAGGCGTAAGGAGAGGAGGAGTATGAGGTAATCAGTCCCTCAACCTCAAACTTGTCGGTTTTTCAAACCATTCATCACAACTGTCAGACACTGCAGCATCATGGGATCTTGTTACAAAGAATTCTTCAACACTTGTTCAACCTTTGGACGAAGACCTACTTCGACTAGTGGATGGTACCACTATGACCCCGCCTCCGCCTGCTTCACCTCACCTCACTACAGTATATAAGCCACGTCTACGGCCCTATGCTGTACACTCTACAAGATTGATGGACTGAACACATCGACTCCAGGTTGAGGGACTGATTACCTCATACTCCTCCTCTCCTTACGCCTTCCTCTTTGTATTGGACTGATGAAGCCACTGTGTGGCGAAACGTTTCCTGAATAAAGATTCCCATATGCTGCATAAGTGTCTCAATCTTCATCATGATTACTACGTACAAAGTAATTTAAGGAATTGATAGAGAACAGGGAGAGACTGAGGGATGGGAATCAAGTACACGAGAGTACAGCTGAAGGTTATGAAAAAACATAGATAAGTTACAGTCATGTTGGGAAATGTTTCTTTAGCCTTAGAGTCGTCAGGAAGTGGAAACACCTGGGTTGCTAAGTGGAAGAGGCAGGATCCATACACTGTTTTAAGACTATGTATGATAGGGCTCATGCAGCAAAGAAAGGAAGCTCACTAGCGTCCAACAGAGAGGTGGAGTCAGGGGCTGAGACTTAACCTCTGTAATAATAAATTGGTGAGTGCGCGCGCGCACACACACACACACACACACACACACACACACACACACACACACACACACACACACACACCAGGAGTTTCCGTGGGACTTGACAGTAATCTGATATTGGTGAGGTAATCAAGTTGAGACTGGGTTGAACCACAGAGGCGCTGCTCTGTCCTCACTAAAGGTTATCATAATGCAGTTAAAAACGTTACTTACTACATGACATATATCGTTAGTAGGGCAGCTTGTGTATAGGGGGCGCTGCTACAGTATAAGTTATACGACTAAAATATTAAAATGATCATTATTAATTCATTAAATTAGTTTTTTCGACAATACGTCCGTATCCCATTGAGGTAGGGTGACCTGAAAGGAAAAACTTCAACTTTTCTTCGTAACCTATACAGGAGAAGGTGTTACTAGCCCCTTTTTAGCGGCATTTTAGTTTCCTCGTAAGACACACGACACGCATGGCTTACGGAGGAAGAATTCTGTTTACTTCCCCATGGAGAGAAATAAAAAGAACAAGAACTATTAAGAAAATAGAAAACACAGATGGGTATGTACATACATGCGTGTACATGTATGTAGAGTGTGACCTAAGTGTAAGTACTTATAGTAATATATACCTGTTATCTAGCATGCTTGAGACAGAAAAAAGACACCAGCAATCCTACCATCATGAAAAACAATTGCAGATTTCCGTTTCACACTCACTTGGCAGGACAGTAGTACCTCCCTGGGTGGTTCCTGTCTACCAACTACTACTTAGGTATATTAAATTACTTAAAAATAATTATATTAATTATTTAGTATATAATTAAACACTGAGTAATTATTAATTAAATTATTAAATATTACCTATTACTTATATTGTTAATATGAATTTTTATATATTAAATATTTATATTATTAAATTATTATTATGTTACTAAAATAATATCGATTACATTTTAGCTTCACCAACGAATCATTCAATTTGTTTGGTCAATTTTTTTTCAGTTTTGGCAATTATTTCGTTTGATATACTAATTATTTTTTTAATTGCAATTTTTTCAACAGCTCTGTATATATTTATACCGATTTTTAATTGCATATTTCATTGCATGCAACAGCGACATTTGCATGAAATTGTGCATGACCCTCGTATGCAAATTTGGAAAATTAATATTACCCGAACATTTAGTTTCCTTGTTGTTCATACTGTTGTTATTCTGGAGGTGGTTGTTGTTATTGTTCTGAAGGATGTTCTGAATGTTGCTCTTGTTCTGAAGGGTGTTCTAGAGATGTTCTGGTGGATGTTGTTCTAGAGGATGTTTTAGAGATGTTCTGGTGGATGCTGTTCTAGAGGATGTTTTAGAGATGTTCTGGTGGACGTTGTTCTAGAGGATGTTTTAGAGATGTTCTGGTGGATGTTGTTCTAGAGGATGTTTTAGAGATGTTCTGGTGGACGTTGTTCTAGAGGATGTTTTAGAGATGTTCTGGTGGACGTTGTTCTAGAGGATGTTTTAGAGATGTTGTTCTAGAGGATGTAGAGACTGGTGGATGCTGTTCTAGAGGATGTTTTAGAGAGACGTTGTTCTAGAGGATGTAGAGATGTTCTGGTGGACGTTGTTCTAGAGGATGTTTTAGAGATGTTCTGGTGGATGTTGTTCTAGAGATGTTCTGGTGGATGTTGTTCTAGAGGATGTTTTATGTTCTAGAGGATGTTTTAGAGATGGACGTTGTTCTAGAGGATGTTTTAGAGATGTTCTGGTGGATGTTGTTCTAGAGGATGTTTTAGAGATGTTCTGGTGGATGTTGTTCTAGAGGATGTTTTAGAGATGTTCTGGTGGATGTTGTTCTAGAGGATGTTTTAGATATGTTCTGGTGGATGTTCTAGAGGATGTTTTAGAGATGTTCTGGTGGATGTTCTAAAGAATGCTTTAGAGATGTTCTGGTGGATGTTCTAGAGGATGTTATAGAGATGTTCTGGTGGATGTTCTAGAGGATGTTTTAGAGATGTTCTGGTGGATGTTCTAGAGGATGTTTTAGAGATGTTCTGGTGGATGTTCTAGATGATGTTTTAGAGATGTTCTGGTGGATGTTCTAGAGGATGTTTTAGAGATGTTCTGGTGGATGTTCTAGAGGATGTTTTAGAGATGTTCTGGTGGATGTACTAGTGGATGTTTTAGAGATGTTCTGGTGGATGTTCTAGAGGATGTTTTAGGGATGTTCTGGTGGATGTTCTAGAGGATGTTTTAGAGATGTTCTGGTGGATGTTCTAGAGGATGTTTTAGAGATGTTCTGGTGGATGTTCTAGAGGATGTTTTAGAGATGTTCTGTTGGATGTTCTGTTGGATGTTTTAGAGATGTTCTGTTGGATGTTCTAGAGGATGTTGCTCTGCAGGATGTTGCTGTTCTGAGGATGAGCTGCAGGATGTTCTTGTTTTGCAGGATGTTGTTCTGGATGTTATTGCTCTGCAGGAGAATGTTCTCGAGGATGTTATTGTTGATCTTGAGGATGTTCTGAAGGTTATTGCTCTGGAGGATCTTGTTCTTCTGGAGGATGTTGCTGTTGTGGAAGATGTTCTTGTTCTTCTGGAGGATGTTGCTGTTGTGGAAGATGTTCTTGTTCTTCTGGAGGATGTTGCTGTTGTGGAAGATGTTCTTTTTCTTCTGAAGGATGTTCTGGATGACGATGTTGTTCTGAATCATCCAGAACATGATGTTCTGGAGAATGTTGTTGTTCCGGAGGATGATAATGTGGTGGTGGTGGTGGTGGTAGTATTAATTGTGGTAGTGTTAATCGTGGTTCTAAAGGTAGTGTTAATGGTGGTTTTAAAGGTAGTGTTAATGGTGGTTTTAAAGGTAGTGTTAATGGTGGTTTTAAAGGTAGTGTTAATGGTGGTTTTAAAGGTAGTGTTAATGGTGGTTTTAAAGGTAGTGTTAATGGTGGTTTTAAAGGTAGTGTTAATGGTGGTGTATTATTGATGATGGCGTTGTTAGAATTTGTGTTAGTATTTTGCTGCTGCTATTGTTTGAAGATGCTGTTAGATTTGCTGTCTGTTGCTACTGTTGTTAGTGCTGATGCTTTTCTCGTTGATTCTGTTGCTATTGTTTCATTTTGTTAGTATTATTGTTGTCATTGTTGCTACTGCTCCTTACTGCTACTTTTGTAATTCTTATTATCTGTTCTTACTGCTGTTCTCATCTTCTTTTTCTAGTAATAAGAAGGGACCGGAATTAACAAGGCATCATAAATAATGATAATCAAGAAGACTCAATTTCCGATTATTGAAAATAATTCTTAGAAGGAAGACTGGAAGCTTAAAATAATACATGAAAAAACATTTCAAACTTGTGACCGCACACACAAGATTAAACTTCGAGTATGCAGCACCAGTACAGAACCCCCACCTAGCTTCTGTAAGCACATAAAGAAGCTATATCAAGCTGAGAGGTCCTCAAACATGCAGGTATGGGAGCTGAGAGATTAAATCTACTATGCGTATTTGTATAAACAAGTCTTACCAACTCTGGAAGAATGAACAAGACGAGATATGATCACGAAATATAAAATACTCTGGTGAATTTTGTAGCATAAGTTGAAGAAAGAAGTAGGTAGAACTCGAGTAATATAGCAGACGCTTACTTAATATATGAATTCAAAGGGAAATGTGATAAGCAGTCTGTGTGTAATTACCAACAGCTAGAAGAACAAAACTGTTCTCAAGGTATCCAGCCTTTAAAATTTGTTCATCATATATATTTTAAACACATTTTCTCTGGTTGCATTATATATTACCTCTTGTAAATAATTCCATTGGTCAATCTTGTTTGCGAAGAAAAAATAATTCTTTCGCTTCCACTTTTTCCTCATCTTCCAGCTGTGGTCTCTTAGCCGTGTCGCAGGTACCAAGAAACCTTCATCCTTGTAGGTAGTTCATTACTACTGAGGAACGAGACATTTGTGCAATATTTGGGAATCATTATTCCAGAAACGTTTCGCCAGCCAGTGGCTTCTTCCGTCCATTGTAGAGAAGAACAGTGGAAGATGAAGAGTTTGAGGTAATCAGTCCCTCAGTCTTTAATGAATTGAGGAAGGCACTGGCTGGCGAAATGTTTCCGTATTAAAGATTCCAAAATATTGAACAAGCGTTTCATTCTTCAACTTGATGGTTTTCTAAACCATTTACATCCTAACTAATGTCAGTGTTGTTCATCTATATAATGATTTTGACCAGTGTCACATGGGCACATTTCATTGCTGCCTTCATGTGATGTTTAGGTGACAGACTCCTATTTAATACTGAGGATAACAGCAAAGTGCAAAATGCACCAGTCTCTCTGAAAGTAATACCAGTTAGTGACAGTTTCACAACTCCTCGAGACATCAGGCTTCGTGTTCAGTAAGTGATGATATAAAGAATCACAACTGTTGAACTATTATCGATGTGTTGTACTGGAATTCGTGGCAAGCCTGGCCTATACACGTCTACCTGCTCCCTAGGCCTGGTCGAGAGTGAGAGACGTTGGCAATGCCTATGTGCAAGTCCAAGAGGGGGGGGGGTCGCATAAAGGCTTTGTCAGGGAGCCTCCCTATAACGGTACATAGCATATATATACAACACGAGTATTGTACTGCTGACAAAGAGAGACCCTGTAAGACTAGCGCATTGCAACTTTAATTAGGTATCTCTGAACGGAATGACAAATAGGTTGCCTGGTATTTTTTGTCGTCCTCCAACTTTTGGAATTTATTTCGCCCATAACTTGATAACGCCTCATCCAATCGTCTTCACAATTTTAACGCTTGTGTGCGGTAAACGTGGACCAAATTCCTGGAACAAATGTTCACGTCCTCTAGGACCCAACCTATTGAATTCGTTCCCAGCATCTTGGAAAGGCTTGGATAACTTGCAAAACCCTCAGCGGCACAGCTTCAGTCCAAAAAAAAAGATGCCTCCTAATTCGACGAAGGCAGAGTGGAATTCAAGTGTGTAGGCGAGTGTATAATTGCAATCAAAACTAAGCTCTAAACCCAAAAGGGACATACAGCACTGCGTAGGTTTGTAAAATAATGAACAAAAATATTTCCATAAAATCATATTAAATAATTTTCAGTGTAGCTCTTCTGAAAGGCTTCAATATTTCTTCATATTTAGTATTGTGTGTCATTTATGGCTTTGTAATTATTATTTAATAATGATCATCGTTTGTATACAAGGTGTAGGATCATTGAACCTTGTGATCATAGGTGAACTCCAGATCATTCACGTAACACTTGTAAGTGAGCTGTAGTAACTTAATATGGGTATTTATTCGTGGATGAAGGATGGCATAAGGCGACCTCACTTGTGACCTCTCCCGAGCTTGACCTCAGAGTGCTCTGTAAATATATGTGGACTTACATACTTGATGCTGTCCAGTCCTGGACGAATGTCGTAATAATGGTTTAATTCCATATAAAGTGTCTTTAATTATATCACTGGTCAAAACTCAATTTCTGGTCAATGATATTACACCGATGTTAGGGTAAGTTTGTGGTGCTGATTCCCAATATGTTATCAGTTTTGCTCGACTGGTTCTAGTTTTTATAAATTTGTCTTCCCATTGAAAAAAACATAAAAGATGTGAATAATAAAATGACCTGGCGGGGCTAACCTACAAATAGCACTGAAATTATTCTTTAGTTCATGCAAAAGTCAAATCATGTAATACATACTCGCATTTCAGTCTATATAATAACATAATTCAGATGCCACTAATTACTACATATGAAAACGCTGTTTGTACGATTTTCTTTTATGCTGGTCATCAGTACAGTCCCGTTGGAGGCTCCAGCAATAGTTTGCCATCATGTGTAAGTTCCATCTGCCTTGATATCTTTCCTCCATCACATTTTTATCTTGCTGGAACCTCTCACCTTGTTCCTCACTGACCTCACCAAGAATATTTGGAAATCTGTCTAGATGGCTATGGAGAAAGTGTACCTTTATACTGATATAAGTATCAAAATGTTTTGCACCAGTTCTCCATAAATGTCTGCTTTGTGATTACCCAGGAAGTTCTTAACAACTGAAACATAACTGCACCAGGCAGAACCTTCAGCACCAGTCATACATTTTGTGAAATTAGAATCCTTGGTAAGTTTTCAAATTTGAAGACCATCAGAGATTCCAGTTTCCATTTTTTTCATACTTAGTCCAGGGAACCGATCTACAAATGTATTTAAAACAACTGTCATCTTTGTCCAAGGTCTTGACGAATTACTTCATTAACCCTAACTTAATGTGGAGTGGTGGCAGAATATTATCCCTGTCAACCGATGGTTCGTTCATGATGTTTGCTACACTTACAATCAAGTTTTCTCTTGGAGGCCTTGTCACTTTTGTCCAATGATCTGCCTTCGCCCTACGTTACCACAAACAGATGAAAGAAAGGAACTTTGTAAATTCACTCTGTTGCCCAAGCAAAAAGATTACCATTTTCAGATCACCACAAACAGACAGTTTGTGATAGCAAAGCTTCTGCAATACCATTTAGATATTTTCGTGTTCTTTAAGTTTTGTTGAGTAATCAATTGAAAGAGATGCATATTAGTTGCCATTGTGCAATAAGACACATTTCAAGCTTTTAACGGAGCTGTCTATAAACAGCGTTCAATCTGGTCGATATTCGAGTACCATTCGAAGAGGAAGTCCAGGGATGTTAACGCACTATACAATTTCTTCATCTTGGCTGAAGTAAGGAAGGACTTCAACTTCTCTTGTCCCATAAGCTGATATTTTAACGTTTTGTTGTAGACTGTTCTTTTAGTCTTGCTGCTAAATGTTCAGATGTTTGCTTTGACAGACTGTGGTCACCTATCAGACCATTGAGTTCTTAAAAGAACTGCTGGAGTGTTGAAATGCTTACTTCATATTCACTTCCACTGCAAGTATGTGTGCAACGTCCTAAACCCTGAGTCTCTTCAACAAATGACAACAACAGGTCAGGCAGTGATATAAACACTGGTATGGTAACATCTTCACTGTGTGGTACAGGCCTCCTTAATGACACCAAATCAGGATATTTCTACTAGGCTTTCTTGTATCGATTGAAACTTTTCACATTCACCATGCAGAATCGTCGTTGTGGTTTTTCGGTTCTCTCCACTCCATAGGCACACCGAAGTTTAAACTTTTTCTTTGCCTATTTATCCACTGTCGTAAGCATTCTATATGGGGAGCCCAAGACTTGTCTTTCTCTAAGTGCCACTCCCAAATAAGCTTGTTTTACAAAATCGGCGACTTTTTTCTTTGTTTTTGCAAATAGTATTTCGCTAAAAATGTAGCAAAATGCATTTGGATTGTTTAAGCAGACTCTTTGTGAAGAACTCATGTTTATCTGGGAAAAAATAACAAAATGAAGGTTACAATATTGTAAAGTGGTCGTTGTTGACAAAATGACCACGTTAAATATTAAATAATTTAAAAATATAATTCTAATCTTTATTAACACTTTCTGTATATACAAATTGTCACATACATATACACGCATAATGGTTAAGTTCCCTGTTAATTGAGGGTAGGTATTCAATACCTCACAAACTAGAGCCAATTTGAAAAACCTAGTGACATTTTCGAATTCAGAAACCCCAAAATACCCTAAATACCTTCAAATATCCTTGGTAACGAAAAATTTCTTTTGTAGTTCATAGATTTTTTTCCTGTCACCTTTAATGTGTTCACTTTTTTCTTATTAGCTATTTGTCTTTGTATTTTTATACATATGGGTATTCTCTGGTCATTTCTTTCCTCTTGTAGAGCAGATGTAGGTATCTTTCCAATTCCCAAGTATATTTTTGGAGGGGGGGGGGGGATTTTTGTTCATGTTCATTTTTGTTCATGTTCATTTTTTTCAAGTTCATTTTTGTTCATGTGAGCTCTTAGGCAAGAACAGATTAAAAAAATTAGGTGCAGCCATTACCAGCTTCCACACACTAACATATCGCCATTTTCAATACATCATCTTGCCTTTCACTGGCTCCTCTCCCTATTCTCACTATCCCATCACCACACCTTCCCATCACCATACCCTCACTGCAATGGCATTTTCTTGCCTCCTTATTCTCCCAACTATCCATCACCACTCCCTGACACCTTGCACCCCTCCCCATCACCTCACCCTTGACACGATGCACCCTTTCTCATCACCTCACCCTTGACACCCAGCACCCTTGCCCATCACCCATCCCTTGACACCCTGCACCCTTGACACCTTGCACATCACCTCTCCCTTGACACCTTCCACCATCACCTCTCCCTTGATACGCTTCACCCTTGGCCATCAGCCCTTCCTTGATACACTGCACCCTTGCCCATCACCCCTCCCTTGGCACCCCGCACCCTAGCCCATCATTCCTTCTTTGATACCCTGCACCCTTCCCCATCCTCCTTCATTACATTGCACCCTTGACCATCATCCCCTCCTTGACACCCTGCACTCTTACCCATCACTCCTCCCTTATGTAACGTATTTATTACGTTACGTAAACAAATGCTGGCGCTTAGGGGTAACAGCTTCTTTCTTCACAAAAACTTGATGGTCAATACTTATATTAATTATCAGGAAGGGCAATTAAATTCACCTTTATAAAAATATAACTATATTAATAGTAAACTTTCATATACAACACAACCTACCTTTCTACATATTACATAAAACACACCAGTATACCTATACCAAGTACTCACTCTAGACTACCTACAAAATATTACCTAAACTCACTACTGCAGTGGTATTAGTTGCTTAAAATAAACAGTGGGACTCCATGACACCCTCCCCATTCCTTCTCCCGGCCTTTTACCCTTCAGGCAAAAACACTTCACCTACACTCTCCAAAACAGGTCCTTTACATACTAGAGCCTAACAGGTGAAAATCGTAAGTACAAAAACAATAAAATAACCTATGGCCTAAACTTACCCAAAATACCACCACATACTCAAACACCATGACGTCTTATGACGTCTCACTCCAACCACGGCTTTCCCTGTACTGACACGCCTCTCCCCTGCTCCTGCCCTGTCATTGTTCAGGAATAATACACGTCCATTTTCAGAACAAATCCCGTCCACTGACATTATTAACGGAACGATTTTATGCGCATTTCTACAGTGCTCTGCGATTAATACCTTGGCAAACTGTACCCTTGCCCTTCACCCTAGCCCATCATCCTTCCTTGACACCCTTCACCATCACCCCTCTCATGATACACTGCACCCTTGCCCATCACCCCTCCCTTCACACACACCCAACACTCGTGAGCCACAAACTACCATTTCCATGGTAATAAAAATGAGAGAAGTGGCAGAAGTCCTTGTTTAGGATCAGTCCGACTGTCTTTGTAGAGAACCCTTTGTTGCTCTGTCTCTCTCTCTCTCTCTCTCTCTCTCTATCTTTTTCCTTTCATCTTTCTCTTTTCTCCTTCTCCTTCTTATTGTCGCTAAATCTTTTTCCTTCTGTCTTTCTTCTCTACCCGTCTCTCTTTACTGACTGCATATATCATTCCCCTTTATTCTTTCTTCTTCTCACACACACACACACACTCTCTCTCTCTCTCTCTCTCTCTCTCTCTCTCTCTCTGCATAATTTCCCTTTACTCTTTCTTCTTTCTCTTCCTCTAAGTATTTTTCCTTCCATCTTTCTTCTATTGTCTTCTCTCCTATTTTGTCATCTTCTTCCCTCCTCTCTATTGACTTATAAATATAGATCTATTAATCATAGTTTATAGTAGGAAGGAGGTGATAAACAGCCCAAAAGTTATTTAAAATAATTTATATTTTTGTTGGCAAGTTAGTCAAATTTGAATGAGTTGTCCTAATTGGATGAGTTGTCAAAACTGGATGACTTGTCCAGTAAATAATTAATTTTGTAACTGAAGAAAATGTAAATGTACTCTGCTTCGTGGATTGAGGTGTGTGTGTGTGTGTGTGTGTGTGTGTGTGTGTGTGTGTGTGTGTGTGTGTGTGTGTGTGTGTATGTATTCACCTATTTGTACTCACGTAAATGTGGTTGAAGGCGTCTAGTCATAGCTCCTGGCCCAGCCTCTTCACTGGTCGCCACTAGGTCTACTCTCTTCATACTCCAAGAGCCTTATCGTACCTCTTCTTAAAGCTATATACAAATCTTTCCTCCGTTGTTTTACTCTCCATTTTGTTCTGCTTTCTGTCAACTCTAAGGCTGAATAAATACTTCATAACTTCCCTATGACTCATCTGAACTTTTAGCTTCAAGTTGTGTCCTCATGTTCCTGTGTTTGAGCTGTGTTGTATTCAGAAAGTTATGTTTGCGAGGGTAGAGCCTTAGCTCCTGGCTCCGTCTTAAACTACACACTAGTTCCTGGTTTCTTTCTCCACTTAAGAACGCTGTCTCAGTTCTCCTTTCTCCTGGTTTCCAAATTTATCACGTTCCTCTTAATATGCATTTTAGATTCACCAACCCACAAAATTATGTAGAAAATACTGGTATTAAGATATTTTAAAACTAGAGAATAACATACAGTGCAAGAAACATTAATTAATGGCCCAGACAAACTCATATAAACACAAACAGATGATGTTACTGTACAACATGGTACAACTTAGTCTCAAGTGCAGATTACAAAGGTCCATAGCGACACTTCACCATTTACCTGCCAAACGTATCGCACACTGTTATATAATCTTTGATTTAATACAAGTTTTTGTGTAACCTAACCAAAAAGTAACTATTTTAATTTATAAGAAGTATAAGGAAATTGGCATTGATTAACTTTTAACAAAATTAACATAGGTCATCATCAATTTTGACGATGACACTAAAATAGGATGTCAAATAAATTCTGGTAAGGACACTAGAACGCTACAAGATCTGGATGGATTGATGCAGTTGTCGGAGAAGTGGAAGATGCAGTTTAATGTAGACTAATGTAGGGTTCTAACGGTAAGAAAATACAATAATGCTGGCACTTATTAACTAATGTACATCATTCTTAATGCAAAAAAGCTTTAAGAGTTCTAGTTAACAGTAATCTAAAGCCAAGACAACAGTATGCAAGTGTTCGCAATAAAGTAAATGGGATTCTTGGCTTCATATAAAGTGTGAATAATAAGAGGCCAGGTTATACTTCTCTATATCACTAGTCAGATCTCATTGAGATTATGCTACGTAGCTCTGGCCTCCATATTATAGAACCAACATAAATGAGTTGGAAAACATGCAGAGAAGGATGGCAAACTTGATCCAATTCATCAGAAATCTTTTCTACGAAGATAAAATGAGGGCACTGAATCTTCTCTCTCTCTCTCTCTCTCTCTCTCTAGAAAGACGTAGAATTAGGAAAATATGATTAAAGTATGCAACTGGAAGACAAGAATAAATAAAAGGAATTAATAGCGCGCTAAAAATATCTAACCCAGAGAGATTTAGCAGCAACTGGCTCAAGTCGGCAAAATATAGATTTCGAAAGGACAAAGGAA
Source organism: Cherax quadricarinatus (assembly GCF_038502225.1). Classification (NCBI taxonomy): domain Eukaryota; kingdom Metazoa; phylum Arthropoda; class Malacostraca; order Decapoda; family Parastacidae; genus Cherax; species Cherax quadricarinatus. The sequence continues at coordinate 14,961,883 of NC_091367.1, forward strand.
AGAGCTGGTTTGGTATGAGAGTTGTGGATGAATGGAACACAGTTCCGAGTACCGTCGTTAGAGAACCTTCGGTAGGGTGTACAAGGATTTATGTTGGAACAACCTACAATGAACAAGTAGGCCTGCTGCAGTGCTCCTCCTCTGTTTTCTCAAATGAGGTTATGTTACACACTAAGTGCTCAATGTGAGGCCAGAATTTCCAGTACTAATCTTGTTTAAAAAGTGTAATAATGTAATCTTGAATAATTAACTTGGTGGGCAGGTAAGTCAACCGCCATATCTCAAAACTCCAGTTAAATAATAATAATAATAATAATAATAATAATAATAATAATAATAATAATAATCTTTATTTCTACAAGTACATGTACAAGGTATACAGTCCTAGCTGACATTAATGACACTGCTATATAGAAAGCCGATTGTTATGCAGAACATTTTGGGCAAATTAGGTCAGTTTTCTCCCAGGATGCGACCCACACCAGTCGATTAACTCCCAAGTACTCATTTTGCTGATGGGTGAAAATGTACGGCAGGTATCTTAAGGAAACATGTCCTAATGTTTTTCAGCCGTACCGGGGATAAATCCCCGAACCTCAGTGTGTGAGTTGAGAGCGCTAGAGATCGAGATATGGGACATCTTAGGACTTAAATCCGCGTCAGGAAACACTTGTCGTGTTTCTTGACAAATAAATCATCACCAGCAATCATTTTTTTTTATCGTTTAGTTAGGATTGGGTGTTCCAAGAAAAACATTTCAATTTAACATGCATAAACATTGTCAAGAATACTGTCTGGCGTTTAAGGATCTTTACAAATGTTATGTTAGGTTTACACACACACACACACACACACACACACAGACTCATAGCTCTCAGAGAAACTAAGCTCACAGGAATGATGCCATCTTTCCAGTTGGATATCAGATCTCGAGGAATGACAGAGGGAACAGAGGAGGGTGGAGGAGTGGCACTGCTTATTAAAAAAAATGGGATTTTGATGAGCTGGAAAGAGGAGACAGAGGAGAAGCATGAGACAACATAACAGGTCGTAATTGCAGTGATGTATAACCCACGACAGAGCAGCAGGAGGCCAAGGTAAGAGTATGAGAGTAATAGAGCGATGGTTGACACGCTGGCTGAAGTAGCCAGAAGGGTTCATGCGAGAAGGGCAAAGTTGCTGATTATGGGTGACTTCAATCACAAGGAAATCGACTGGGAGAACCTGGAGCCTCACAGGGGCCAGAAAGTGGAGGGCTAAGATCATGGTGGTGGTCCTGGAAAACCTCATGTACCAATACGTAAAGGACACTACCAGACAGAGAGGAGAGGATGAACCAGCAAGACTGGACCTAGTATTCACCTTGAGTAGTGCAGATATTGAAGACATCACATATGAAAGATCCTTCAGGGCCAGCAACCACATGGTCCTGAGCTTCAAACACATAGTAGAGTTACAAGTAGAGAGGGAAGGAGGAAGAGCAGGACGAATGAAGCCAAACTACAATAAAGTGGACTACATAGGCATGAAGAATTTCCTGTACGGGGTTGAATGGGACAGAGAACTGGCAGGGCAGGGAAGTCAGTAAACGAGATGATGGAATATGTGACAACAATATGCAAGGAAGCTGAGGAGAGGTTTGTATGCTAGGTTAACAGAAATGACGAGAAAGTAAGGATGGGCCCTTGGTTCAAGCAAAGGTGTAGAGAGGTCAAAACCAAGTGGGCTAGAGAATGGAAGAATTATAGAAGGCAAAGGGCCCAGAAGAATTAGGAGAGCTGTCGTAGAGCCAGAAACGAATATGCACAAATAAGAAGGGAGGCCCAACGACAATACGAAAATGACATAGTAGCAATAGCTAAATCTGACCCCAGGCTGTTGTACAGCCACATCAGGAAGAAAACAACAGTTAAGGACCAGGTAATCAGGCCGAGAAAGGAAGGAGAGATCACAACAAACGACCCTGACTACCTGAGGTATGGAAGATAGCAAATGTAATCCCAATTTTTAAAAAAAGGACACAGGCACTAAGCATTAAACTACAGACCAGTGTCACTGACATGTATAGTGTGTTAAGTCTTGGAGAAGATCAGAGAAGAGTGGTGGAGCACCTAGAAACGAATGAGCTTAGCGACAGCCAACACGGTTTCAGGGACGGGAAATCCTGTGTCACAAACCTACTGGAGTTCTACGACAGGGTGACAGCAGTAAGACAAGAGAGAGAGAGGGGTGAGTAGATTGCGTTTTCTTGGGCTGAAAGAAGGCGTTTGAAACAGTTCCACACAAGAGGTTAGTGCAAAACCTGGAGGACCAGGCAGGGATGACAGGGAAGGCACTGCAATGGCTCAGGGAATACCTGTCAGGACGACAACAGCTAGTCATGGCACGTGGCGAGGTGTCAAAGTGGGCGCCTGTGACGAGCGGGGTTCCGCAGGGGTCAGTCTTAGGACCCGTGATGTTTCTGGTATTTGTGAACAACATAAAGGAAGGAATAGATTCAGAAGTGTCCCTGTATGCAGTTGATGTGAAGTTGATGAGAAGAATTCAATCGGACTAGGACCAGACAGAACCACAATGGGATCTGGATAGGCTGCAGGCTTGGTCCAGCAACTGGCTCCTGGAGTTCAATCCCACCAAGTGCAAAGTCATGAAGATTGGGGAAGGGCAAAGAAGACGGCAGACGGAGTGTCAAGGGAGCCAGAGACTACGAACCTCACTCAAGGAAAAGGATCTTGGGGTGAGTATAACACCAGGCACATCTCCTGAGGCGCACATCAACCAAATAACTGCTGCAGCATACGGGCGCCTGGCAAACCTAAGAACACCATTCCGACATCTCAAGAAGGAATCGTTCAGGACTCTGTACACTGTGAACGTTAGGCCTATATTGGAGAATGCAGCACCAGTTTGGAATCCACATCTAGCCAAGCACATAAAGAAACTAGAGAAAGTGCAAAGGTTTGCAACAAGATTAGTCCCGTAGCTAAGTGGCATGTCCTACGAGGAGAGGTTAAAGGAAATCGACCTGACGACACTGGAGGACAGAACAGATGGGGGGAATGATAGCGGCATATAAAATACTGAGAGGAATTGACAAGGTGGACAGAGACAGGATGTTCCAGAGATGGGACACAGCAACAAGGGGTCACAGTTGGAAGTTGAAGACTCAGATGAATCACAGGTATGTTAGGAAGTATTTCTTCAGTCACAGAGTTGTCAGGAAGTGGAATAGTCTGGGAAGTGATGTAGTGGAGACAGGATCCATATATAGCTTTAAGAAGAGGTATGATGCAGCTCTTGGAGCAGGAAGAGTGACCTAGTAGCGACAAGAGGCGAGGCCAAGAGCTGTGAATCGACCCCTGCAACCACAACTAGGTGAGTACAACTGGGTGAGTACACACACATTGTACACACAAACACACACACACACACACACACACACACACACACACACACACACACACACACACACACACACACACACGTAGCATTAGAGGGTAGAAAAGGCCAGGGATTTGATAAAGTGGACAAAACAAAGACTGCTTCAGAGGCGTTAAACGAGCACATAAGAACATAGTCGGAAAATAAAACACAGATTTGTGACATGTTAGGGAAACTGAAAAAAACTGGTCGAAGGAGTGCTGGAGACAGACATCTGCATAGCTTTACCAGTTAGCTGTTACCTCTTGTTAATGACGGAACAGGCTTTCCGTAAATGGTACCGGGAATCAAAGCCTCCGAGGTTCGGTCTCAGACTAAGCATCCTAAATTGGAAAGCAAATACTTTCAAGAGAATAAATATTAAGAAACATACAATAAAGTAAAGATAAATGTATACTGAATATAAGAAGTATAAGAAGTATAAGAATATAAGAAGTATAAGAATATAAGAAGTATAAGAATATAAGAAGTATAGAGCAGCACTCGTGTATGAGTGGGAAAACTCTTGAGTTTTGGAAAAGGAGAGGTTTAATTCTTCAGATCGAGAACTCTTCAAGAACATAACGGCACCGCTCTTGAACAGTTTATACTTCAAACGTCATTGTTAACGGGATATTTTAGTATTTTCCTTAACATTTCATCCTTGAAATATCATATAGACTTTTATAACTAGAAATGTCAGGTAAAAGGCCACATCTGCATCTAATGTGACATTTTACTGTAGCAACGTTTCGCTCTCCAAGAGCTTTTTCAAGGCAATGCAAATGCAAAAATAGAGAGTATGCATAGTTAACAAAATAACGTAAAGCTGCATAATCAGTATGTAGGCCTATGTAGGCCTACTGATCCATGATGTTTGCTCAGATTTATGCACATTAAGAGGGAGGTTAAAGAAAGGGACTATTAAAGAAAGTTGCAGCTCATGGTATTGGGGAAAAAGTCCCGTCATGGATCGAAGCGTGACTGACCAACAGGAAGCAGAGTGTTTGTCTAAATGGGGTGAAATTTGAGTGGCGTCCCACAAGGATCAGTTTTAGACTCATTGATAAGACATGAGCAACAGCTAAATAACTTTATTCTGGAAACATTTATCCGGCAAGTGGCTTCATCAGTCCAATGCACAGAAAAATGGTGGAAAATGAGGTGGAGTTTGAGATAATCAATTTCTCAGCCTGCAGATGTGTTCAGTCCATCCTTATTGATGTATATACTTGGTGTATATATGTATATACGGGAGTCAAGTGAGATGAAACAGTTACAGGTGGCGTCAGAGAACCATATTCAACCCAAAATATTGTGGTTCTATCTTTCCATTGGAAAATCTTTATATTCCTTCTTCGATTAAGAACTTAAAAATTTTAGAGGCATTTAAAAATCTTTGTACAATAAAAAACGCTTGAAAAAAAAAATTCTCAAACAAATGCTGATGGCTATCTCTGAGACTTCCTGTAAACAACTAAAGTTTATTTTGAGATAACCGGAAGAGGCCTTAAATTAAGATCACAACACAAACACATCTTTAGAACTGGGTAAGAATCTAATTCTCTATTTATTCATATTCAAGATTTTAACCACCCAGTGGATTTCCTGCAAGATGAGAAGGTTGCAAGAAATAACTGGTTTAACGAAATATAATAGAAATAACCTTAAAAAAATAACACTGCAATATGACTAAATTCAGGACTATAGGAATAAGATTCATTTATAGTCACTAGATTTTGGGGGGATTATAAGCTACAATATGAAATTAAGACATGTGCAACATCTGGGTATCTTTATTGTAGACGTTTCGCCATCCAGTGGCTTTATCAATACAATCCACTGGATGGCGAAACGTCTACAATAAAGATACCCAGATGTTGCACGTGTGTCTTAATTTCATCTTGTCGGTATTGTATACCATTCTTACACAAGCTACAGTATACTGACAATTTTCCCTTGCTTGACATGTCACACTTAAAGTTTTATGTGACCTGATTAAAACTTCACAGTATCTCAATGTTCAGGGAGGTCATATGTGAGGTCATATGTGAGGTCATATGCGAGGTCATATGTGAGGTCATATGTGAGGTTATATCTTAACTTTTTAAGTCTTCCAGAGTCCTCTATTAAAATTTTCAATAATTTTGGAAAACATGAAGCTGCTTGCAATATTACTATTTTTCACTGTAATAATTACGTGTGTGTGTGTGTGTGTGTGTGTGTGTGTGTGTGTGTGTGTGTGTGTGTGTGTGTGTGTGTGTGTGTAGTGCCGAATAGATAAAACTTGCTATTTTGGCTTAAATAGCAACGCTCTTCTTGCCGAATAAGGCAAGCAAAAAATTGAGTATGCAGTAATTTCGCAAAAATCATTCTGAACCTAACAAAAAAAATATATTTCATTGTGTTTGTTTATTAATAAATTATTGTAAGCTTTTCTAAAATATATTTAGTTGGATAAGGATAGATTAAATTGCGCTTGTTATAATATGGTTAGGTAAGGTTCTTTTGACACAAAATTATTAATTTTTACATCAATTAAAATGAAAAAATATATATATCTTTAAAAGTTTAAGAGAAAATTTTAGAAAGGACTTAATTTTAAATAAATTCTTGCTAATTGACCAATTTTACCTATTCGGCACGACATAAATGGGAATAAGTTTGCTGAGTATACCAAGTAAAGGGCATGGTAGGGTTGTTATTGAAAGAATTAAAGGTAAGAGAGAGTAGTATTGCAGATGAACAAGGAGGCTTTAGAATGGGTAGGGGATGTGTAGATCAGGTGTTTACATTGAAGCATATAAGTGAACAATATTTACATAAAGGTAGGGAAGTTTTTTTACAGTAAACTTATAACAAATATCTCTCAGTCCACAGTAGGATTCGAACTTGTGCACTTTTTATCAAGGTACTGTGTACTTTGATACAGTGTGTGTAGGTTCGAGTCCTGCTGTTTCTTTATACTGCTTGTATAATAATAATCTTAATTCCTATAAGTACATGTACAAGGTATACAGGTCTAGCTGACATCAATAACATTCTACTATATAGAAAGTACCTTGTTATGCCGAGCATTTCGAGCAAATTAGGTCAGTTTTGTCCCAGGATGCTACCCACACCAGGCGACTAACTCCCAGGTACCCATTTTACTGATGGGTGAACATAAACAACCGGTGTAAAGAAATATGCCCAATGTTTCTACCCTTGCTGAGAATCGAACCCAGACCCTCGCCGTATGAAGCGAGAGCTTTAGCCTCCAGGCCACAGGGCACCTGTAGAGCGAAATGTTGCAACAGTAAATCACATTATCTGCACATTTCCTTTTATGTGACATTGTCGGTAATTCTACCAACACTATAACAACATTTAATGTCCTCCGTGCATTAATATGATGTCTGTTATTAAACATTACATGGAAAGATAGAGAGAGATCCAGACAAGTTGAGCCCAAGATTGAGAAGATGTGCAGGCCAGCTAGCAGCACCTCTAACTCGCATCTTTCAGCACTGCCTAGTACAGTGTAAATGGCCCTTTCTATGGTAAGAGGCAAATGTAGTCCCTGTTCACAAAAAGAAGAGCAGAGCAGAAATCAGCAACTACAGACCAGTGTCACTCCTGTCAATCACTGGTAAGATCCTTGAGACAATAATCTCAAGACAAATGACAAGAGTTTTTTGACTATCACTCACTACTTTGTGATCGTCAATATGGCTTCAGGAAAGGTTACTCTGCTGCTGATCTGTTGTTAAACCTCTCCACTAAGTGGCACCAGTCACTGGATGAATCCAAAGTCAGCTGTGTGGTAGCACTGGACATTGCTGGCGCTTTCGACCCGGTGTGGCACCAGGGCCTCTTAGCAAAACTTCAAGCACTGGGAATTGCAGGCTCTACGCTATGTCTCCTCAGTGATTACCTTCATGGTAGATCTCTAAGTGTAGTTCTCAATGGAACGGAATCAGCAAGACATCCTATTGGGGCAATTGTTCCACAAGGAAGCGTGCTGGGACCATTGTTATGGAATGTCTACTTCAACGACCTTCTTCATCTCATCCCAGAATCACATGCATATGCAGACGACTGTACACTGACATTCACTTATCCAAGAGAAGAAATGCCAGCTGCTCTAAGCTACATCAATCACCAGCTGAGAGCTATATCAGCTTGGGGAAATAGATGGTAAGTAACATTTGCACCTGAGAAAACGCAAATGATGATCGTCTCTAGGCACCATGATGGTAATGCTGGTGTGTTACAAAAAACGCGATTCTAAAAAGCTTAGAGATCTTCAGTGAATACTAGAAAGAACTTCCCTTCTAGCATCCAACCTGTTACTGGGTTTTCGTAACAAGTAGTCAGTATCCTTGTCCAATTATCCATTAGAATTCAGTATGATTCAATAGTGCTTAAGGATTACAACTGGTAGGCTACTAACTTGAGAAATTAAAATTTAATAAATTTATTAAGTTGTCTAGGCGTATATCAAATTAAATTAAATTAAATTAATCACAATAATCAAAATAATATTAATCACTTCTCTCGTGTACAGAAGTATTGTGCTGATAGCACCTATCACATCTTTGTCTTAAGTACCGTCTAGTACATTAACATTTAATAATACAATATACAAATAAGTGTGTGTATGTGTGTAAGTGCTCTAAGTAGTTCGCTACGTCTCACGACTCGACTAGACTTAAGTGACTGACAAAGTCCTTAAATAAACTAACTTCTTGACCAACTGGCAATCAGAACAGTCTGCTTGAACAATAAAAAGAATGCTAAGCCCAATAGCAATATAACAAGCAACTGCGACTCAAAATCAGGAACAAGGAGACAATATAACGACACTAAGTAGGGACCATCAGCAGATCCTCCACAAAAGTCACAAAACTCCCATACTACTGAATCTAAGTTCAGCATAAGAATATCCCCGACTGTGATAGTACACAGATACCAGTACAAGTTAGGTCAGAAGCTACAGCTCAGGACCTGAGTTGTTCTGAGTGTCTTTGCGACACACAACCTCAGTACAACGTCGAAAACCACCAAGTCTATACAATGTTCTGTGAACAGAGTCCCACAGAACCTACAACAATATAGAGACAGGCGATCTTCCAACAAGGGCCAATAAAGGAGATTTAGGCACGACTTGTCAAGAATACATCCAAACACCAAGCGAGTCTAGACCAGACTGAATACTTCAGGCGAGGTGTGAACACCCCCCCCCTCGATCACGTGATAGCTCCATGGACAGCTGCTGCTCAGCAACAACGAGAAGGCGGCAGAGTAACGAGCAAAGGGCGATAATTACAGTAGTTAGACAATCAAGACTTGAACTGAGCACATAATAATGTTACATCCTACCTAACAAAATTTAACTAAGTCAAATAATAATATAAAGCAATATATTCACGATTTAGCTATTATCCCAAATATAAGCAATATAAAATTACATGAAAAGGTAATATACATGTAATATAAATACATAATATACATTGCAACCTATTCAGGGGTTTCAACCCCCCCCCCAACACGACAAACGGTCGCACTAGGAGTTGCATTAATGTCATTCACATTATTACTGATTACTCAGGTTACTTTACTAACACAATTTAATATAAAAATAATGAGAGTCACTCTTGTGCCAAGCACTTCTATAATTTCAGTGTCTATATCACTAAGTTATGTCCCTAGTAATAGGGCAGTACACAATATCGTATCTCTGCATACTCGTGGTTATGTACATCAGTGTAGACACAGGATAGCGTAGACAAGCATGACACGTTGAGGCTCGATCATAGTAGTAGAGACTGCATATGAAAAATAGTCTTGTGCGATAGACAGGAGACAGCATTCCACTCTTAAGTAGTGGTAGTGGAATGCTATGCATTATGGACATCTGAGTATGAAACAGCTTAAGGTGTGTAGTGAGGGGGGGGGCAGGAATGTTCTACCACTCAGTAACATCGCCCACACAACACTACCCACTCAACACTCAGCTTCTGTCTCCTCGCACACATACCATCATTACTGTGAATATATAAATAAATTAATTAGACATGAGTATATATAATTAACATGGGCTGGAGATATTACGTTACTTTACTGAATTTGACATAGAAAGTAACAAAAGGTATTTGGGCATAAAATTACGTTAATTTAATGTAACTGATAATTATTAAGGACGTGACAGAGCGTCAGCAATTACATTACAATGACCACTTATGTGTTTTATACTAATAGAATAAGGTTGGATTCTGAGGGCCCACCTCATGATCCTAGCATTTTTACACTTCATAGTGTTTATGTAAGTGAGTGGATTGTGGTCTGAAAAAACGTTAATTTTAAATGGGGAAGTGCCCAAATACACGTCAAAATGTTCCAAGGACACCACAAGAGCTAGAGCCTCTTTCTCAATAGTGGCATAATTTTTCTGGTGTCGTTTAAGCTTAGATGAATAGTAACATGTAGGATGGAGAATGTCAGTGGATGTTGACTGTTGGAGCAGCACAGCACCCACTGCATAACCACTCGCATCTGTATGTAAAAAGAAGGGAAGATTGAAATTAGGACTTTTCAACACAGGAGCAGAGGAGAGCAAACGTTTCAATCTTTTGAACGAGTCTGAACAATCTCTAGTCCAGGTGAACTGAACTTTGCTACTAGTAAGCTCAGTGAGAGGAGCTGCAATCTGAGAAAAGTTTGGACAGAACCTGCGATAATGTCCTGCCATACCCAGGAATCTCTGTACTCCCTTCCTATCCTGTGGCACTGGAAATTCAGAAATTGCACGAACCTTAGCCTCAATAGGAGCAACCTCACCTTGGCCGATACAAAAGCCTAGATAAGTAATCTTGGCATGACCAAAACTACATTTAGCTAAGTTAACAGTGAAGTTGTAGTGCGCCAGTCTCTCAAACAATGCTCTGAGATGCGTCAAGTGCTGTTTCCACTCGTCACTGTACACCATTAAGTCGTCAAGGTAGGCTTCTACTCCCTCTAAGTTGTGGGTCACTCGTTCATTATACGTTGGAATGAAGAAGCCGCGTTACATAGGCCGAAGGGGGTGACGAGGTAGTTAAACAATCCATCTTGAACAGTAAAAGCAGATATTTCTTGAGCACGTTCAGTAAGCGGGACTTGATAATAGCCTCGTAAGAGATCTAAACGGCTGACAAACTGGGCTCCTGACACGGTCAATAAGGTCGTCAATGCAAGGTAGAGAATAACCATCAGGCAAAGTGACAGAGTTCACTTTCCTGTAATCAGTGCACATCCTGAAACTACCGTCAGGTTTAGGCACTAAAATATATGGAGATGCCCATGGACTTTTACTGTGCTCAATAAGTCAGTGAGATAACAGAAAATCAACCTCTTCTCTCAATGCTTTATGTTTCGTTGGACTCATCCTATATGGTGATTGCTTAATGGGTGACGCTCCCTGTACATCAACGTCATGTACACCCAGAGTACAACGTTTAGGAACATCACTGAACAATTCAGGGAAATGCAAAATCATGTTTTTAATATCACCAGCTTTATCAATCCCAAGGTTACTAAGAAAATCGTCTAGTGATTGTAGAATCACTGAATTTTCTAAACGCACCTCTATACCTCTAGAGATGTCAGGTAGACTGACGTTTTCTTCCTCTGTCCTAGGAAGAATAGATGTAGTAGGTAGAGGACTAGCGTAGTATGCCTTAAGCTGGTTAACATGGTATACATGATTAGATTTCTTTTTCCCAGGCGTACGTACCAAATAATTTACGTCGCTAAGCCTTTTCACTACTTCCAGGGGACCATCATACCTGGCTTGTAGAGCATGACCTGGTACTAATTTCTGAGCCATCACCTTATCTCCTGCTTTAAAAGAGCGAGAGACAGCACGCTTGTCATAATGTTGCTTCATTCTAGCTTGAGCTGAAACTAGGTTTTTCGAAGCTAGCTCTCTAGCGGCTGTCAAATGTTGCTGCATTAAGTCCACACGTCTTTTAACACTGCGAGAGGACCACGCACTTGGTGTCCGAATATTAATTCAAAAGGACTAAACCCGAGACTTTCTTGCTCACTTTTTCTCATAGCGAACAGACGAAAAGGTATACCCTCATCCCAGTCTCTAGAAAAATGTTCACAATAAGCTCTCATCATGGACTTCAGTGTCTGATGAAATCTCTCTAGAGCACCTTGTGACTGTGGATGGTAACTGGTTGAAAGTACAGACTTCATTCCTAGGTGGGATAATGCTTCTCGAAAGATCTTAGAAGTGAAGTTAGATCCCTGATCTGATTGTATCTCTCGTGGCAATCCAACCTGGGAGAAAAATTTCATCAGCGGTCTCACAATAGCACGAGCATTAATTTTTCTCATAGGAATAGCTTCGGGAAAGCATGTTGCAGCGTCCATAATAGTAAATAAGTATTGGTTCCCTAGTTTGGTTCTAGGCCAAGGACCAACACAATCAATAATAAGACGTGAGAATGGTTCACCATCCACAGTGATAGGAATGAGAGGTGCAGGTGGAGGTGTGTGCGCTGGCTTGCCTGTCACTTGACACACGTGGCACGTCGCACATGGTCAGCTACTGTTTCCTTCATCTTTGGCCAAGTAAAATGTTTTGCCAGTTTACCGAGTGTCTTGACACCCAAATGTCCTCCTATGGGACTATTGTGAGCAAAATCAATGGCTTGTTCACGAAATGCAACTGGTAACACTACGAGATGTTTGACTGTGGTGGAAACACTATTAGCTGACAACTTACATGTATTTTTCTCCATCAGTACACTATTACTATAATAGTAACAATTATCGAGATCCTTTGCTTCACTCTCAGTAACTGCTATCTCTCTCAGTCTTTCCAGTGACTGATCAACAAACTGATCCTTGATTAAATTATCATGAATTAGAAATTTATCGTCAGTTGTGTCCTGACTAAGTCGCTGACAGGGGGGGAGTCAATGTTAATGACCCTGGGCGCAGAGCGTCACTAAACAACATATTCAAGCCCAAATCATTGTCATCCACTAACTCAACAGGAGACAAGGATGGTTGTTGTATCTTTGACATAGCTCTAGTAATTGCGCTGAGAGGAAATAAAATAGGTTTCTCTCTACAAGCTTCAATGGCATAACTATCATCAGTGTTATTATCAATCACAAGTGGTTCTTTACATATACCAGCATGAAGGATATCGTTCCCTATCAACAAGTCTACTGACCTGATGGGAAATACACCACTGGATATACCCACTGAAATATAACCAGTATAATAGCTTGTTTCAATGTAAACTTTGTGCAGAGGTACTTTTATAACAGCCCCTCCATAGGCTTCTAACAATACATCTATCTTGCAATTGGTATCATCAGTTATGGGCAGTACATCTTCTCTTAATAACGTGACCCCTCAAGGAAGGTTCCTTGATGTTGGTGAGGGGCTCTTGATTTAGGGAATTGGATCTGTGCTCCAGTTCCCCGAATTAAGCCTGAATGCCTTCCACATCCCCCCCAGGCGCTGTATAATCCTCCGGGTTTAGCGCTTCCCCTTGATTATAATAATAAATTAATAACGTGAGATAACTGCCAGTGTCTCTGAAAGTAATTATCTCAGTTAGATGTGATTCGTCAAATCCTACTTTACCTCTCGAAAAGTAAGGACTCGTCGCTGAACGAATCTTTTCGTCAGATGCACTTTCTGATGCTAGTCATCTGTTCTGAGTAATATTATCTAAAACAGTAGGATCAGAGGTATTACTAGGATTTTGGTGCCTTTGTTGCTCTGAAGAGGATACGACTTGCGTGGGGGCGCCAGCCGCACGACTCTCTCCCTTATCTCTTTCTAACTTATAGCAATACTCTCTAGCATGTCCTTTTCTGTTACAATAGGTACTTTTAACTTTCTTCTTCTCGATATC